>NC_083288.1:33196640-33517196 GCF_963506605.1 Zootoca vivipara | reverse complement strand
AAGGATTTGAAGGAACAGGGGTAGCATCCCAAAGATGTATTGGGTGGCAGTTCCAGGCAGCAAGGGAAAAAGGCTCCAGTCTGCAGGACCATCGGTCAAGGATAAGGGAAGCAACATCTGGGGGATCACAGTTTCCCCATTCCTACGCTGGGACAAGGGAGAAAGTCGATTCAGTTTGCATCTCAAGGCAATCATTTGCACGATCCAAAACAATGTGCGAACTGAAGGAAGCAACCCTCCCAAAAATTGCGCTTTTCCAAAATTGGCAGTGCAGCTTTCCAGCCAAGTGCTGTGTACAAAAATGCGCATGGTAGCATAAAGGGTACATAAGTGTGCACATATTAGGGAAATACAAAAGATGCATTACATCAGGGAGAATTGCTTTGCAACAATGTACGTACTGTACATACTAGGCAAAATGGCATATAAACAAGTTGCATGAATGTTCACGAGGACTTAAAAAAAACAAAAACGTAATTGTGAACTGATGTGGAAATATGGAGAACTGAATATAAGTTAAGGAAAATGAGAAACTGAGAAAAGCCAAAACGGGCAGATTCGCCCATCCCTATCCTACACAAAGGCATATTTTGTATTATGCTTTTAAGAGTTATTTTTAACCATAACAGCAAACACCTCCCATTTAGATCACTAGAGGACAACCTATTGCAAAAGTAAATTAACGTAGCATGCAGAACAGGAATTTCAGCAATGTAACAGATGCATTCAGGCAACAGGCCTTGGTTGGAGAATTGGCTTTTATTTATAACTCGCCATTCCGCCAAGGAACTCTCTCCCCTTGTCCTATTTTATCTTCACAGCAGGCTTATGAAGCAGGCTACTGGCTGAGAGAGATTGATGAGCCCTGGGAACTTCATAGCTGAGGGGGGATTTGAAGTTGGTCTCTCCCCAGTCCTAAGTTGCCAGTCTAACCACTGCACCAAATGATCATATTCCTGTTCTCATCTGTGAGATGTTAGAGAGTATTCCGTCTATTGCATCCATTTATTAACTGTCCAGGAACGAGACCTTGGATTCATAGTGCATAGCTCCATGAAAATGTTGACCCAATATGTGGCAGGTGTGTGGTGCCATCGGGGCAGGACTGTGGGGCAGAGGTCCAGGGCCACACTCAGTAGAAGGAGCAGGACCCCCCCCCCCAAGTGCAGCAGGGGTGGGGCTTGCTGAATTTCGAAACAAGGGGAAAAGCCGTAACTCAGCGGCAGAGCATCAGATTTTCATGAGGAAGGTCCCAGGTTCGCTTGCGGCATCTCCAGGTAGGGCTGGCACAGACCCACACCTTAGAATCATAGAATCATAGAGTTGGAAGAGACCACAAGGGCCATCCAGTCCAACCCCCTGCCAAGCAGGAAACACCATCAAAGCATTCTTGACATATGCCTGTCAAGCCTCTGCTTAAAGACCTCCAAAGAAGGAGACTCCACTACACTCCTTGGTAGCAAATTCCACTGCCGAACAGCTCTTACTGTCAGGAAGTTCTTCCTAATGTTTAGGTGGAATCTTCTTTCTTGAAGTTTGAATCCATTGCTCCATGTCCGCTTCTCTGGAGCAGCAGAAAACAATCTTTCTCCCTCCTCCATATGACATCCCTTCATATATTTGAACATGGCTATCATATCACCCCTTAACCTTCTCTTCTCCAGGCTAAACATACCCAGCTCCCTAAGCCGTTCCTCATTAGGCATCGTTTCCAGGCCTTTGACCATTTTGGTTGCCCTCCTCTGGACACGTTCAACCCTAGAAAGCTGCTGCCAGTCAGTGTTGGCACTATGGAGCTAGATGGGCCAATGGTCAGACTCAGTATAAGGCAGCTTCTTATGTTCCACAGCTGTGGCTGATGTGGCAGATCTGCCACCCCAAAACTGACATCACAACTTGTACCTGACTGGCACTGGAGCAGGGCAGGGCAAAGTGGGGGCTGTGAGGACCGCCCTGTCCTGCCCCAGTGCTGCCTAGGTAAGCCACAGGGACAGCAATGTTGACAGCACAGCTTTTTGTCTCTGCCCTGCAATTTTGGCAGTTATTGGTAATACACATCTAAAGGGAGAGGGGGATGAGATCGTTTTAAATAAACGAAATAAAACGCATGAGCATCTAGAGAACTCTCCCACCCCCACAAGACCATTAAGTCCGGAGTGTGAAATGACCCGCTGTGGACCCCATCCCTATCTCCAGTTTCCTTCCCCTCCTACACACCCTCAGCTGACACCTCCACATTTCCATGCATCCCAAAAGCGGAGGTGGGATTCGCATTTCAGGGGCATATCCGGTGCTCTGGCCGTTCTGCTGCACCGAGATCCCCCAGACGACCTCTTTATTGAGAACTCTTCAGTTGTGCCAATCTTAGTTTCTGGTATGTGACTGAATCCGTCCTGAAAAAGAGTGACATTTGGGAGGCGGCAGCTGTCTTTCTTTGGAGCTTTTATTGACAATCTGCTGCACATCCATGTCACTGAGTTACCTCATCGTTGGGACACTCAAAAGGGCATTAAACAAGTCCTGCTGGATCAGATCCAAGGTCCATCTTCCCTCAGTGGTCAGTCATGCCTCTGGGAAGCCCAAAAGCAGGGCACGGGAGTGCAAAAGCCCTCTCCCTCGTTGTCGTCTTCCAGCTAGTGGTATTCGGTGGTATACTGCCTCTGCTCATGGAAGTTCCATGTAGCCATCATGGTTACTAGGCAGTGATAGACTTATTTCTCCTGAGGGCCCAGCTAGATGTGACAGCAGGAGGGCAGCTGGCAGAAGGAGGTGGCTGCCTCAGGCGGTAGATGTGGAGGGGTGTCAAACGGTGATGGCAGCTCCCCTAAGCTTGCTAACGGCTGCCCTCAGGTGCAAGGGAGAGAGCTTCCCAGTTGTGAGACCTGAAGTAAAATTCTGCTGTCAAAACTGTCAGCCTTGTTGGATTCTGGGGTGGGGAGGGAGGGGCACCTTCTTTGCCTCGGGAAGCAAAATGTCTTGGACCGGCCCCGTCATGCTTTTCCTCTCGCACTTGGTTGCCGCAGCCGTTCTATCCCCATTTCCCAGCTTGCTTCCAGTGTTGCAGCTAAGAAGACAGAAATGTATTTGGAGAACCTGGCTGAAGTAGCAGTAAGCTGAGCATAGCAGCTCATCGTTGCCTCTCTCCCATGTGTGCGGCGGAGCACACACCATACGTAGAAAGCACACGACTTACCCCAAAGCATCCAGAGAAATGCAGATAGTTGAGGGTGCTGGGAACTGTAGCACCGCGAGGGGTAAACTACAGTTCCCAGGGTTCTCCGAAGGAAGCGGTGCGCTTTATAAACATGGCGTGCACACAGCCTGACCTTTCCTTCTTTTCACGTGTGAGCTGTACATCGATGTGCATGATGGCTCCCTCACAGCTGGCCTAGTCTGAAACATCCCCAAGGGCCTCCCCCCGCACCTTGCACCTTGTGGAGGAAGATTGGTAAGGGAAATGTAAGCTGCCTTCCGAAGAAACCTCACTGGTTTTCTCACACGAGGGCAAATGTCCAAGGAGCTCCAGGATCCCTGGAGTGGGGAGGAGAGAGCATGTGCGTGCCCACATGCGCTCCCTCTCATCCTCACGCGCCAGTTCCTAGAGGTGTGAAAGCGCCCCGGCATCTACTTATTTATATATTTATTTAAAGAAAGGCATCGCAAGTACTCTGGGAATTCTCCTCTGCCCCATTCCCTATTGCTTCGCCGCGACAGGCTGTTGGCCTTTGGACAGCTGCAGCAGCTCCCCAACAGGAGGAAGTTCTCTCCACAATGGTACCGAAATAGCTAATCCCACGTTTGTCGGAATAGGGCTATTTCTCTCCCACCCGCAACCCCCCGGTGTGCGTTCCATTGCGTTTCTTCCGCAATCCCAGGGCTCAAGAGAACAGAGAGCCCTGAGCCATTTGTCCCTCTGATGTCCCGTCCCCCTCCTGATCTCCAAGGCCACCTCACATTCATGCCCCCCCAACCCGCACCGGTCCCCAATTCAACACTCCCCCCCACCCCACCCCCGCCACTAGGCCCAAGCAGCCTGCAGCGTCGAAGGGCCCAGCTGCCAACACGCACCACCTGTTAGACATACAGGCTCCGGGCCTCTGTGGGCTTCTACGTCCGTCCGTCCCCACCAAGACATCTCCCCCTACCACGCAATCCCTATGCCCCCCTCCCTGCCTACCCTCTTTTGCTTTATATCAACCACCTGTTTATTATGTTCTCAACTATTTCCATCCCCGGCAACAGGTGGGGCCTGTCCCCCGGGGCTTCTGTCTGCTGGGCTGGAAAGGCGTCTGGTTACACCACGGAGAGGCTTCGGGCTGGGAGGCGGGGGAGGCAGTGGCAGGGAAGGCGAAGCAAGACTCCTGGGCCTATTCCCAGCTGTGGAAGGACATTAATATGTCTGGGATAGAACAAGGCCGGCTAGGAGCCAGGACTCCTGGGTTCCCAGGGAGGGACAGGGCCCAGAGTGGCCGGTTCTCTTCGCCAGTTCGGATTACAGGCTTCCTTGCGTGCGGCACCCGAAGAAGGCAGCCTGGCACTCGGCGTTATTTCGTTGGCAAGAAGGTCGGCCGCATCTGTGCCTATTGTCCTTTTTGAAATGGTGCATGTGTGTGTAGTGTAATCAGGATTCTGCGTCAAGAAAACGTGCATTCCGCAACCTGGATTGCCTGCTGAGATTTGCTTCTGCTCTTCACGGGGAGGAGCAAGCAGGTAGGCAAGTCTCCCCTGTTGATTCCTGGAAATGTCATGCTCTTATCCTCCAGATTAAGCTCCTCTGGATTCTCTGCATTCCCAACACAGGCAAATAACAGGCCCCAATTCCCACAGCAAGAAAGGCACGCCTGAATTTTCACATGGCCCCACCTTTCTGCTTCCTGATCCAGTATCTGTGCCTTCCTCGGACTGGTCTATGTCTGCAGTGGAAGGAGGCGGCAGAAACCTGAGGTGGTCAAATAAGGGGCTGCAGGTGGAGAATCAAACTTTGGGATGTTCCTGCACACAGCGATAAACAAACCAAAAGCAGAGCAGATATTGAGCTATGGCAGAATTTTTCTCCTTGATGTGCTAGATTTTCCTTGCAAGGTGTTACATGGTTTGTTTGTTTTTTTGCAGGAACATTCAGTGACGCAGGACAGACTAAGTCTTTTATCCCTGATGATAGGTTGCAGTTAGTCATGACAATGCAGGGGAAGAACTTTGCCCATGCTCAGTAGCACCCTGGCCCTCATTGTTACTACCCGGTATGCATTGCTTGCTCTGGAGCTGGCCTGGCTATGGAAACACGTTCTCTGAGGGCCAGTTGCTGGTGATTTGAGGGCAGAGCTGGAACCCATTCCCCCCCAGACTAAAGTCCAGAAGGACCCACTGCTGACCTTGCTAGAGGTCAAAGAGCTGGATTGGAGGGCGGAGTCCTGTCCATCTCCCCCCCCCCCCTTGTGCTTTGCCTGCACTTGACTGTCTTGGCATGGCAGATTAAATGCGCCTTTGAACTCTTTGATCTTCTTCCATTCCCTCCCCCCCCCCCAATATAAGATCTAAAAGGGTCTCCTGTGTTTCTTTTGCCTGCAGCCAAGGCTCACACGACACCCTCCACACCGATTCCCTTTGAATCTTCAAAGCCTCTGCATGCTTTAACTGATTACACATTTAGCATCTCTAATCTCCTCTTGGCCCCCACCCTGGAGGCAGCCTTGGGACATGTCCCTCTTCTTTCAAGCTTGTCTTGTCACGCTTGCTCTGATGTTCCTCCAGCTCCACATTTCAGAGATTTGGGGGTGGGGGTGGAAAGGAGGGGCAGCTGGAGGTCTCTGGTGAACTCCCAGGGAAGACAAGAGCCCCTCAGATCCTCTGGTCGCCCTGCACCCTTGGGCCCAAGCAGCCCTCAAATTGTAGGAGGAGAGGTAGGGTGGCCGAGGGGGGTCTCCAAACGCAGCAAGGTTCACCTGCCGTATTTTGAAACAAGCAAAGGAATACGGAATATTCATTGCCATCTCACTTACCGGTAGTTCCCCCTCCACCTCATGCCCAGAGTCTAAAATTACCTAACTCCCACTCTGGGTACGGGTGGGTGTGTATGAAATCCACAAGCTTCGATCTCTGACTCGCCTGAATTTTATTTGTATTGTGTCGCCCTGTACATTTCTAAAAAACAGTACCTAAATGGTATGTGTCATAAAAGGTAAGGGGGCTGGAAGCCCTTCCTTCTCTCCCTCCCGCAAGTAATTTGACCACTGAGTTGTTCAGGTTATTAGAACTTCTCTAAACATTAGGCGCAATAAACTGTGTTTTCCCACCCTGCTAACAACCGTGTTTCCCAGTGTCGAATTCACAGCCACCAGATACCAGAATCAGAATCGTAAAGTTGGAAGGGACCATGAGGGTCATATAGTCCAACCCCTGCAATGCAGGAATCTTTTGCCCAATGTGGGGCTCGAACTCACAATCCTGTGACTGAGAGTATTACATTGTACCAACTGAGATTTGTTGGTATCCAGTAGTATGAAAACTATCATCTGCTCCTCCCCATTAGTCTTGAATCGTCAGACAAGATTGACAATGTACATTTAGAGCACATCCAACACACATTTGAAGCACACAGCTGCCCCCTCCCCCAAAAGAGTTCTGGGAACTGTAGCTTATTAAGGGTGCTGGAAATCGTAGCTCTGTGAAGAAGGAAACTACAATTCTCAGGATTGGGGGGGAGGGAAGTAATGTGTTTTAAATATGCACTGAGTGTGTTCTAAATGTGGGTCAGGTCGTTTCCTTCAGAGGGGGCAGAAATAGCAGCTTTGCTCTGCACAACGCTACCCCGGCCCCTGGTTGAGTTCACCAGAGTGCACGACTTTTTTCAAAGCTGGTGAAACTGGCAAGGTTTCCTTCCCAGCCTTATCGGTTCTGCAGGGGCATGGGAGCAGCAGAAAGGGAGGATAGATTGCCTGAAGAAGCTCCCGGATTCTTTATATCAGTCAACCAAGAGACACCTCCCAATGAGGGAGGACAGGTTAAAAGACAAGAAAAGCCATTCCCCCAATGTGTGGAGGGCAGGGAGGAAGTGGTGGACGGGAGACTGAAATGTACTTCTGATCAACTGCATCCTTTGAGAGGTGCCATGAAACCAACAAGGAGGTTGAAGTCGGTGTGGAAATACACCAGCAATCCCAAAATCAGATACAGGTGTATTTAAAATAGCATTTCAACATTCACTTACAAATAGTAGAGGCTCGAAAGGGCTTTAAAGGCTGCAATATTAAGGCTGTTTTTATTGTGGGTGTATGCAGCAACATGCCGTTGATGTATTAGTAATGTGTTGAAGTGGATTTATACTGGACCATCCACACATCATCCCTCTTTCTCAGTTGTCCTTTGATGCTTCCCCAATGTGCCCACGTTAGTGCATCCAGATTTTAACTCTACCCATTGCATGCTTGGCATTTTGCCCATCCCCATCTCCACTCCCCCTTCCGCTCCCGGACAGCGCAAGTAAGTTGCGCTGTGCCACCATACTTCCTTTGGTCTGCTTTCAAAGACTGTATGTTTCAGCTATGAATTCCTGCGTGAAACCGTGTTAGTTTGCAGCAGGGGGAGGAAACCGCAGAAGTGCCACTGTATGTGGCATCAACAGGAAGTACGTGGAAGTACAAGCTCCTGTGGCTCTGACCCCCCCCCCCCTCGCTGTGATTCAGGCTGTGATTGCTACGCATACTATTAGCTCGTTTCCATTTTTTAAAAAAACTCCACAGGAATGGTGATTAAAGAAGCAAAAGTTAATTTCGCGCCTTGCAGGACCCAAAAAATAAAAAATTGGAACATTTGTGGTATAACAAATTACAGGATTTCAGCAGGAAGCTTTAAATGCACGGGGTGTATGCAATTAGTGTTTTTTTATTATTGCCCTGGGACCTTAGGGTGAAGGACAGGTACAAAACAAACAAACAAACGTCTCTGAGTGGGCACAGAGCACCCTTCCCTCACAATTCACCTGTCAAATCCAGCCTTTGCCAATTACGAGTCATGCCTTCCAACTTTAGAGCATGGGCTTGGATCCTCTGAGATCCAGGAACCTCTCCCTCTCTCTTTTGCTGTTAGAAATTAAGCGCTAAAAGTCAGACGTGTGAGGTCTAAAGGACCTGGGGCACGGCAATGGCTAACAGCAGAATTCTTAGGGAATGATGCCCGCTGATTTCAACGAGCCTTTCTTCTGCTTCAGTATGCATGGATTGTGAGAGTGTGAGTTTTCATCAAGGCATGCCATGATTCAAACCTGTCAAGCACAAATCCACTAGGCGGCTTTTGGCAAGCTATTTCCAGTTTCCCTGATTCTGGAATGTGGGCATAGCGAAACTGAGCTACATTACAGGACAATATGGATTATAAGGATATTTATTTTTCTCATGTCATGTTTAGACTAATATGGTGGCTAAGGCAGCTTACTCGTGCTTTATTTTATATTGATTTTTAAAAAATTTAGATGTCGCTTGATTGTAGTAAAACCTCTAAGCGGCTAAAAACTGTCAAAAGCATTTAAAGATAATTAAAATTAATGGTAAAATAAATTTTAAAACACTTCAACGTCTGTTTGTCTAGACCAGGCATCCCCAAACTTCGGCCCTCCAGATGTTTTGGACTACAGTTCCCATCATCCCTGACCACTGCTCCTGTTAGCTAGGGGTTATGGGAGTTGTAGGCCAAAACATCTGGAGGGCCGCAGTTTGGGGATGCCTGGTCTAGACAGGCTTATTTTAAGCAGGTTCCCTACTTCACAGGGTTGTTGTAAGGATAAAGTGTATGCATGTGCAACTGAGCGACTCGGGAGAAGAGTGGGATTTTAAGAAATGCAATATGTAGATATATACTGTATATTGATATGTCACCTCTTTGGGATGCCAGAGAGAAAGTGAGAGTGTGCAACTAGAAGATTTGTCTCGTTGACCAGCCCTCCCTCCCTCCTTGCCTGCAGAGCTGTCTGAGTGTTTTATGGTGAATGGGGCCGATTACCGGGGGACGCAGAACAGGACCTCGCCTGGGAGCACGGGGCGACCCTGCCTCTACTGGAACCAGACACGAGAGCATGCCTACAACACGGCCAAGTACCCCAATGGTGAATGGGGCCTGGGCAGCCACAACTATTGCCGCAACCCGGATGGGGATGTACAGCCCTGGTGCTACATCTCGGAGAACGAGGAAGGCATCTACTGGAAGTATTGTGACATCCCGACCTGCCACAGTGAGTACAGGAGGCCTGGGTAGACAGTGTGTGTGTGTGTGTGTGTGTGCGTGCACGCACGCACGCACGCACAGAGGAGTGGTGGGAGCCACAAGTTGGGGAACCCCCAAGGGAACCCCTAGGAAAAGAAGGCTCCGAGCCAAGGGATTGGTGATGGGATGGCGATGAGGGAGAAGAGGGAGCAGGCTGGGAGGTGGTGGTGTCGGAAACCGAAGAGGTAACAGGGTTTAGTGAGCAGGAAGAGGCAGTGGCAGATTGCAGTCCAGAATCAGAGGCAGAAGCGGAGGCTGGAGAGGAGGGGGGCCAAGAGGCAGAGATGAGTCAGGCAGGTGAAGAAGCCAGGGGGTCACCCTCTCCTGCTTTGGCAAGCTCCCTTCCCCCTGGTCTCGCAGAACCAGAAGAGGTATGAAGAGAGCAGAGGAAAGACAGGCACATGACTGAGTCTCAGATTGCAGAGATTAGGCAGGCTGGTGAAGAAGCCAGGGGGTCTCCCCCTCCTGCTGAAACCAGCTCCCCATCCCTGGTCTCCTAAAACACAGAGATAAATGAAGAGAGTGGAGAGACAAGGCGAAGGCTGACCCTGGCCTGTACAGATCTTGTCTTGTTAGAATAAAGTTATAAACCCCAGTTAGCTTAGCCCTCTGAGGCTCGGGGCAAGTGTATCCTGCTGCCCCCCCCCCAACTTGCACAAGCCTGGGCTGACTCTCCAGGTGACAGCTGAGGGGCAGGAGGCCTGATGGAACTGGTCTGTCGCAGCACTTGCAAAAGCCTTAAGGCAGACAGACAGCTTTGTTTCCAATCAGTGCATGCCCCGTAACTTCATGGTGAAATTCTGTAACTTTTTATACAAGTGTTCCAGGGTGTGTGTGTGTGTGTGTGTGTTGGGGTTTTTGCTCTCTTGCACTTCCAGACAACAAAAACACAATCACTTTGTCCTCCTCTCCAGTGCCAGGTTACGTCGGTTGCTTCTTAGATTCCGGGACCCCTCCAGCCCTGAGTGGGAGCAGCGGCACGTCCACCAAGCTTACAGTGCAAGTTTGCCTCAGCTTCTGCCGCAAGCGGGGCTATAAGGTAAAGCTCTTTGTCAACCATGGCCATCTCATCTCACCTGGCCTGCCTAATAGCATCTTCAGGCTTATGGCCTGATCTGATGTCGCAACTCTGCTGGAGTTAAGCGGATCTCAGCCTAGTCAATGTGTGTCTTGGAGACCAGGAGTGAATCCAACTTGGAGTTCCATGGTAGAAAGCCTGGGATAGAAATTATGGGGTTTCATGAAGTAAGTTGTATTCAGAGTATACCCTTTAAAACTAATGAGCCAAAATTAATCAAGCCTATTCATTTCAGTGGGTATATTCTGAGTAGGGCAAATACTGGGTACAACCCCAAATAGGCATCAACCCTACAGAAAAAGGCTTAGGGTTGTGTTCAACTAAGTCTTACTCATTACAGACCCGTAATAATAATAATAATAATAATAATAATAATAATAATAATAATAATTTATTTATACCCTGCCCATCTGGCTGGGTTTCCCCAGCCACTCTGGGTGGCTTCCAACCGAATATTAAAAACAGTACAGCAGGCATCCCCAAACTGTGGCCCTCCAGATGTTTTGGCCTACAACTCCCATGATCCCTAGCTAACAGGATCAGTGGTCAGGGAAGATGGGAATTGTAGTCCAAAACATCTGGAGGGCCGAAGTTTGGGGATGCCTGCAGTACAGCATCAAACATTAAAAACTTCCCTAAACAGGGCCGCCTTCAGTTGTCTTCTAAAAGTAAAATAGTTGCTTATTGCCTTGACATCTGCTGGGAGGGCGTTCCACAGGACGGGTGCCACTACTGAGAAGGCCCTCTGTCCGGTTCCCTGAAACCTCACTTCTCACAATGAGGGAACCGCCAGAAGGCCCTCGGTGCTGGATCTCAGTGTCTGAATGATGGGGGTGGAGACGCTCCTTCAGGAACATAGAAACAAAAAAATGAGTGCAAAGGCAGTTGGGATGACTGACCAGTACGAGGACACAGGTTGGTTTTCGTTTTTGTTTTGTTTTTTGCTATTGCATTTGTTCTTTTAGTTACCCAATCTCAAAAAATTCAGATATAGGCCTGCAAGCACCTATTGGCCATTGCCTGTGATGGAGATGGTGATGAAGCTGCCACATGTTCAAGTCATTGTGTGACTTTTCTTTATAAAATTTAATTTCAGCTGTGATGCATTTTTCAGCACTGCACGAGGCTGAGCGTACTTTCCTGCTGTGCTACTCCAGCCCTAGAGCCCTAGAATTTTTCGACCTACAAAGGTGCCTTCGGAACGGATTAAATTCGTAAGTCGAGGCACCACTGTATGTATTAAAAAGGTCCACCTCAGCTTCACTTTCTCTGTACTGGAGCCATTTACTGGTGTCATTGAGGTTGCAACTCTTATTATATTTTTCTGGGTGTACGTCCCACTGACCCCAGTAGGGATTGCTTATGAGTGCATATGTATAGGATTGTGCTGTTAGCCATGCGACAAACAAACACCATCGGCAGGTTATGGGAACAGATCTACACCCTGCTGCCCCTCCCATGTACATGCTTTCTGAATCACCTTTCTCCTCCGCAGTTTGCTGGCGTGGAGGCTGGTTATGCCTGTTTCTGTGGCCATGAAGGGGATGTCCGACGTAGCCAGCCAGTGAGCGCCGTGGAATGCGACCAAGTCTGCTTTGGCAAGTCCAGTGAGTTGTGCGGAGGAGACGGCCGGATTGGCATATACAATGGTAAGCGTGAGGACGCAGAAGGCTTATCGCAGATCAAAGGTTTTTTAATCAAAAAGATGTACGTGCATCTGCTGTGCATGCCTGATGAAAAAGGTTTTTATGCACAGAGGTAGAGAGAAGTGTTTTCCCATTGAGGGAGAATTCAGAGGACACCCAGTGAAATCCATGGGAAGGTAAAGGAGGTACACCTCCACCCAGCACAAAATTAAGGCTGCAGTCCTGCATACACTTACTGTACAGGCAATGACCAATCGGTGCGGGTCCAATTGATGTATGACCGCGCATACATGCAGTGTGCCAAACCCAGAAATGACTTTTAAAATGACCCTAAGAAAGCCCAGAAAGGGCGAAAAAGCAGTGCCTAGCAATCCCACAAGCCTTTGCAAGTGCAATCCCAGGAGCCCTTGCACTGGCTGTTGAGACCTGTGCAGAGTTGGAGTTTGGGCAAGGGGATTTGGAGGGAGCGATTGTGCTAGAGTTCATCATCTGGTAAGTTGCTGCTGGTTTTTTAAAGGGTTTTTCAAGGGTTTCCAGAGGTTTAGAGGGTGTTTGCAGGCTTTTTCAAATTGTGTTTCAAAATTACGTATAATTTCACCTCGGAACTTAAGCCCTGCATAAATTGGGTGTTGCCTGCCCTTGGGAGCAAGTCCTGTTGAACTCATACTTCCATGTGGACACATGTTGGATTGCAACGCATCCTAAGGAATTCATTGCCATGAAGAGTGGTGATTGATGGCCCCAAGCTACATGGGCAGAGCACGTGGTTTGTATGCAGAAGGTCGCAGGTCCAGTCCCCAGCATCTCCAGGTAGGGCTGGGAGAGTATTTCGGTTTAGAAAAGGGAATCTTTCCCGGGCCTCCTCCAAAGCGGATATCGTTTTGCTCCCATCCTTCCAGTCTCACGTTCTTTCCACATCTGGATTGCATTTATTTATTTATTTTTAACCAACGTTGGTTTTTGAGAAATTTTTCATTTTCCTGTTTTCCAGACACGGTTGAGTTGTTTTCTTTCCCCAGTTTTGACTCTCAGGGATGTCAAAGTGCGGTGTATATGCTTAACAGTTGACTTTTTTATTTAAAAAAATGTTTTTTTCACAACCTATATAATGCTTTTTGGGTTCCACCCACATTGTCTCAGTATTTTTTACAACAGCCCTCTAATAATGTATGATGCGTGAATGATATTATTACAGCATGTAAACCATTTATTATTATTATTATTTATACAGTTTATCTACCACTACAGCAAGCTGAGCAAATACAACAGAGATAAAAAGCTAACTCTAAGATCAAAAATGACTTTTGATGACTGCTGAAATAGAAATCCTTCAGTAGGCCCCAGATTTTCAACAGGGAGGGGGCATCTCTGATCTCATTTGGAAGTGGCTTCCACAAAATGATGCCCACAATCCTGACTGCATGGCTCCTTGTGGACACAAGCCCTGCGCCTGAGCTGTGGGGAACCGTGGTGATTCCCCTGTAGACCTCAGGGATCAGGCACAGGTATAAAGGATCAAGGGGTTCTTAAGGTATATTGAATACAGGGGAATCCTCACTTACACATGGGGTTCCATTCCTGGCTGCTTTACGTGTTACTGCGACACATGCGAGTGGGGATTAGCCTGCCCCACTGTGCCCCAACCCCCACTCCGCCCCTTTTCAGTGCCGAAAATGGCACACATGTTAGCAGGAGCGTGTGTGCTGATCATGTACACGTGGGGAGATGCCTGTACTGTTATTGTAGAATGTTATAGTATACTGTAATTGTTTGGTACACTTGGGTCATCCCATTTACCATCTCAAACAAATGATAATAGTTCATTTTTGTGTTTATTCATTATGTTTTAAAAATCTCTTCCTTTATCTTCACGACAACCTCCTGAGAGATCAGGAATGGTCTAAGGCAGGGGTCAGCAACTTTTTTCAGTCGTGGGATGGTCCACCGTCCCTCAGACCATGTGGTGGGCCAGATTGAGGTCTCTCCCCAATCCTTCCACAACACTCTAAACCAGGGGTCAGCAAACTTTTTCAGCAGGGGGCCGGTCCACTGTCCCTCAGACCTTGTGGGGGGCCGGATTATATTTTGAAGAAAAAAAATGAACAAATTCCTATGCCCCACAAATAACCCAGAGATGCATTTTAAATAAAAGCACACATTCTACTCATGTAAAAACACGCTGATTCCCAGACCGTCCGTGGGCCGGATTGAGAAGGTGATTGGGCCGCATCCGGCCCACAGGCCTTAGGTTGCCTACCCCTGGTCTAAGGTGACCCAGGTCACTCAATACGTTTTGTGAATGAGTGAGGATTATAGTCTTGCCACTACACTGCTTACCTCTTTTATCGGCTTTTTTTTTTAAGGGTGAGTTTGTCTCTCTTGCCATGATTGCAAACAATGGAGGTACACAAAAAAACTGGGGACACTAAAAGTTGCATCCCTCTATTGATTACATTTTTATTCTGATCCTTCCCCCCTACCCCCCCCCACCCTGCTTGTCTCTCCACCCCACAGTATCCATGGGTGCCTGCCAGGGAAACTTCAGTGATCTCTCTGGAGTGATTTACTCTCCGCAGTTCCCGGACGACTACGAAGCCGACAGCAACTGCAGCTGGTCCCTGCACCCCCTGGGCTGCGAGTCCGTGGAGGTCACCTTCCGGATCTTTGACGTGCATGACCCCAACGACCGCCTGGAGCTGTGGGATGGACACAGCAACCTCTTGCTGGCTCAGTTTGACGGGCGCCGGAGGCCGGGGGCTCCCCTGCTGTTCCCCACAGACCACCTGCTCCTCTCCTTCCAGTCAGATCAGCTCCTGCAAGCCCAGGGCTTTGCCATCTTGTACAGAGGTATGCGCCAAGGCCTGACTCTGCGATGCATCTGCCCCGGGGGTAGAATCAGCGGGATAAACCTGTTCCACCTGGGTTGAGTAACGCTGCAGCGATCACCAGCAGAGGAGGTGGATCAGGGGAAAGAAGCCTCTTCCCAAGTGGGTCTGGAGGGCCAAAAGTAAGAACCCCTGCTCCCACACCAGAAGACTTCGAGGTGGTGTGGTATGCGGCTGAGGCGGAGCGAGGCTGTCTTTGAACTCCCGGACTTACTCCAGCGCCTGCCAACTCTTCCCTGGGGCTCGGTGTGTCAGAGTCTCTAATTAGAAGCTCTTGCTTCCACACCTGCAAAGGGAGGAGGGTGACCGGCCCTTTGAACTGGGGCCCTGGGAATGGGGAGGGTTTCTTTTGACAGCGCTTGGGAAGCCCTGCATGTGGGTTCCTCGCACTCGCTCGCCCTCCTGCTGGCGACAGCACCTTTGAAATAGTCACCCAATGGGTTAACTACGGGCAAGTTTCTCCCGGTGTGTCCCTTTGAATTTCCTGTGCAGCCTGAAGCCAAAAATCATTGTGAACTAAAGGTGGGTAGGGCACCTGGCTGGGGGATTTGGGGGAGGGGAGAGAGAATGAATGTAGAACAGGAAGAGCCTAAATACAAGTGGCCTGATGCATTGGAGGAGACTCTTGAGAGTCCCATGGACTGCAAGAAGATCAAACCTATCCATTCTGAAGGAAATCAGCCCTGATTGCTCACTGGAAGGACAGATCGTGAAGCTGAGGCTCCAATACTATGGCCACCTCATGAGAAGAGAAGACTCCCTGGAAAAGACCCTGATGTTGGGAAAGATGGAGGGCACAAGGAGAAGGGGACGACAGAGGATGAGATGGTTGGACAGTGTCCTCGAAGCTACGAACATGAGTTTGACCAAACTGCAGGAGACAGTGGAAGACAGGAGTGCCTGGCGTGCTCTGGTCCATGGGGTCACGAAGAGTCAGACACGACTAATGACTAAACAACAACAATTAATACAATGGCTGTCTTGCTTGTCCCTGGGCCTCTGTGTCCATTGGCCAGGAAACAGGAAAGGTACCATCTTATTGATCGTCAGGCAAAATACCTGCTGGTGGACTTTGCTTGTTAAATTTGGATCCTGCCAAATCCTGCCAGAATTGCTCAGGGCAGAAAAGGTCAACATGTTAGAAAAGCAGGATTTAAAATGCAAGTGAAAACCTATTTAAACACAATCAAAAACCACCTAAAAAGCTTTTTAAAAGCAGAGAACGTCAAAAGCTGAGAACTTTAAAACACTTAGAATTTTAAAAACCATTTAAGAGCAATTGCACACCCTCACAGCTATAAATTTCATAATTTACATCACCACCCCACACTTTGCAGTTCATTTCTGGGTCACCTATCTTTCTGGGAAGCAGGTTTGTTTTGCAAGAGCTCCAAATCGGCATCACTTGTGACAGTCTTGAAGTGCCCTGGGGCTCTTGCCTCACAATTGTGACACAGTAAGCCGAGGGTCATCTACTCCAACCCCCTGCAATGCAGGAAACTCAGCTAAGCCATCCATGACAGATGACCATCCAACCTCTGCTTAAAAACCTCCAACGAAGGAAAGTCCACCACCTCCCAAGGGGAGACCGCTCCACTGTTGAACAGCTCTTACTGTTAGAAAGGTTTAGTCAGAATCTCCTTTCTTGCAATTTGAAGCCATTGGTTTGAGATCTTCCATGTGACAGCTCTTAAGATATTTGAAGATGGCTATCATATCTTTTCTCAGTCTCCTCTTTCGCAGGCTAAACATACCCACCTCCCTCAACCGTTCCTCATAAGGCTTGGATTCCAGACTTTGGAAACAGGGTGGGCTAAAAATCCACTGTGAAGTCAAATAAACTGTTTTGATTTCCCTGCAGGAGTGAAAGGAGCCCGGTCTGATTTACAAACCCTACCGGGTGACGGATCCCGTCTCATCCCAACCTCCTCCGATTGGTTGAACTCCACCTGGAACTACAGCGCCAATGACTCTGCCATTGGGGTAGGAGGTAAAGAACTAGACTTGTGGCAGGGATTGGCCCTCGATGCTGCAGCTTGTGCTATAACCCGATTGGCTGGCTCAATCAAAACAGTCTCTGATGAGGACATTCCCTGCAGGAAATGTGGGGCTAACAACTCATTGTACACATGTGCCTGCCAGATGACCCCCTTTTTTTTAGAAAACGAGAAGGTAACTTTTGCAAAGGAGAGTACAGATTAGAGAAAGGCAACCTATATGTGCTTAGTCCTTTCTCTACCCACCATTTCACAATTCTAAACCCCTTCCTATAACAGCTTCCAAATCCCAAGCACAGGTAACAGTTGCATGTTTTCAAGGATAAGCATGTAAGTGGTATCAGAGCAGTGCGGGGGGGGGCACTCACTGTGGGTGCCATTTGGAGCTGAGAAATGGGGAGGGAAGGGGTAAAGAACTCTCTCCATTCTACAGTCTACATCTCCCTCTCTTAAAGCAGCTTCTTAAAAAATCAACAACAACCCCAAAATACTAACATTCCCTAATAATACACATTCACATATAATTTAATAGGGATGCTTGAAGAATTGGATCTTTGCATATTCCAATATGAACTGATCTGCTCTTCCTGTACTAATGTGTGAATTGGGATTTTGTCACCCACAAATGTCCAGGCTCTCTGAATGTTCCGATGCAAATCTCGGCTCAAAAAACGTATCAAAATACTTTGAAATGCATATTTTGATAGAAAGATAGGTTTGGAAATGCATGTTTTGATAGAAATTAATCTGCTTTAAAAAAAAATGTAGATTCATGTGGAAATGGCACAGAATGAATTTATGGGTGACCACAAGCAAAAAGGGCACAGATTTGAAGTAAACTGATTTGCCCATCTCCAAAGTGCAGCTAGTTGACCTTTGGTTCCCACACTGTGTAAAATTTGCTGTGGTGCAATCCAGCCACCAGGGGTCATAGTCTTTACCATTGCAACGTAATGCACAGCGGTGGGTTATCCTGAACTCTCTCTTATTCTGGACAAAGCTTTGCACACCTTGCACTTAAATAGAATGAATGAAAGAAAAATCAGAACTCAGCATGCAGTAAAAACTGGATTCTGTGACCTAAGTTTTATTAAGCACAATTATTTCATATCTTATTTTGCACAACCCTTACTAGCCATGGGGAATGGAAGAGAGCTGGGCAGGGCAGCCTCATCCCTATTTTGCTTTTGCCAAAAACCCTGCTTGGCTGTCACCCCACCTGGTTTCTGCAGCATTGCCCATGCACTTTCACATCTGTATATCTACAGGGGACTAGGAGCATGAAAAAACACCCCCCCCCCAAGTCTCTGTATGCCAACATGCTCTCTCTCTCTCTCTCTCTCTCACACACACACACACACACACACACAGAGAGAGAGAGAGAGAGAGAGAGAGAGAGTTATACAGAGAACACCTTTACATGGATTTGCACCATGTTATAACTTTCCCCCCCGAAAATAAACAGCTCCTTGTCCAAGAGGATTTTTTTGTTTGTTCCATTTCTGCAGTAAACAGACGGTTTTCCCAGGGAAAGCAGCAGGACCACCCCCCCCCCCAAAAAAAACCTCCTCTCGGACCCATGACTTGAAATCATGGGACAAACAAAAATGTGGATGGGAGCCAACTTCTGCTTTCTCATGGGTCTTCTCTCTTCTCCAAATAGTCTTATTATTGTTATTGATACTATTACTACCATTATTTTAATCTGTGTGCCCCTTTTGTTCCTAAAGTGGCTCACAAGACCGTAGTCTAGGTGTATTTTGATGTACAACACCCACCTCCCAACCTCTGTTTTGTTGTGTTGAGGGTTATATAGAACATTTGGCACAACCTGGTGCCAATTTTGTTTTTTATTTATTTATTAAACATGTACGCCATCCAAACTTGTAGATCTCAGGACAGTTCACAACATAAAACCACAATAAAAAACACACACACGAAATACATAATAAAAACAAAAACAAATACAACCCAATAATCCCCGCTTACATCAGATGTCAATCTGCCAAAGGCCTGGTAGTAAGGAGGCTGTGCAATGTCAGAGGGACTAGAAGGTGCTTTAAACCAGGGTAGGGGAGCTCAAAGCTCTCCAAGTGGTGCTGGATCCCATCAGCCCCAGCCAGCATGGCCAGTGGTCAGGGAGAACGGGACTTCTTGTCCAATAACATTTGGAAGGCCACCGATTCCATGTCCCTGTTTTAAATCACCACTCTTGACAAACATAAACCAGACTTGCAGCTCTGTGATCAAAGCTGCTGTCTTTAAAAAGAACTGCTTTTAAAAAATAGATGGTAGGTCTGATCACAGATCTCAACCAGCTTCCTACCTTGGCTCAATAAACAGATTGGAAATGGCTGACCTTTTGGCTTTTTGGATCTGCGTGACGCAGCAGACATTATAAATTTATATGAAAGGCACAGGATGTCTCTCTTTACCGAGCAGGTATTGGCCAGCTTTTTACACAGAAATGTAAGCTGACCAGTATAGCATCCTCTTATCATATTTGCAATGTCTGAAAGTAATTTCCTTTTCGTTGTGAGAGCTAGAAAGAGACTTAATTCTGTAGGGGACTCAGCATGGTGATTAATCAACCCTGCCCTGTAGCTTTCTAGATCTCGGTGAAAGGTTGGACATAAATAGTGTCTTCTGTTCTTTTGTTAACACAGCTTGGGTGATGTACACAGCCACAGGGACCTTCATCTTAGCCATCCTCATCATCTCGTACCATCTACGCAAGAGGTAGGCTGGGGTTTCAACTGGATGATGGGAGTGAGTCAGAGGTCTTGCATTTCATTCCCATCTTTTGATGTGTGTGTGTGTGTATTGTAGGGAGCAAAGAGTCCTAGATTCTGCCCCCTTTTTGTGGATTTACAAGGAGATAAGAGGAAGTGAGTCACTTTGGCCATGTTGGCAGAGGATGCTGGGAACTGTAGTCCAAAAACCTACAGAGATCCCCACAGTGACTACCCTTAATCTAGAGCAGGCACCCCCAAACTGCGGCCCTCCATTTGTTTTGGCCTACAACTCCCATGATCCCTAGCTAGCAGGACCAGTGGTCGGGGAAGATGGGAATTGTAGTCCAAAACATGTGGAGGGCCGAAGTTTGGGGGTGCCTGATCTAGAGAGTCTTGTACGTGTTGAACATTAGATACGTGCTCTGGATGCTGGGCCATTGCTAGGGGTGGCGTCAATCTTTGACTCACCTGATTGCACTGTTTGTTTGGTTTTCTTATCTCCAGGACCTGCCTTTTTGTGCAGAAGAAGACTGGCAGCTCTCTGGGCCCTTTCTCCTCCAAAGGCCCACGAAGTCGCTGCCAATGCCTTGGGGGCGAGGCGTGGGCCGTGGCCTACCGCCACACCCGAGTCGTGATCTGCACCACGCGCGGAGCCCCGCACCACCGCCCCTTGCGCAACGGGGGCGGGGTTGCCGGGGACGACGAGGCCTCCTCAGACTGCTCATGCCTGTGCCACAGTTACGAGAACCTTTCGTCCACCAACCAGTCCTCTCTCAAATCCCTCATCTCCACCATCTGAGGCCATGCAAACCTTATAACTTCACCCCTGTCAGGACCAGCTCCCTTTCTACTGCCAGACCCCTGAAGCAGAACTTCCTCAGTTTGCTAGGAACCAAGAGACCAACCTTATAAGCATATGCTCTCTGGGTGGGGAGCCGGAATTTAATGGAAGCCAATGCACCGTTTGGCAGAGATAAGAAGATTCCGGGAAAACTGAAAGTTGTTTTGACAGCAGGAACTTGTGTAGCAACATTGCCTAAACAACCTTTTCTGGGTCAGGAGAGTACTGAGGTGGCGAGACTCCTATTGCCACGTCCCTTTGGGGGAGACATTTGTGCCTTCTTTGAAGCTGGGGTTTTATAAATCTTGCCTGTGGGACAAAGAGTTTTGGTGGAAGTCTCCCATCATGGCTGGATTCATACCTGCATGGAATTTAGGACTGTGTGACAGGAGAGGTGCGTTCTCTATAACACATGGAAGTTCAGGCATCTCGCAGGTTCACATTTTGTGAGTCGCCAAGGCCTGGGAATGGTGAGATCCTGGCTGCATCCTCAAAGTGGTTGGAGCGGGGAAAAGCTTCAGTTTCACAGGGAGGGCAGTTCATCCGTGGATGCTGAATTGGGGCGGGGGGCAGGGAATGGTGGTATTTGTGTGCAGATCCCATTACTGGTGTCACTTTGGGGACATTTGGGTACACACAGAGGCCATGAGGCACTTGAAAGACTTCTCACTTGACTGCATGGGGGTGCAAAGACACACCAAAAAAGAAGAGGGGAGATTAAAACCAGCCCCCTTGCCTATTGCGTCCCAGAGCCGCACGATGGATTTTGGAACATAAAACCTTCATTAAATTATTTTCATATCGGTAACAATGCTTCTATGTTCTTCACTGTGCTGATCAGCAATGTTGGGCTGGGGCTGAAAGCGGGGAACTGAAAGTCTGAATGTTTCTTACTGTTCCTGGTTTGGATATACAGGGGTGGCTGTTGAAGGCACAAGAGCAGGGAATAATTCTAACACACGTACCTAGAGGTTTTGATCAGATTTCCTTCGGTAACAGCAACAATTCCCAAATTTGTGACAGGACACAGAACATGAGATGATCCCTATCTTGTCGTGAAAAAGCAATAATTCATTAAAGGCTCCTGTGAGTCCAAAGGAGGCTGCTGGTTGTGTTTCTGTCTGCGGGCCTCCTGGCGTCAAAAACTGGGATAGCTCAGTCAGAGCACGAGACTCTTAATCTCAGGGTTGTGGGTTCAATCCCCCATGGTGGGCAGAAGATTACTACACTGCAGGGGATTGGATTAGATGACCCTCATGGTTCCTTCCATCTCTACAGTTACAGTCATACCTTGGAAGTCGAACGGAATCTGTTCTGAAAGTCCGTTTGACTTCCAAAACGTTTGGAAACCAAAGCACGGCTTCCGATTGGCTGCAGGAAGCCGCGGAAGCCCTGTCAGACATTCAGGTTCCAAAGAAAGTTCGCAAACTGGAACCCCCACTTCTGGGTTTGCGGCGTCCGGGAGCCAAAATGTCCGAGTACCAAGGCGTTCGGGATCCAAGGTACGACTACCGGTATATATGATTCTATTATCCTTGAGCAGCTGCTGAAGATCTTGGGCCCTGACAAAGCTTACCACTGACCTGCCCTGGACACAATGTTAATTATCTCCCAAAGTTTTGATCAGCCCTGGGGAAGTTTGGATCAGTAGGGGAGCTACCATTTAAATTTTCCATGCCTTGAAGCAAGGATGGGGCACCTCCGACCCGTCGGCCAACCTGGCCCATCAAGCCACCCCCCCCAAACCACACATGCCTATCAACCACCTGACACCACTCCAATAGGTGGGTGATACCAGCTGATGGGCAGGGTTCAATTCTGTTCTGCCTGTGCCTGCAGCCATTGTGGCAGAATTTGACCCTCCAGCTCACCAGCTGTTGATGGGAGGGGGCATTAAATCCTGCTCATCTTGACAGAATTCAATGCAAACCCCTTTACTGAAGCCCCTGCTAAAATGATGTTTGTTTTCTCCATTTTAGCAGCAGCGCCTTACTGACCGCTGCCTCATTGTGATGTTAGGCGATTGCTAGTTAGATGGTTTTACTTGCAAAGCCAATCCTGGTAAGGATCAAGTCTGTGGAGCCCAAAAGTTTCCACTCCCACCGCCCCGAAGTGAACCCTCCCCCTCCAACCTGCCCCCTCCAAATCCCCTCACATATTTCTTTTGCCAGCGCTAAACTAAATTATGGGGCAATAACTTTTATAGTTTCTTTTCAGCTCTTGGGCCCATATGTGAAACAATACAAAGAGGGTGCTCTGAGCATGTGTGAATTTCCCACAGTAACTCCCAAAATACTTTGCATTTTGGGATATTTTTTAATGACAGCTTGAAGGCCCAGCCACCCTACATGAGGCATGAGCGCAACACCAGCAACTGCCCAAAGGTACTGGGTGCCGGTGCTGGGCCTAACTAGCTGTCACCGGCCACACAGATTTTGTGCTTTCACAAGTAAGGGTTTCCAAGAACACAGGTGTAATTTCTAGATTGAGACACCAGAGGAACAGTACCTTATTTTAGCAATGTCCACAACCTAACCTACATTTAAAAATGTGTTTTCCCTCATGTTTGTTCTGAAGTTTTAATGAACAGGCCCAAATCAGGTATGAGTTCAAAATCTTGACTGTAATCCAGCGGTTGTTTTGGATTTACAGCATGCCATACCTGACCACAAAAATTTAAACAGCCGTAAATATACAGTAATGAACATCCAATCACAGTGAGCACCCAAACTCATTTAATATGAATTATTCCCATTCATATTAAATAATAATTCCAAATGGAAACAAATGGAAATGCAGCAAGCAGAAGATTCATGTTTAATTTGCATGCAAATTTGAGGGAAGTCAAATTTAGATGTGGGCCAAGGTTGTGAGTTTACATATTTAATTAAATACACATTCAAATGTTATGTTGAGTTTTGCATTTCAAAACAAAACAAAAGGAATTGCAGCTGCAATCTTATACACACTGCCTTGGAAGGAACTGTCTCTCAGCCAAACCTACCTCACAGGGTTGTTGTGAAGATAAAATGGAGGAAAGTGCGTGCTTGAGATCCTTGGAGGAAAGGTGGGATAAAAATGTAAAAATAAATAAAAGAAGTCCCACTGAACCATTGATTAAGCATGCATAGGGTTGTGCTGTAACTCCCCTCGCCTCATATTTTTTTCATATTGTACATGTATAATGTTAATTGTCTTCCATTTTGGAGGGGAAAACTTTGTTACCCTCCACCTGCCAGGAGCACCTGAGGAAAGGGAGACACCCAAAGCAGTTGGATTAATGAGGCAATGCTGAGAGAGTAATTAATTATTGTAATTCGTGTCTGTTCCACTAGCTTTCCTTATGTTCTGCCTGGGCAGGACGAGTTTAATGCAGTAATCTGGAATGTGCAAGTAGTCTGAGATGAACATGACAATAACGAACCCAAATTATTACTACGGTAATCAAGAGGTAAAAGGAAAGCTGTATCCTACATTGTGCAAATATTGTTACAGCGTTCCCACCCCTCCGTCAGCCTTCCTCCCAGTTACTTATTGCTTTAATAAAGAGGAGGATCACCCGCGTGAGTTATATTTCTATTAATAAAACTGCTGTGTAGCTTAGTGGCTGCCAACCCGCAGACTGAACTAGGAACCTGCAGTCTCTCAATCAAACCTCACTCCTCCTGCGAGACACCCACCTCGCGGTTATAGGCAAACCGCTCTCTCAGCCTGTCCCGCTTCTGCAATATGGGGATAAGGCTGGCCTTCCATACAAGGATGATCACGTTATGTGTCTGAAAGCTGAAACTCACAAGGCGCTATAAATGCGTAGGAAATCACTGCATTATGAAACACATGCAAATACTAATAATAATATGAGATCTCCTTGCACAAACAACGTTATTGCAATAGCGCTTTGGGGATTACTTAAAAAAAAAATCAAGAGGTGTCCTATTATGTGACGGGCCACCACGCAGTTTAGCCAGGGGCGTGACTTTCTAGGATTTAGGAATTAATTTCATAACCGCGTCAAACCTATACACCCTCCTGCCTTTCGGGGGCGTCTTTTGTCTGCTCTGGGGTTTACAATTGGGCCAATCTTCCGCGCGTCCAATCACGGACATCGCTGACAAGCTGCTGGGGGCGTGGTTCAGTGGGTTATGCAAATAATCGAATTTCAAGGACTCGGAACGCCCTATTATCACCCACCGCAGGGGAGGGCGGGGCGTCCGTTATGCTAATAATGGAACGACAGTTCTTAGTCAAGCTCGGGCGGTTGGTAGGCCCCGGAGAGGAAGGGCGTGGCTTGCATATATTGTCATTTTTATGCAGAGTGCAGAACCCTGTTCCGGGCAGCCATGTGCGAGTCAGAGCGACTGCGGTGCAGAGATTATGCAAATGAGCGGCGGGATCGTGGGCGGGGCTTGCGCGGCAGCCTTGCAGATACTGTACAGGGGATCGGCCCGCGTGAGAAAAGGCGGCAGGGGAGGAGGAGGAGGGGAGCAGTGGTACCCGCATGTATTATGTTAATGAGGGCGGTGGGCGGGGCCGGATTGTGAGCTCAGCCCGAGGAGGGGAGCGAAGCGAGGGGGAAGCCCAAGGGAGGAGCTGCTCGTTGCAGCGGCGGCAGCAGCAGCAGGAGGAAGGAGGAGGAGGAGGAGGAGGGAAAAGGATGCAGAGCCCGGCCAGCAGCTGACCCCGGGGGGGGAGCCCGGCCATGGCCTTCCTGGGGGGGCCCCGGCTCCTGGACTGGGCCAGCTCCCCCCCTCACCTGCAATTCAACCGCTTCGTGCTGACGGGGCTACCGACCGATCAGCACCGGATCCGGCTGCCTCCGCAGCCTCTTCTACCTGCACAACGAATTGGGCAACATCTACACCCATGGTGAGTCCCCGCAGCCTTTCCTTCCTTGCTCCCCGCAGCCCGTGTCTAACACTGGCCTCTCCACCACCCCAACCCCGTCGCCGTCGCCGTCGGCCGCCCTTTCTCCCGCCGGGCTCCGATGCCCTCCGATCTCCGTGCTTGCTCTCCTGCAGGGCCCTCCCCGCGACTGCACCGGCCGCCAGCCCTCCAGCCCTAGGCGTACAGCGGGCATCCGGAGACATGGTGACACCCCTACCTCCGCCCGGCTGACCACAGCTCTTGTACCTTGCTCTGGTCTGTTCCTGGTGCATTTCGGCATCCCTCTGCTGCTGCTTCCGTTTTTCTTGCCCGGGTCCCAGAGCGTCGGCGTGGACCCTTTTCACAGGGCCTGGCTCTCCCCCACCCCACCCGACGGGCTTTGAGAGCCGCGCGCCCCTTCTCATCCCTCTCCCCAAGCCGCCAATCTCTGTCCTCCAGTTCCATTGCGCACTGATCCCCAGACAGACTGGCAGCATCCTGGCCGCGGGAGGGTTCATGGACAACCTCAGTGTCACGCACGCGACAGCCCCGCTGCAACCTAGCTAGCTCTCCGTGGGCAACTTAGATGCCTGTCCCCACGCCCTGCATATTTTTTCTCCCCCTCCTCCCCCAACCCTGGCTTTCGTGCCCCCTCGGATGCCAGTGCTCATTCATTCTGCTTTCCTTTTCCGTTTCCAACGAGCCACCCCTTCAAATGGTGAATAATTAAAAGTTTATTTTTCTGGGCTTAGGTGACTGTTTGCCGGAGTCGGAGCAAAGTTGCTGAGCTAACATTGGCCATGGGAGTTTCATTTATTAGCTGTGTGCCCTGTTTCCTGGTAGGGTTTCTATGGCAGCCTTAACTTTGTATTACCCTGTGTGGGTTTGTGGGAGAGCAGCTGACTTCCTGTGAAAGAGAGGCTTAGCCGCTGAGGGCATGTTTTGCATGCCGAAAGCCAAGTTCAGTCTTGGATGCCTCCAGATTGAAAGAATCCTCTCAGGTGGTGGAGCAGGAGGAGTCTGGGTTAGATGGACCCAAAGGTTTGTGAAAATCAAAGAGGAATTTCAAGCACCTTGTTGTTATGAGGCATGTTAGGCTGGAGCATCAAGGTCCCAGCTATGACTCCCTGTCACCCCTTCACTTGTTCAGCTTTATTTTGTTGTTGTCTGATTTATGGCAATGGGGGATGGAATGTTTTAGAATTCTCCTCCCGCTTCCCATTCATTGCAAAGCTGAGTTTGGGCAAAACACACAATGTGCTTTTGTCATTGGTTTCAATGAGGATTGTTCTGGACACAAGCACCTGTAGCTATGCTAGAGGAGGTTGAGCTGAAAAGCTCCATTCTGCGGGGTTTGGGCAGAAATTATAGGCTCATATTCACACAGCCAGAAACCTTTCTGTATGGGGAGAGTAAGGGGAGGCAATGCGGCCTGTCAAGACTTCTCTTCTGGAAGCTTCTTATTGCAAGAGTACAGTTGTGCAAACCACATCCACAAAAGCGACTCTCACCTCATTGTTTCACGAGCCCATTCCTCCACTTAACATAGCAACACGATCAATTGGTTGCACCTTTAGTACTTAGGGGATGGTTTGAAGTCTGCTACTGCTGCAAACCTGCTGAACCTAGGCGGACCTGAGTCTAGTCAGTGCCTGGATGGGAGGTTGCCTAGGAACTCTGTAGAAAATAGGAATGTAACACAAAAAGAGGTACAACAGCAGCAACAACAGATCAGGAAAGATAAATTCTGTACTGTATCTGAAAAAGTAGCTTGCTCGTAAGGCCTTGGAACCCACTGGTTTGTTACGCCTTTGCCGCCCACCTGGGAATACAAAAAATGAGGATGTTACTCAACACCTGGCAGACCACACCATCTGGCTGGTGGGCTGTGTTTGGCTTGGGGTGGTGGTGACAAGTTGTAGCGATGGCCTCCAACCTGGATGGCATCAAAATAGGATTAGACTAATTCATGGAGGGTCAGGCTATCCTAGGCTACAAGCCATGAGGGCTTGCTGAGAATGACAAGGGGGGGGGGAGAGTACTGTTGTGCTCAGTTTCTCCTTCTAGTTTCCTATAGGCATCTGGTTGGAGACTGTGAGAGCAGGATAGATGAGCCATTGGCCTGATCTAGCAGGACTCTTCTTAAGTTCTTACATTGAGCCAGCCTGCTTTATCCAGATGAAAGAGAAACAGTAAGCATGAATATATAGCAGGGGTGGCCAACTCCCAAGAGACTGATCTACTCAGAGTTTAAAAAGTGGCAGTGATCTACCCCCCCCTTTTGGGGTTCAGGTCAAAGTTGAGTTTTTTTCAGGGAGGAGGTAAAACGTTGAGCTTTTTTTAGGGGAGCCACAGTTGTTCAGCTTCTTGGGGGGGGGCAATGGTCTACCAGTGATCTGCCGCAGACATCCAGTGATCTACCTGTTAGACATGCCCGATATATACCGGTAGCATTCAGAACACTTCCTAGTTGCTCAGATTGCATGCAATAGGCCTGTGGTTCAATAGCCAGCATCATCTCTAGGCTTCCTAGTGACTGCCCTTCCCTAGCTCTCCTATTGGAAGGGATGTCATAAATCAGCTTTCCTCTAATCCAGGCATCCCCAAACTGCGGCCCTCCAGATGTTTTGGCCTACAACTCCCATGATCCCTAGCTAACACTAACAGGACCAGTGGTCGGGGAAGATGGGAATTGTAGTCCAAAACATCTGGAGGGCCGAAGTTTGGGGATGCCTGCTCTAATCTGTTGCCCTGCATATGTTTTGCTCATATTGGCCCCAAGTGGAGTGGACATTGTGCTCCAAAACATCTAGAGGGCACCAGGTTGGGAGAGGCTGTGATAAAAGTATGAAGAAGATCATTGTTGTCAGAGTTCAGTCCAGAGCTGTAACCACAAACAGCCTTTGAAACCTTTGAAATATTCTGCTCCCCATTCCTGAACAGCATGTGTGTGCTTTATTTATATAAAAAGATTAATTTTGGAAAAGGCTTCTAACCCTTTAACTTGTAGAGCTATAACAAAAACCATGCAGGCAGGATCATATCCTTGTGCTCACTGAAAGTAATGCGTAAACCTATTGTGCAAGTATGTTGGTGGTTCTGCAATTCTTTCCTACCCCTTAGGCCTCCTTATTGCAAATTTTCTCACCCAGAACCTGTTTTTATGCCACCTGTGAAACTTGGGAAAGTAATAAACATGTTATGTCCCAGGCCAGGTGTGTTGCTAGAACCTTAAAGGGCTTGGAGCACAGCCCTGTGACAGAAATTTGCATGCCATTTATGAGACACTTAATCTCAGGGTCGTGGGTGTTAGGTGAAAAATTCCTGCACTGCAAGTAGTTGGAGTCGATGAACATCATGGTCCCATAGCCTCTAGAGGAAATGTGCCTTGTAATCATTTTTTTAAATAAGTGCTTTAAGTTTACAGAAAGTAAGGAAGAAGGGGAGGGCTAGAAGATATTGGGTCTGGTACAAAAAGACCTTGGGCCTGGACCCCTGACCTCCTCCTAACAACACACCATCCCAGGTATGATCTGTGGGCATCTATTGCAGCCCCCTTGGCTACAGATAGTCTTTGAGCATTCAGAGCACTGAATGAATAGTGCCTGGGTGGATAGGTGACTTCCTGGGAATCCCATGTACATCGTCTTTTGTGAATGAAAGGCGGGATGTGAATATGAAATAATAAATAAGAGCAAGTAGCTTTTGACCACATGCAGAGAGTGTTCCCTCCCCACCCCTGGCACTGAGCTGCTGCAGCCATTCCCCCCATCCCAGTGATGAATAACTGGGGTACAGTTTCCCAGCGCCTCTTAAGAAGCGAATCACTCTGCTCTCCCACTGCCCTGTGTTGGGGGAATAAGGAAGGAAAATGCTCACACAGCCAGAGAAATGAACTTGCCTGGGTAATGAGAGCGGAGAGCAGGACCAGTTGGGCAATTGAGCGAGCCGCAGAGTTGAGGTTGCAGGATTTCCTCCTCCTCACTGTTCTCGTGAGCTCATGAAATAATCCAGTCTCCCCTGTAAGGGCAAACTGCCCTTTTATGAGCTCTCCTGCCCACAGGACCCCTTTCATGTGTTACAAGCAGAGGCTCAGCATATTGTACAAGCTGTGTGCTGTTACTCACCATGGATGAGGGAGGGAGCGGGCAGCAGCAAGCCCAAACGAAAGCATCTTTGGGGGAATGGCTTCAGCCTGCCCCAGCTCACTGGGTGGAGTAGGGTGGGGTCAGTTAACAAGCGGGATATTCTTGAAATGGATTCCCTGAGAACTGCAGCGAAGGAAAGGCGTTTGCTTGGCTTCTGTGGCTGTTGACGTGTCTCACCTGAACACTTGTCTTCCCTTATTGAATATCTAACATAGAAGCAGAGAGTCCAACTCTCTGCCTCCAACTCCTATCTGGCCTAGCCAATGTGGCCAGGGGTCAGGAATGGAGAGATGTAGTCCTGTGAGCTCTGCAGGGCCGAAGCTTCCTCTTCCTTGTCTCGGGCAGAGCTTTCTGAGTGTTCACATTACTTCAAGGACACCCAAAGCTGCCGTGCTTTCTCTGTAGTCCATTATTGGGAACATGAGAAGAGCCTGCCAATGGCCCATCTAGTCCAGCATCCTGTTCTCACAGTGGCCAACCAAGTGCCCCAGGGAAGCTTGCAAGCGAGACATGAGGATAACAGCACTCTCCTGTCTTGTAATTCCCTGCAAATGGTTTTCAGAAGTATTCACTGCCTCCAACAGTGGAGGTAGAACGTAGCCGTTGTGGCTGGTTCTATTGATAGCCTTGTTGTCCACGAAATGGTCCAATCCTCTTTTTAAAGTCCTCCATGTTGGGGCATCGGCACGTCACTGCCTTCCATAGTTTTAACTATGCGCTGTAGGAAGTACTTTCTTTTGTCTGTTCTGAATCTTTCAGCATTCAGCTTCATTGAATGTCCACAAGATCTAGTGTTATATGAGAAGGAGAAAAACTTCTCTCCATCCACTCTCTCCATTCTGTGCATAATTTCTGTCACGTCACCTCTTCCTCACTATTTCTCTAAACTAAAAAGTCCCCAGTGCTGCAACCTTTGCTGCATAGGAATGTTGCTCCATCCCTTTGATCATTACACTTGCCATTTTCTGAAACTTTCCCAACTCTACAATGTCCTTTTTGAGCCAAAGTGGCCAGACCTAACACACTGTATTCCAAATGCTGTCACACCATAGACCTGTATCACAGCATTATGGTATCAGCAGTTTTATTTTCAATTCCTTTCCTAACGATCCTTAACATGAAATTTGCTTTTTTCACTGCTGCCGCACACTGGATCAACGTCTTCAGCAAGCTATCCACTGTGATCCCAAGGTCACGCTCCTGGTCAGTCACCCCAAGTTCAGACCCCATAAGCAAATATGTGAAATTAATATTTTTTTGCCTCAACATGCATCACTTTACACTTGTTTACATTGAGTTGCATTTGCTTTTTAACTACTTATTTCACTCAGTTTGGAGAGGTTCTTTTGGAACACTTCACAATCTCTTTTTCTTTTAATGACCCTGAACAGTACTATCAGCAAATTTCACCACCTCACTGCTTACCCCTTACTGTGTGTTTGTGTGTTGTGTCTTCTGGTGAAGATCTGTTTTTTTTTTAAAGCGGGCAAATCTCATTGTGCTACAGTAAGCACTATTTTGCCCACATGCTCTCCAGTGTTTATTTGCAACCATATGGGCTGGATTGCTCCTCTTTCCTCCCCACCCCTTTTCTTTTTTTTTTGTGAAGGCCGAGATTCTCAGAATAGTCCTCATGTTGCATTCTGCACCTTCCCCCCTGCATTCCTGCAGAATTGTGGTACAATACACACGTAGCCCCCCCCCATCCCCCGGTGATTTCCTGCTCAAATATCTGACTTTTTAAGTCTTTGCTCCTACACACATGTTGTGGCAAGAGCCTGACTTGAGGAAGGGAATTGTTCTCCAACTGCCGGTGTCAAATGAGGGCAAAGAGCAATGTGGAGCAATTATGGGTGTGCTGAAGCGTTGAAGGGCACTTCTAGGGGACCAGTAAAGCTGTTTGCCAGCTTCGACAGATAGCTAACAGGCTTCAAAGGTTATAATAAAGTAGCCTGAGCCACGTCATCTTGAGATTTGATGCACCTGATGGGGTGTGGGTGTTTAATGGATCAATATCCTAAAGAAAGACTGAATTTGCGGTTTCTTTCCTTGTATTGGTGTTAGAAGGGAGTGGGTCCTGGCTAAGAGCATGAGGTTTCAAATTCCTACTCTAAAGGAATTGTTGCTTTCTCTCTCAAGGCAATCCCTCTTTGCCTGCCATGGAATCTTTGCGTGCTGCAAAGGATTCTGGGATGTGCAAGGCCTGTTTTTGTGTGAGGCCAGGTCTATTTTAAGCTGAGTTGCTGTCCCAAATAGACTGAGCATACTTGTACATATCCAACCCTCTCCTGTGGCTGTTTCTCTGAATGGGACCAAATGGTGGGCAGGTGGTCTTTTGAACATCTTGTCCATTATTTCCCATCCTTCTCCTCAAGGAATTATGGGAAATAGTTTGGGGAAGCTGCCCTGGTTTTAAAAGGGATTTCCGTGCGTTGTGTGCATATGAGCCAGGGCTATTTTGCCCAAAACGGTTGTAGGCGTTTTCTTAGAAGAAGCCAGCAGGGCCAGAAAAGTTGTTTTGTTTCTGTTCCGCTGAGGCAAGTGGAACTTTTGTATATGTGTAAACTTGCTTATACCAGCTTCCCAGGGGAATTGCCTCGCGGATACCATGCTGTCAGTTTGGCAGCATCGTCAGGGTGGGGAATCTCCAGGGAGCGGCATGTACCGGCACCTGGGAACTGCTTGGCAGCATCGGTGCCCATGGCCAGCTTCCAATAAATCACAGGGAACAAATCAGGCAGGAGTCGGAACATAAGTACATCTTCACTAGAAGAGGCCAAAGGTTGAACTCGTCCAACATTGTGTTATCAATAGCCTTGGGGAGACTCAAAAACTGTGCATGAAAATGATGGCAGCCATGATTGATCTGGGTTTTTTGGGAGGGGTATACTGTACCTGCATATGGAGGTTCAGCTCGGTTTCTATTGATTTGTTGGGTCCACAGTTTGAGGGCAGAGTCTTCTGTTCAAAATGTCCCTGGTTCAATGCCTAGTGAAAGGATAGCTGAAGCATAGCTCAGTCAGTAGAGCGTGAGACTCTTAATTTCAAAGGCATGGGTTCGAGTCCCACTTTGGGCAAATGATTTCCGCATTGCGGAGGTTTGGACTAGATGACTCTTGTGGTCTCTTCCAGCTCTAGGGTTCTATGAAAGAACTCAAGTTTTTGGAAAGCCACTGCCTGTTAAGAGTAAAACCATGTCGTTCTAGAATCTAGATCAGGCATCCCCAAACTGCGGCCCTCCAGATGTTTTGGCCTACAACTCCCATGATCCCTAGCTAAGAGGGCCAGTGGTCAGGGATGATGGGAATTGTAGTCCAGAACATCTGGAGGGCCGAAGTTTGGGGATGCCTGATCTAGATAAACCAGTAGCCTGACTTGGTGTAATCCAGCCTCATATGCCTGTGAGAGGCTCAAGGCCCACCCTGTCATTAGGCATAGCGTGACTATAGCCTCAGGTGGCAGATACTTATGGGGCAGTGGTGGCTGATTCTCCCAAGCCCCCTGGCCATTCACACCACATCTGCCCCAGACATTTAAAGCACTATCATCCCACTTGAGACAGCCTGAGAGCTGTTAAGATACCCCTATTCCTTTCACAGAGGTACAATTCCCGGAGTTCCTCAAGAAGAAGGATGGACTGTCAAACCACTCTGGGAACTGGGAGCACTGTGAGGGGATTCGGGGGGGGGTCTCCAACAACTCTTGGCACCCTTAATAAACTACAGTTCTCAGAATTGCTTGGGGGAAGCCATGACTGTGGCATGTTGGTGCTTTAAATTTCTAGTGCAGATGTGGCCTCCTCCTTTCGGGGAAAAGAGCTGCATATTCTACATGGCCTTTCGTTCACTCTTTAAAAAAGCCTGGTACTCTCAGGTGCAGTAGAGATTGTTATCCCATTCTATCCCATCCCCAGAGGTGACTGCTGCTCATATCGGCTTCTGTCTATTGTGGAAGGGATGCCCCATTGTGTCCTTTGCCTCAGGCAGCCCAATATCTTGCACGGGCCCTGGGGAGAGCACCTTTCTCTGGTTAATTCTTGCTCATTTTCTCCCCTCACGGAACCCAGGAGCCCTGCTGGGAATTACCTTTCCAGCCCTCTGGGGGCTAAGCAGCCGTTGATCCTGGCTAATCCAGGCAACAGAGAGATTGAGTCCGCTCTGCTCTCCTGGCCCAACATTTAAGACCTGGAGGCAGGGAGCAGCTATGGAGTCACGGTTCCCAGGGGATTAGAAGGGCCTGCTTTTCAGCTGCCCTGGAAATAATATTTTTTATAAAAAAATAGATCTATATATTCAACACCCTCCTACTCTGAAGGACAAAAGACGTTAGAATGGTCCACAGGCGAGAAGAAGAGAGTGGTGAGGGATAAAATCCAGGAATCTTGGCGTGGCTGGCCTATCCATGAGGCGAGGTAGTCGCCTCAAGTGACAGATCCGGCCTCTGAGGAGAGTGCCGTCCGCCATTGGCAGAGAAAAACAGGCCCTTGTACTCTGTACCAGTCAATACTGCCACACACAAAACCGCATTGTTTGTGTATGTGTGTACAATACTCAATATGCCATACATGGCCTTCTCTTTGCCCACAATAAGCTTCCTGGATAAGTCGGGATTTGAACCTGGATCTTCCCCGTCCTATTTCAACACCTGATAACTACCTACCTGCTAGCAGGTTTGCAAATTAATCAGGGGCTGGTATGTTTTCAGATAGGATGGAGGAGACCATGTGTTGAGCTTCCTGCATTGCAGGGGGTTGGACTAGATGACCCTTGGGGTGTCCCTCCCAGCGCTACAATTCTATGACTCTACCTACACCTTGCTGGCTCTTGACAGGTGCATGGGAAACAGAAACCTGGATAGGAACGGCAGTTTATCTGGGGCGGATGGTGGTGCAGAAATACAGGTAGGCGTTTGATAAATGGATGAGTGGGATTTCAGGTTAGCTCTACTGGCTGGTGGGCATTGATGCTGTGCAGAGAGTGAGGGGACCGCAAGGGCCCTGGAGATATCGTAGTGGATCCAGCAGGAAAGGAGGTGTTGCAGCGGGCTGGGAATCTGGGAGGTTTTTGTATTGCTGAGAGGATGTGGCGGGCAATACCCATACTCTTCTGGGAGGGAGGCAGCTGTGTGGGTAATGTGAGATGTTCCGGATTCTCTTGACCTCAGTGACATTGTGCAGCCAAGAGGTAGGATGAGGACACTGGGCCGAATTTCGCCCACCCCTAAATGCTACCCCCTGCATTTGGCCGAAAGTAAGACTGGACTTAACACACACCCCTTTTGGCTCGCAGGATGTCATTCAAATAGCGTGAGAGATTCAATACCATTGCAGCATCCTGCTCCGGCTACTAATCCTTTTTATAAAGTGATCCCGGTTTTCTTCTTCAGCTTGTGTCACTTAGTGAGTTGAGCGAAGCTTTCCCTTCCCTTTTCACAGATGGGGGAACTGAGGCTGCTGCTTCAGCCAGCACCACACAAGGCAGATTGATTTCATTTTTTTTAAGAGAAGTGTTTTTGTCCCCACTTTCCGTTGTTTGCATCCTTGAGATAATTTACAATTTAAATGGTATCAAGTGTCGGCAGTAAAACAAATTGAATAAGCAACCTGACAAATTAAATTTTAGAGTCTAAAACGAATAAAGAGGTAGACGGTGGCTTGGAGAATATTAATTGCTGTTGGAGGCTCATGAAAAACAGGACTGATTTAGCCTGGTTTCTTGTCTGAAAGATGATGGTGCCAGGCAAATGTGGTTGGTTGGTTGGGTGTGTGTGTGTGTGTGTGTGTGTGTGTGTGTGTGTGTGTGTGTGTGTTGTATATCAGGTACAGCCTAATCTCTGAAGGTGAAGACACCCATAGAAGCACCTTGCAACTGCCTTTCTGGCTCAAGCCAAAATTCACCTTATCTGGCTTACCTGTGCAACAGTGGCCAGCCCAGATGTTACTAGAAAGATCTCAAAGTAGGTCATGGAGATGGGCATCCTTTGTTGTTTGGCCCCAGTATCTGTTAATGGGTGGTATACTCCTCCTGAACATGGAGGATTTTTTTTAAAACAAATTCCGTCTATTTCTTGTGTTCAGGAGTGAGTGCTTATACAGTGGTACCTCGGGTTACAAACGCTTCAGGTTACAGACTCCGCTAACCCAGAAATAGTACCTCAGGTTAAGAAATTGCACGGCGGCAGCGGGAGGCCCCATTAGCTAAAGTGGTACCTCAGGTTAAGAACAGTTTCAGGTTAAGAACGGACCTCCAGAACGAATTAACTTCTTAACCCGAGGTACCACTGTATAGCCAAAATGGCACCACATACATATAAGAGAGAGGGATTGACAAGTTCAAGGATACCCCAAGGTTTACAGAAATACCCCCCAAAAAGCCTTCATGAGAGAAAAGTGAGGGAAGATCCCCCCCCCAAATAGCCCAGTGAGAACTGAGCATGCTCACTGGCCACTGAATGCTGACTGACCGTCTTGTGGGAGAGCAAATGGAAAAATTGGGTGGGAAGGAAGAGGGAATAAAATGGAGCTTCACAGAGGGCAAGGCTGGCTCAGTGAACAGGAGCACTCCACGCTGCAACATTTTGTTGCAGGGCCTGCTGGTTGGGTTCAAACACCATTGATGGGCAAATCTGCTATGGATTTGTTGGCTCAAATCCATTAAAAAAAACCAACTGCTGGTAAATGAGTGGACTTTGCTGCATTTTGTGGAAATTGTGCATGAGGAGGAAATTCACCTTGTTTGCACCTTCTGGCCCTGGGGGGGGGCACACATCCTCGCCCTTCAACTCTTCACTGCTATGGCCAAGGACCAACCCTGGCACTAAGAGGAGATAGTGCCACTTCCTGATACCATTTGCCCCTCTTTTCCTACAGAGACAGCCTTGCAGCCTCCCACTTTCTATCCGTCTTCAGGAACTGTATTTATATAGCTCCTTCCAGGTAGTTAATGATGATCCAATTATAGGCTCAGTGTTTGTTCTCTTCTCCGCCCCTTCCATCCTGCCCAGGGGGTCCGACGTCATGCATCCTCCCCCCCACATACAAGTGCCAGGAGGTATCCTGTCCCAGATGCTGAAATAGCAGTTCCTGGGATAAGTGGCTTACACTTGAGCAGCTGACCTCAGAGGTGGCAAGCGGAGCCCGGACTGAACTCTGGCAGTAGGTGGGCCTTTGAGGTTTAACACAAAAGCGTGAGAGACTCATATGCACCCGCATTTCTGCATACAGTACACACGAATCCTTCCTCCTGATCTGTGCCCCTTTCCTCCTCCTCTTGCCCACCCCTCCATTAAGGTCTGGATTGGCATCTACCGTGTTTCTCATAAGACATGTCTTATATTTATTTTTTCCTCAAAAAAAAACACTATGGCTTATTTTCAAGGGATGTCTTATTTTTTTCCTCCTCCTCCTGCCGCGGCTGGCATTGCTGCTGTGCCTATCACTATGTCTTATTTTCGGGGTATGGCTTATATTCCTTGAATGCTTAAAAATCCTGCTATGGCTTATTTTATGGGTATGTCTTAAAATATGAGAAACAGGGTACCTGGGTCTGGGACTCTTGTAATAAAAAAAAGGTGTGTGTGTGTGTGTGTGTGTGAAAGCTGCATTGATTGGGCTTTATGAATTATAGCTGTAACAGGGCGGATTGGTTCAGCTCTCCGAAAAATGAGGTTACCCTTGATTAAGCCTCTGGAAATGACAGTGAAATGTAATAAAAGGAGAGAGAGTGAGAAGGGAGCATCCCTGGCTCTGAGAATGGGTTTGTGTGTGTAGAGCCAGAATCACACGTCAGTGCTTCACGGTGTATATTCCCCTGCCCCGAGTCTTTGGCTCAGACCGTGAAATCATGACTGTTTAATGTTACACAGTCCTGACGCTTCCGGCTGTTATCCGATCCCTAACATGTCCCTGGGGAGGAGAGCAAGGCCGGGATTGTGCTTCTGTGACAGGTCTGTAGCAGCGGTTGCAGAAACTGAGAACAGGAAAGGCAGAGTTGGGTGTGCAGGGGTGGGAAAATGAGAATAAACTTGGATGTCCCTGATGCTGGTGCTAGGGCCTGGAGACAAGGACAGAGAGTAAGAATATTTCAGGTGTAATTTGCTTTATTCATGTGGGAAAACAACAACGCTGCCCCCCTCCCCTCCACCGTGTCCCGATTTTTATTTTTTGAAGTGTGGCCTGAAGTCTGCTTTTGGGCAACCAATACAAGCATCTGCCCTGAAGCAAGATATCCTCTGGGAAGTATGCCAGATCTTACTGCAAGGCTCCTGCCACTTCAGTGGCAGAGTTCAATGGCCGAGCCTTGATAACACTGCAGGGGACAGCTGTAAGGATTTTGTGTATGTGTGCGCTGGGGGGGGGGGAACAGAACACTAAATGTTGTGCCAAGGATGGCTGAATTCTGCAAACGGTGTTAAGTGAATTTGTGTGAATCTTGCAAACCCTTTTCCTCCTGCCAATCATGAGGAGGCACACAAGTCCTGCCCCGCTTCTCCAAACCCTGGCTTCTGAGATCTTGCTATCATTTCTATGTAGACCCTCAGGTCGGTATGTACTTATCATATTTCCTTCCCTGTCGCCCCGCTGGAAGGAATTCGGGGGCAGAATATGTATTCATTTTTTCTCATTGCTGTTCATTAGATTTATACCCTAATCCTTCCATTAAAATGTCCAAGACTGCTAACAACAATAACTTTTACGATAGAAATAAAATAACAAATCTGCACAATAAATAAACAGAATCAGAATAAAAGATCACAATAACCTTATGAGGTAGGCATAGGTGATAGAGAGGGCTTATCCAATATTTCTTTCTGTGCTTTGTGGCCAATCAAGAAACCTTTCAGGTTCTTAGTAGTCACAGCATTACACTTTCAGTCTTGAGGGGTAGAAACTATTTTTTTTAAAAAAAAGCAACTGGGAGTTCTTAGCTTGCTGAATTCTGTATCCAACCCCGTGTGGTAGTGGAGCCACCTGACCTTGACAATTATTCCCCTACTCCTTTTCATACCTCTGTTTGCCACCCCTTTTTTGCGTAGAAAACATCTGATTGGCAAATAAAGAGAGGATTGTGTTTCCCGTTTTGTTCCCAAGGCCGTTCCCTTCCTTGGGGCTTGGAGAGAGTGGTTCTCCTCTGCCATCTTGCGTCTTGGGATGTGTGCGGCAGAACAGCCTCTCCCTCTTCAGGTGGCACTGTGAGTTAAAATGTACCTTCCCAGCCCCTGGGTGCCAAGTTGCTGCTGCGTGGCTTCTTTAAATGGCCTGGCTGCATTTTGGAGGCATTTTGCGGTTGTGCAGCTGGCGCGTGGGTACCACAATCCCCGCCATCAGCAAAATGCAGGCTTGCAAGTTATTTGCTGACACAGCCCTCCTCGCTGTCCTTGGGACTGTCGTCCCATCAGGTGGGGATGCTGGGAGCCATCGGGGGTGGGTGTAGAAAACAGCCTGGCTTTTTACCAAAACTTTGGCTTTGGGGTGGTGCGGGGCAGGTGCGCTCGGCTTATGCCCTGTGGCGGCCATTGCTTCCTGCTCTGTAGCCCAAAAGCTTAGATTAAATCCTCGTAGTCCCTGCTGTGCAAGAGATGAAAGTCATCCTAGCTCATCTTGACTTTGGCTCACAGCCGTAGAGCAATGCAATCGCCACATCTCCAGGTAAGGATGCCCAGAGCCTAGAGAGGCATTGCCAGTCAGGGTGGGTGATACTGACTTAGACAGACTAATGGCCTGACTCTGTATAAGGAAGCTTCCTATGTTACTGAGGTTATAACCCTGCCCCCAGCTGCCTAACCCGTTTGCCAATTTTATTTAGAATGTTTATCTTTCTCAAGGTAGCACATATAATTCTTCCCTGCCCTCCATTTTTATCTTCACAACAACCCTGCAAGTTAGTTAAACTGAGAGGCACTGATGCAAGGTCACTCAGGGAGCTTCATGGCCGAGGGGGGATTTGAACCCTGGGCTCCTGGGTCCTAGTCAATCACCCTAACTACTGCACTACCAACAACATGGGGAGCAATGGGTTTACTCATTGTGTTGCCATGGACCACCCTCTTGCCATAGTTTGGGGAAACAGCTGCTGTTCATATACCATTCAAGGGAATCTGACTCGGACTGGGGAGACCTGACTTCAAATGCTCCCTGCCCTCCCCAGCCATGACATTTGCTGGGTGACCTTGGGCCCAGTCACATACTCTCCAGGGTAGTTGTGGCAGGAGGAGTAGGAGAGCGCCGCTGCCCCCCGAGCCTAGGCCCCAGATGTCTGAGTGCAGAGGAGTGGTGGGAGGCCCCAGCTGGGGAACCCCCAGGGGAAGAAGGTTCAGAGCCAGGGGATTGGTGGTGGGATGACAATGAGTGGTCAGAGGGAGAAGAGAGAGCAGGCTGGGAGGAGGAGGTGCCAGAAGCTGAAGCAGTAACAGGGTTTAGTGAGTAGGAAGGGGCAGTGGCAGAGTGCAGTCTAGAATCAGAATCAGAAGTAGAGGCTGGACAGGAAGGGGCCAAGAGGCAGAGGTGAGTCAGGCTGGTGAAGAAGCCAGGGGATCTCCCTCTCCTGCTCTGGCAAGCTCCCCTCCCCCTGGTCTCACAGAACCAGAAGAGGTATGAAGAGAGCAGAGCAAAGACAGGCACAGACTGAGTCTCAGATTGCTTGAGAAGGACTTGGGAGTGTAGGAGACTTAGGGAACTGCCTCATAGGGGCAAGGTGAGTTGCTCTTGTCACTAGGCCTGGCCTAACATGTCAACCTTGTTTTCTTGAATAAACAATTAACTTCACAGATGCCGTGTGATTTATGGCTCACCTGGCACTTGCTCCTGATACCATCTGTTGCATCTCCACTGGATTAAAAAATAATAATTACGGTATACTTATTATTTGTTTAAAAGGAAAGGGTAAAGTCTGCAAAAGGGCTGTGCTTGAGAACTTTGAGACCCGATATCAGTGAGAGCAGGCAATACTAGACTAGATAAGGCAGCTTCATTATGTCCCACTTCCGCCTCACCACTGCTCATGTGAGTGCTGAAAAACTCAGATTCTGTGTCCAGCGGCAGGCTGGCAAAAGGGATTCTAAGGCTTGGGAACTCATGGTCTTTGATACCTTTGGAACTCCGCTTCCCATCATCCCTGGTCATTGGTCAAATTGGCTGGGGGTGATGGGAGTCTTGGGTGTAGCCAGGACTTTTGTTGGAGGGGGGGGACAGCTGCCCCTCCGCCCCCCCCTTGGCTATGCCCATGATGGAAGTTGAAGTCCAGCAGCAACACCTGGGCAAGGGGAACACACAGGTTCCCTTGCCATGGCCCAAGCTTGCATGTTCGCCATTTGCATAAAAGAGTAGGGTTGCATGTGTTTTGTATTTTGGAGCTTCATTGTGCAAATAAGAGGCATCTGTTGCATTTCTCTGTCCCTTGTATGTGTTAGAGAAGCAGATAATTTCGCATGGCGGGGGAGTGACCACTTGGGATGGTTCTAACCCAAAGAATCCTGGGAAAGGAGGGTGTTGAGAATTGTGGGTCTGTGAGGGGTAAACTACACTTCCCAGGATTCTCTGGGGGAAGTCATATGTTCAAAATGTATGGTGTATATTCAGCCTAAGACTCCCCCCTCCGCTTCAGTGTGTGTATCCCGATTCCCGACTGAAGCGACTGTTTTTTCAGGCATAAACTGAGAAGAGGTGCAGCTTTTCCTGGCAAGTGAGATTGCCGTAATGGGGAAACAAAGGGCACTGACCTGCTAGAAGGGAAGAAAAAAAGTTAGTAGCCGCAACTCTTCTCTCCCGAGCTGTGGGCTAGGTGACAGGCCCCTTGGGGCTGGGGGCTGACTCAGTCTCCCTGAGAGATTCTCTTCGGTTTCTCCCCTGCATCTCTCTAAAGGAGTATTTCTGGCCTCTTAATGAATGTTTATCATGTTCCTAATTGAGATCTGGCTTTGGGCAGCCTCAATTAGCACAGTAATTGGGTTCAGGGAGACCTAATCTGTTTGTGTAAAGCTGCAGCCTCTGGAGGAAATGGAGGGTGAGAGAGGGGAGAGTTGAGGCTCAGCGGGGATAAGGAAGAGTGAGGGTAGGGCAGGTTGGATACACAGGTCAAGAATCTACCAGGCTACTGCATTTTGGTGGTGGAGAGAAAAGAAATCCAGTCCCTGCCGAATTGGGAGGAACATGGCATTGGTCTGCTCCACCCCCACCCCCCTCCCCGGTTGTAATTATTGAGGAAGCTTTAGCTCATTAAAATGTTTTTCGATGCTGAAAAATGTTTTTCGATGCTGCAAAAGTTTCCATAGTACACAATGAACAGGTGATGCTGGGGAAATTACAAGCACACACCATTTGAGTCAGACTTTTTTCACTGTCAGAAACAAAATTTCAGGGGGAGTGGGAAAGGGCTGTTGCTTTAATGTTTACACACAGAGCGAGAGTGAGCGAGCTCAATCCATGCTTCTGTACCTGGTAGAGGACTAGACCAGGTGGCCTTGAGGCTCTTATCAAAGATGCTTTGCAAGAGTAGCATGGATAAACCGTGTCAAAGGGTGTCCATTGCTTGAGATGAGCAGGCTTCCCCTGTCCAAAAATGCTTTAATGGTGGCTTCCCCAATGCTGCTTTGATGCTCCACGATTTTTCTTCCAACAGTGTTCTGACATGACAAATGGGATGGCAGGAGCAGAGGGTGTGGGTGGGGAGGGGGAGAGAGACGCCAAGGGCCTGAAAACTGGAGGAGATACACCTGGTGCTAACATTTAGAGTGTACACTCTGTGGGAAGTGTTGTGGGGTCCCAGGGCTGTCCCTGGTTGGAGATGGGATACTAAGCCAGCTCTCTTCTTCTCTCTCTCTCAGGTATCCCTCTGCTGGGGTGTCTCTTTGTGTTGCCCTTGACCATTCCGTGGACCCGACTCTCAGTCTCATGGTTAGGAATAGCGCACTACCTGGCTTGCGTCTTCCCACAGCTTGGCAGTGTGCTCTACCACCTCTTCATGAACCACGAGGGAGGCCCCGCTGTCTACCATACCTTGCTCACCCTTGATATGTGCGGGGTATGCATGGTCAACACCTTGGGTGAGTTAAGAGTGCTCTCCCCGGTTTATTAGGATGCGGGTAGTGACCAAACTCTGGCACAGAGATGTGAGAAGCTGGAGAGCCATATAATGCCTACTGTTGATGGGGACAACAGCACATAGGTATTGACAGGCATCATAGAGGGCGAATCCTAGAATGAGACAAAATTTGATGGTGCAGGCATGGCGACCCTCTTTGCCCATGAGGCTCTTTTTCCCAAACCATAACCTCCCACCTGTCACCTGGTGGGTGGGAGGGTTGGCCAAATCCTGTGTGAACTGTGTACCTGTTCTGCTTGCCTGTCAAAATTGGCCAGCGAGGCAGACCCTGATAAGAGCCCAAAATGTTCCTGGTGGATGATGTTTAGGAAGCTTATATACCAGATCAGACGATTGGTCCAGTTTAGCCCAGTCCTGCCCAGGCTGACTGGCAGCAGGTCTCGGGTAGAGGCCCATCCCAGAGCCTACCTGACCTTTTTAACTGTAGATACCAGGAATAGAACTTGGGAAGCCTTACTTACCCCCAAATAGCCAGAAAATCTATTGCCTCTCAAAGTGGCTCACATCAATAATGTTTAAGAAGTTGGGGTGGGGTGGGGAGGGGGAAGCGGAATCCAAGCTTACAAACGAAAAAGACAAGAGACACAGCAAAAGGGGAGTGGCAGAGAAGGGAGAGCACTTCCTGAAGGCCTGAACAAAGTGCAGAGCAACAAGACAAGTGCCTGGAAGGCAGAATCGAGCTAGTGTGTGGGATGTGTGACCCAAACTGAATCGGGTATGTAGATTCAATTAATAATAATAATAATGTGCAGTGTGGGGACAGCAGCATGACCAAATGACAATTATAATTACCAGCTTCCCTCTCACCCTACCCTGTCCTTAACTTCCTGATGGGCGGACTGTGTTTCTCTCTTCCCTGCAGGTGCTCTCCCCATCATCTATTGCACGCTGGCCTGCACCCCGATTCCCCGCACGGCTGCCCTGCTGGCCTACACGGGCTTGTCGAGCTACGGCATCTTCTGCGCGGTGACTGCCAGCTCCAGCGTCCGCCGCCTGCGGGCTTTTGCCTGGCAAGCCCTCTTCCGCTTCTTCTTCTTCTACCTGCGATGGGTGGGACTGGGCACCGGCCACCCTTCCTCTCTGCGCTCATACCTCATAATGGACGGCTTGGCCTTTCTCGGGGGCGTCATCAACATCTCGCGGGTGCCTGAGCGCTGGAAGCCGGGCCGCTTTGACTACTGGTTCAACAGCCATCAGATAATGCACGTGCTGGTGGTGGTCAGCATCCTTTATCTCCACTGGGGAGTAGTGGCTGATCTGCAGTGGATTGGCAACCACGCCTGCCCCATGGAATGAATGACTGCATCATGTCCGGGTCCCACCCTTCCCATTGAAGAGCCCCACAGATTTAAGATGTGGGGTAGGCCACAAGTTCCCGTCAATCAAAGTCTTTGACAAGGGCTGACAGACAAGGAAGGACTTTTTCTTTTCTTTTTTATACAACTCACTTAGAACAGGGTGGTGTTGTTTTTTCGTTCTTGGGGTTATGGTTTCCCATTGCTTTGAGTATCTGTGGATAAACATACCATATATAGGATTTGGAAACCTTGGGGTCTACAGCAATGGATTTCCATTGGTTGAGGTGCTTCTAGATTGTGGTGTTCAGCTGTTCTTCCAAAATGCCATCCAGGGTGGGTGGCCTTGTAAGCATTCTTGGGTTAAGAAGAATTCTAAATTGCTGACCTGTAGCCTTGTAACTTGTGAGAAGCTATTGATGGCGCTAGCAAAAGTTATCCGTACCTGAAGCCACTTGCATCAATTCTTGCTGGCTGCAGGCTTTTCTGCATCAGAGCTAGACTTCCTTAGCTTTGGTGGTGGTCAAGGAAGAACACCATTGTTTTGGACATCTTTTTCACCTGTTTTGAGGGTGACATATGCACTGGGCGAATAGGAATTCAATGGAATACACTTGTTCTGAGTACAGCCTCTCTGCTTTATAGAGACCAGTTATTTAAATAGACTTTTTATCCAGGTATCTTTCAGACACCATGCAATACTTTTATTTTATTTTTTTAAGGGCTGGTTAGATGCCTGGGTATTGAGGTCTGCTGCACTGAGTGTTGGTAAGGACCTTGAGGAAAGGAATGGGTGGGATACAGCTAGTCTGTTATGGAAGATGCTCTGTATACATTCATTTGCTCTGAAATAACTTGAAGCACTGAACCAGCTCCCCCCCTCACTCCTCCGGAGGGGTAATTAGCGGCCTTGATACTAGATTGGGTGGAAGGAAGGTCTAGTCCAGATTTCCACTTCTGGTTCTTCTCATCAAATCTGGGTCTATGGCTGACTTGCAACATGCTTCAGCTTCCCCTTTCTCTGGGGGGGGGGATTTGGGAATCACCTTGCAATGTCTGTTTTCCTGTTGAACCCCACCTACTGCTTTCACAGCTATACCTATTAGCCAGAGTGGGTACTTTCCAGCGCTTAGTTCAGCATAAAATGGGAAAAGGGATTTCTCCATTTCTAGATAGAGATGACTGCAGCTGCTGTTAACCTAAAGTCAGTTGCTGCTGTCTTCTTCCTCTGTCTTCCTATTCACGGTTGGACAGAAGGCCACCTACCCATATTTCCAAATTCCAGTTCACTTCCTTCACAGGCTGCAGAATTAGTCCAGCTGGCCTACCTGGTCAGTTATGAGAAGAAATAGCTACATTTTTAACTTAGGGCTGTGGTCAGCAACTAGATTTCTGAGTGGTCCATTTTGCAAGCATGGGGACAAAAGGCTGCACCCCCGTGGCCTTCTAGCAACGCTGTGGCCGTCTGTTTGGCCCAGGGACCTGAGCCATAATTTAGGCCACCCTTTTCCAGCTAGCTACCCTCCAGAGGTTTTAGTCTGCAACGCAAGTGCAACTGTGTGCTGGCTGCAGCTGATAAGATTTGTACTCCAAGATATATAGAGGGCAACAGGCTGGGGAAGGCTGATATAGGTACTCAGCCATTGCAAGTGGGGAAAATAACTCAACCCACAGCAGTTTTTAAACTTGTTTCTTGATGTACTGGGCCCATAAAACACACTTTCACATTTGGGCTCTAAATGATAAGGTGAATGGTTCTTCAGCTAGAGTTCATTCTAATTTTTATGGCAGAAGTTTTTAAGTCCCCATGTCTTTTGTTTGGCCTCAATGGAACACACCCAAACTAGTTCACGGAAATCAGCATCCCAATCCATGTTGGGTAGCCCTTATGAATAAAGAAATATTTTAATTATACATTTATCAAATGTATTTACCTAGGTTATAATTGTGCCGCTTTTTAAAAAGTCACATATTAACAGAAGATGGGGTTTCTATATTTTCTATGCAGCAGCACCACCTTAATCTGAAATCTGTACTGTATAAGGGGCTGAATAGTGGAGCATGTCTGCAAATAGTTCAAACCTATTCTGGTGATCCAGATGGATAGCTAGTTTTTCAGTGGAGGACGCAAGTTCGTCTGGATTTCATTCTGATTTAGGGCCAAACAAGGTATGTTGATGTGTCTTTCTGTGAATGTGAGTGGGTAGAGAAATGAAAGCGTTAACTCTGGAACGTTCCCCATTTTGGAGGGGAGGCCCTGTGACTTTGAGCAGAAAAACAACCAAGAGACAGATTGTAAAGGGATCAGCATGCCCCCCTACCTCTTCTGTTTAAACTTGCAGGTGCCTGAGGCAGATTTTTTTTTGCTTTTTTTGTTATGTCAGGGAAAGATAAATATGTGTCATATTGGTTTGAAACTCAGTCAACTTTAGAAGATAACTCAGCTGCTGGAGGTCAGGTACAACTGATTTGAGGATCTGAAATGATCACAAGTAGGGCAGATCTTACGGGGCGTGTGTGTGCACATGTGTGTGTGTGAGTGCTCAGGGAGGGGCAGTGAGTTTGAGCCTTCTGTTTGTTGTGTGTCACATGTTGTCGTCTGCAAATGCAGAAAGATGTATCAGTAGTGTGACCCGGTCTTCATTATGGCTGAATTAAGCCTTCCACAGTAGGGCGGGAAGTGTCTTGTGTTTTTCTGCTCTCAACTGTTATGGGCTGGGGTTTCACTTGCTGCCAGCGGCCTAGTCTTGTCTCTTGCTATCTCAGGGTAGACGGACATGGTTAATGTTCGCAGCTTCTTTGGGCTGAAGCTACATATCATCTTAAAATATAAGAGCAAGGCACCAAATTTTTAAAAAATGCACTCCATGCAGCAGGGAGGGAGAGAAGGGAACTGTAGGTGCTTTATGGTCCAGAACCTCATTGGGCAGATGGCAGGTCTGGGCTTCTAATAAAGAGAGCTGTCTAAGGAAGACTCATATTTTTCCTGGCCTGTCATAAGTGGTACTTATTCTTTCAAAGTGTTGCAAAAGGTTCCTGATGGTTGCAACCTCTTCCTCTAGGATGAGTTTTCCATGTAGGAAGAGATAACTCATCCAGGTTTCAATCCAGAAGCACCCTCCAGTTATCTTAGAGATGCTACACAGATGCTCATGTAGGTCCTGGAATATGGCTCTCCTGCTGATATGTCAGGTGTATTTTTCACGTGACTTTAGAAGAGCTTTCATCTCCTAGTGCAGAAAAATGAAATTACAGTTCGACATCAAGTGATTAAATATATCAAAAGCAACAAAATTGTATACAGTCAATCATCTAACTGTACCCTTCAATATTTTAAATCACTTTCAATGGAACTTTAGTATGACTAACTAGTGTTTGATTGTTCCCTGCATTTGCTGGATGGTAGCAAATGGTTTGATTTCTTTATTCTGCCTAGACCACTTGCCTGCCACTTGACATACAGAGATCACACTTCTTTAATAAGGTTGAAAGTGCCTTGAGCCATTATTCAACATCCAGACACTTAGGCCTGGGTTGAAATTTAACACTCCCTTCCCTGCTATTATATTTATTTTATTTTCTGCTATAGCACAGGAACCAAAACAGTAAGGACTGAATTAACTATGGTGCTTGAAGGTCGTTCTCATCTTCTGGACTGTGGAATGGAGGTAGGACCATCTATTCTGAGGTAAACCATATTATTCAAGAAGGTTGAACCTCTTTGCCTACATGAATTCAAATACAGCAAGGAAGTAAGCCACATAAGCAAGTCATTATGTGTGTTTTTAGCACACACAAATTTTAAAATTAAACAGAATTGCTTGCTACTCTAGCCTTTAAGAAAAAGGAGTGGGGAATACATACAGCCCAATCTATGCATGCTTCTACCTAAGCATTGCCTCACTGAGTTCAGTCAGTTTCACTCCCAGGAAGACAGGGCTGCAGTTTTTCACTTCAATCTAAAGGACAAGTAGAATAAGTTACACAAGCTTCCAGACATGTTTATTTTTTAAATCTAAATTGACTATCTTAAAGACAAGCTCCTTTCCTTATTTTAAAAATTCTCTCACCACCCCCACCCCGCTGAAGCTACTGCAATATTACGTTACACTGCAAAATATGGAAGGCAATTGCGATGCAGCTCCAGGGTTGCCAACATGGCAGGGCAGCCTTGAGAACTTCCCTTGGCATGTGTTAAGCCTCTGTAAGGCCCCTCACTGCCTCCATAATGTGGCAACAAGGTAGATTACATTATCTTGCCCGCCCCCCCCCTCAAAAAAGTACACAGAGCTGAAAATAACAGACTGCCAGAAGGAGAAGGCACACATACACAAGTTGTATCCAGCAAATCTTCTTGAAACTCTTAATTTTTACACAGATCCACCACCAAATCAAGTGCTTTCCAGTGGTACCCTGGCACAAAAACATGGGAGTTGAGGCAAACATACCATTTAACAAGGAACAATTCCCTCAAAACCATGATCAAATCACAGGTCTCCTCTAAGTGTGTTTGAGTGCTTGGTTGGTTTTGTTGTCATCCTATTTACAAAAGCAATTTGAGGATTCCTGCCTTGGATCAATGTTCTTATGGTGCTGGCAGGCACTGGATCTGTGTGTTTTTACTCCTCTAATTCAATATTGGTTTTTGCAGGGATCTGTTTTATTATTATTGGATCCAACTTTCACAGATGACTTTGGTGGGGGGTAGTGTCTGCAGCAGTCTCATTCCAAATGCCCCTGCAGTCCCAAAAAGGTTAACCCCCTGCACTAGATACTGTGAACAAGCAAGATTTGGATTCTTTGGATTCTTCAAGATGTGTCCAGCTCACAGCCATGATTTATTCAGCTGCTTCTCTGAGGCTTCAGCAAAAAAACACCCTGTACTTTCAGGATTTATTTCATTTTTTTAAAAAAACTTCTATAATGGTATAATTTCCTTGTGTGGCAATTTGCAACTTCATCTCCCTCACTGTTCTTTTGTCAGAATGCAGTTCTAACCTGATTAATATTTGAAGTCACAAAAAACACAAAATCCAAGGGAAAGTTGAAAATGCTTTTATTGTCAAGTCTTACAGCTGCCACCTTTGCAAAACTCTAATGTGAAAGCGAGTTTACATTCCCCATTCCCCAAGCCAGTTCCCACAAATGGCAACACATTCCTGGCACACAAATATTAGAAGACAAAACTTTAAAAGAAAACATAGCTTCCACCCTCATTCCCCATATAAAAGAAAGATTAATTTCCCCCTCAAGTGATCTCTGACAGTACACCCTATTTTCCACTGCCTGCCAGCAGATACCAGTCTAAATTTTGGAATACAATAATATGCATCACAAAACCATCATCATCATAGGGCTCAAGCAGAGAAGTTATGCACAGGGAAGCAACCCTAGAAATCCTGCCTCCCCTTTGCTAAACTTAGCTCTATGTCACAGCCCAGCCCCACTGAGCATACTGGCCAAGTGTGTAATATCAATGGGAGGTGCTCCTCCCTGCACCCAGTAAGGGCCTATGTAAGCCAGTAAGTAAAGAAAAGAAGTGCCTCTCAGCTCTGGCACTTCTGCTCAGATGCCAAAGTCTTCATACAAGCTCAGCAAGTTTTTTGGCTCAAAAGTAGAGCACTGGGGAGCAAGTGACTCCCATTCATCCTCATCTCCAAAAACTAGTGTGCGGCGCAAGCTCTTCACATTCAGAGAGCCTGATGTGACATTTCTGCTACGGGGGGACTCTGGGCTGATGTAGCTGAGGTTAGGGCTGCCTTGGAGTACCAAAGACCTGTGAGTGACCAAACAGAAAAAGACAGGTGATAAAAATAAGGTGTTCGGTGCTGCATCAGGATCTCCTATCTGAGATATAGGTCAGCAATGGGAAAGACAACATACTCCTCAGGTCACAAGAACTTTGCAGCAAAATATTCTGATAAATATGCATGGTTCAAACCATTGCACCCTCTACAGTGCCAAAGGGGGGGGGGTGATACCTTTTGAGAAACTAAAAGTTATTCACTGATTGAGTCATTAACAAGTCTGCACATTTCTCTAAACCCTCTGCTTACATGCAGAATCATAGAATTGCAATGGACCACAAGGAGTTGTCGGAAAACCTCAAGCAGCTCTGCTGCTGTCTCCCCTACAGCTACCCCTTGACCATCAGCTCACCTGTTCTTCCTGCCACCAGTTTGCTGGGGTGAGGGGTGCCGTGGCGTCGAGGTGTTTCCTGCACAAGGGCAGATGCTCAGCAGAGGAGAACCAGGCTGTCTGGAAAGGAAGCAGCAATTTCATGCATTTTAATATCAGGCTAGTAGGAGTCAAACAGAATTCAGAAGTGTGACAGAGGTGGTGGTGAGGAATCCAGACTAGCTTCCTGTAGTGAAAGAGTGCGCACATGTGCTTGAACAGACAAACTGCAGTGGCTCACACTCAGAAGGGAAACTGGACAGCCACTTGATCTCCTACCTTTTAGAGCCTGCGGCCAGTGACTCGCTTTCTCTCTACATGGGTAACAGGAACCATTCTTCCCATGCTTAATAGAAAAAAATAGTATCATTCTTGGCCACCTACCGTTGATAAGGTAAGCTTTATGCAGAAGGTGGTGCAAAGAAAAGCACCTGAATGATTGGGGGGGTCATTATTTTAGGAAAGGAGATTGAGAGTTTGGCCTGTTTAGTCTAGATTTTAAAAAAGGTTAATGGGGAGGACATGATTGCGCTACAGAACATCAGAGGGATTACAGTGGTACCTCGCAAGATGAAAGCGTTTTGCGGTTTTTTTGGCGCTTCACAAGACGAAGTTTTTCAGCAGTTTTTTTGTTTGTTTGGGTTTTTTGCCGCGGCAAACCACACTTCGCAAGACGAAAATCTCGCTAGACAAAGCGACTCGTGGAACAAATTACTTTTGTCTTGCGAGGCACCACTGTACACTGTGTAACAAACCAAATTTAGATTTTTTTAAAAAAAACTTAAGGAATAACTGATAATCAACTGCCCTTTCATACAATACAAACTGACTTAAAGTAGCTTTCTAAGAATTGAGGATAAAGACAATAAAGCAAGTTGTCACATGGGCAATACACCACAACTCTTGAGAAGGAGCTGGTTAGATCTATGAATGCCATCAGGAAGAATCATTACTCCTTCTGCTTCAGAGATCGGAAAAACTTGAATAGAACACTGGTTAGGGTTGACTAGGAGAACAAACATTTTCTCAAGAGAATGGTGAATGGAATTTGCTTCATATTACAGATCTAACTCATTGAGCCCTCCCCAGCCCAGGTCAGACTGGCTAGCAATCCTGGATATGTGAGAGGATGTATATTAGCCTTCCCAGACAGACAGACAGACAGACAGACAGACAGACAGATCACTTGGTTCAGACATCTGGATTGCTCTACCACAGTTTTCTCTGATGGGGTGCACCTTGCTCACATGTGTCTCTACTTCCAACCTGTTACTGTCTGAAAGTAGGCACGGTCCTATCTTCTTCTCCTTCTACTTACTTGTCAGAAGACTGCAGCTCAGGGCAAGTGTGGTTATGGTGCCCAGCTGTCTCCGTTAGTTCAAAGACATCCTCACCAAGCCTCTCTTCAGCGTCCTCTTCCTCCTCACCCCAACCACTAGAGAGGCTGCTGTCTTCTGGGGGAAGGACAAGGGGCGAATTTGGGGGTGTGACTGGAATATTCCGATGCCAAAACAGTAGCCAGTGAACCGAGCTGCTCACAGACCCCCAGAGCCACTGCATGAACCTGAAGATGATCTGAAATAAAATAGATGGGGAAAATCCACACATTAAGAAAGCAATCAATGGAGCAATAACAATAAAGGACCCCTGGACGGTTAACTCCATTCAAAGGTGACTATGGGGTGAAGAAGAGAAGAGAGGAGGAGGAGAAGTTTGGACTTGATATTCCGCCTTTCACTCCCCTTATGGAGTCTCAAAGCATCTAACAATCTCCTTTCCCTTCCTCCCCCACAACAAACACTGTGAGGTGAGTGAGGCTGAGAGACTTCAGAGAAGTGTGACTAGCCCAAGGTCACCCAGCAGCTACATGTGGAGGAGTGGGGAAGCAAACCCGGTTCACCAGATTATGAGTCCACCACTCTTAACCACTACACCACGCTGGCTCCTCTCGCTTTTCAGAACAAGGGAGGTGGCATTTGTCCACAGACAGCTTTGCGTGTCATGTGGCCAGCATGACTAAACTGCTTCTGGTGCAATGGAACACTGGCGAGTGCCAAAGCACATGGAAATGCTGTAAGAGAGCAATTGATGGGGCATAGCATGCTGGCATGAGACATTTCTCAAATCTGGCAATAGATACTCTCCCTCCCTACTGCAAACTGGAGGCCAGGGCACCAGAAAAAGTCTCCAGCCCTTTGCTGTCAGTCAGTGCCGCTCTCACTACTGGGTACATAAAACAACACAAAGACACAACCTCAACTAGGCCAGCATACCCCCCCCCCGGCATTTAGGCTGAGCAACACATGGAACTAGCTCAGTGTGATTTGCCCATAAATAACTGATAGGCTGTTTTCTGGTAAGGATGCCTTTGTCCAGAACAACAAAAAAGGGGTGTAAAGCAGTAGCATAGTTCTAGGAAGCGGATGATTTGGTAGTGCTGTGGAGAGTGCACTCAAGGAGAACTGCAGATTCGCATTGTGAAGATCTCTGGCCAGAGCCTCGATCACCTTGCACATGGAAACTCCTTGCTGGATCCCAGATTGTGCCAGCAGTATCAGCTTCCGCCACCTCTCTGTCTTCTGCATGAGGCTGGAACCAAGCAGCGTCTCCACCGAGGGCCGGAGCAGATGGTTGGGTTCCAACATGGCAACTAGGAGAGTCCGCAGCTCATCAGAAAGATCTGGGAAGGGCAAGAATATTCCACTGCTTACTTTGTTTTCTGCAATATATTGAACTTCACATACCACCAGCTCTTTCCCCAGACCCTCCTAGTTTTGACAGCCACTTTGCCTCCTTCCATGAGGATTAGCGGTTGAGTTGGCATAGGCAAGTGCTGCATGCAGAAATGTTCCCTTTGTTTCTGCTCACCTGCAGTGAACTCAGGGGGTATATGGCCCTGTCTCAGTTGTTGCCAACCTTCACCTCCATTAGGAAGCTCCATATTGCAAGCAATCTCTAAGATGGTTATGCCCAGGCTGGAAGGACAGAAGCACAGAGATGAAGTAACAGGAGCAGCACAGCATTGCTTATCTGCAGCACTAATTTGAACCCCACAACAAGTTAAATTTTGAGGCAGTGGAGCAAAAGCCACAGCTGTGAAGCTGTGAGCTATCTCAGGCAGTGGAAAAATTAGCATCCCTATTTCCTATCTCATCCCACACCTGAAGATGTCAGCAGCCTTGGTGTATTCCCCACGGAGCAGCTCAGGTGCCATGTAGCGGGGATCGCCTTCTTGAGCATCATTCAGATCCCTAGAGTCCAGCTCCAGCATAAGCCCAAAGTCACCTAGCTTGCAGACATTGCTGGATGAGAGGAAGATGTTAGCTGGCTTAACATCCATGTGTAAAAGGTTGCGGTTGTGTAAGTGACGCAGTCCCTGCAGTAAGTCCCAGAGGAACGCTCGCACTTGCCATTCGGGCAGTGGTCCATACTCCTCACAGTACTGCAACAGGTTGCTTGGACACAACTCCGTCTGTATGTAGAGCTGCCCACGCTCTTCCCAGGCCTTTACGAAGCTCACACAGTTGGGATGGTGCCCCACGCGCTCGTGCTTGCGCACCTCAGCCAGTTTGCGCTGCCTATCGATCTCACCTCGGAATGGCTCCACAGAACGCTTCACAGCATATAGCTGTCCATCTTCCCTACAGCGCACCTGTAGGGAAGATGAAACAAGTTATTGCATCCTGTAGACTGAAAAGGATCCTGGCCCTTCCATGCAAGAACTCCCAGCACAAGGGGTGTTCAGGATCTGTGAGTGGTAAGCTTGCCAAGAACATCCAGATTCTGTGATGATAAATTATATTCATGTCACATTGTCATAAAATCACCCAGCAAACAAATGAGAACAAAGCCTGCACAGTTAGCATTCGTTCTGCATTCATCCTGATTTACTTGAGGGGTGTTTGTACATCATTCTGTTAGTCATTTGTTCGTCCTGCACTCTTCAATGCATTCTCCCATCACTTTCCAAATTGCAAAAAGCAAGATTCTTTTTTAAAGTTGATATGTTGCACTAAGGGGACAGAGCCCTTTAACTGCAAAAAACCTGCAAAAAGCATGCACTTAAATCCTTCTCACAAAATCTGGAGGCACCCAAAGTGTGGCACTGTGTATTTAAGACAATGCACTGTAGTCAGCACCCCACTTCTTACAGTGTGGACTGCCAGATTCCTCCTGGAAGCCCACAAGCAGGGCATGGTGGCAACAGCCCTCTGTCACAGTCACCACCTCTGAACATGGAAGTCTCATTTTAATGTAATCCATTGATAGGCAGATCTTCCATGTGTTTGTCTAATTCATTTTCAAAGCCATCTAACCAGTGGTCATCACCACATACTGTGAGGGGGGAAATCTTAATTATGTCTTGTGTGAAGTCATTTCTTCCCCACAGACTGTGTCCATACCTTATATTTAAAGAGCTTGGCTTCCCGTAAAGAATTCTGGGAACTGTAATTCATCTCACAGAGCTGCATTTCACAGTACACTTAAACCAGGCATCCCCAAACTTCGGCCCTCCAGATGTTTTGGACTACAATTCCCATCTTCCCCGACCACTGGTCCTGTTAGCTAGGGATCATGGGAGTTGTAGGCCAAAACATCTGGAGGGCCGCAGTTTGGGGATGCCTGACTTAAACTATAGTTCCAGCGAATATTTTGGAGAAGCAATGTATTTTAAGTGGCTAGTGTAGATGTGTCCCAAGTGATTAGTAGCCTGCCTGCTACTGCCTTACCTTGTACACTTCACCAAAAGATCCTCTGCCAAGACGACTTAGCTGCTGGAAACACTGCCTGAAAAACAGCTCTCTCTTGGAAGCGTCATACAGGTGACTATGTAGGGGTGTCTCTTTCCTCTGTGCACCATGGAAGGAAACACTGTGTGGCTGGAGCTTGGTCCACGGTTGCTGCCGGCGGTCAGTGAAAATCCTGCGCACACTGAGTGAGCTCTTCTGGCGTGGACGTGGTGGAAGGGTATAGCTGAGTGGCTTACGGCCTTTCTTGGTTGAAAAACTGCATTCTGCTTCCCGGAAGAAGGCAGGCACTGGAAGAGGAGCGTGACTCATCTGAGATTCAGCCCCTCCATAGTCAAGAGGTAGTGGCATGTCTGAAAGCAGAATGCATAGTTATTGAAATTACACTATCATTTCCTCAATGATCAAAAGTTGCAGTCAGTGAGTCTTTGGTGTTGGGCTGCTAAGGCACATTTAAAGTTCACTAACCAAGAACCCAGGTGGCGCTGTGGGTTAAACCACTGAGCCTAGAGCTTGCTGATCAGAAGGTTGGCTGTTCGAATCCCTGTGACAGGGTGAGCTCCCATTGCTCGGTCCCAACTCCTGCCAACCTAGCAGCTCGAAAGCACATCAAAATGCAAGTAGATAAATAGGAACCGCTACAGCGGGAAGGTAAACGGTGTTTCTGTGTGCTGCTCTGGTTTGCCAGAAGTGGCTTTGTCATGCTGGCCACATGACCTGGAAGCTATACGCCGGTTCCCTCGGCTAACAATAATAATAATTTATTATTTATACCCCGCCCATCTGGCTGGGTTTCCCCAGCCACTCTGGGCAGCTTACAACAGAAAAATGAAATAAAATAATTAAACATTAAAAGCCTCCCTAAACAGGGCTGCCTCCAGATGTCTTCTAAAAATCTGGTAGCTGTTTTTCTCTTTGACATCTGATGCAAGATGAGCGCGCAACCCCAGAATCGGTCACGACTGGACCTAATGGTCAGGGGTCCCTTTACCTTTAACCAAGAAAAATGTAAATATTTTCAGTTTGCTGACCTGAAGGGACTGATACTTGAGTCTCAAGTGATGGGGAAAAAAGCCTCCTCACATGCATAGCCCAAAGGATAAACGGCAAGAACAGGAGGATACATTCAATTTAAAAACAGTCTTTCACTATATGTAACAATGATGCTCAGAAGCCCTGGAACCTGAAAAGCATTCTAACTCCCACTATTCATTTTCTACATTCCAGTTGTGTGACCACAAGCCCAGAGCTGTATCTTTCTGTACCTTCATAGCTTGTATTCACAGCAGGAAGGGACGTGTTTATTTTTGTCTTTTGCAAGAACAAAAACAACCACCCATTTTAACGTTCTATCAGGCAGAGGTTTCAATAACTCATGCCTCCCAATCAGCTGCTAGAATTCCATCTTAAAAGATCAATGCCCTGTGGGCTGCTGTCTCTAGGCTCTGGCCATTTGGGACACATTTTAGGTTAAGATGCCTTTCATCCATCTACTGCAACTGTCCTGGAACCATCAGTAATTGTGATGTAGTTTGTAATGGCCTTAGTGATTCCTGATTAATCATGTGACAGTCAGATGAAACTGACAAGTCTGGGATCAGAATCTTTAGAGGCACTCAAAGGAAAACAAACAAAGCAGTCAGCAGAGTCACAAAGGAAAAAACACACACTAAGTGGAGTACTAACAGGAAGATATGAAGAGTTTCAAAGTATCGATTCACACAAGGAATTCATATTTGCATTATCTATCATAAGCCGCTTAAATGTCTATGTGAACAGCAGAGCAGTTGGATACAAACCTATACACAATTTCCTTTGAGGAAGCCATACTGAACACAGATTTACAGTGGTACCTCGACAGCCGAATGACTCGACTTCCAAAGTCAGCAAAACCAGAAGTCTTGTCGCCGTGCGTGCATTCTGCACATGCGCAGAACGGGCACTTTGACAACCGAAGACTTCGACTTACGAAGAGCGCCGTGGAACGGATCGTCTTCGTAAGTCGAGGTACCACTGTACATTAAAACTAAGATTGCCCTGTGCATCTTCTAAATAAATAGGGCACTACATAAAAATATTGCTATATTTCTAACCCTTTAGCAGAGCATGTGGGGTTTTTTTCTCTTTCCTTTATCCTGACAATAAACCTAGGAGGTAGACTAATAGAGCCCCTGCAGCCAGGCTCAAATCCACACATGAAATTCACTGGGTGATCTCAGGCCAGTCTTTGAGCCTGAACTCTCTTACAGGGCTGTAGCAAGAATAAAACAGAATGGAGAGGAGAAAGAAGAAGAGCTATGTACCCTGAACTCCTTGAGGAAAAGAGTAGGATTAAAAATGACAGACAACTAGAGAATTCCTCCAGGAATTTGCCTTGTTCTGATTTTACCATCACCAACAAAACCACTAAAAGAAGAGCCCAGCTGTCCCCCACAACTGGGCTTGACTTATGTCAGCTGCGGAAGATACATCCTCTCTCCTCCAGCTCTATCACTCTCAACCCTCTAAAGTTCTTCTGCCCCTTATAGAAACACAAGAGGAGCCCTGCTGGATAAGGCCAATGGCCCATTTAATCCAGCATCCTGTCTTCCCAGTGGCCACCCAATCAATGCCTGTGGGGAAACCCCCGCGAGGAGCAGGATTCTAGCACCTTGTGATTCCCACCAACTGGCATTCAGAAGCCCTGCTGCCTCCGATCCTCCTTATGCTTGGGACCGCCTCCCAGGACACCCTCAAATTACCCCCCCCCCCAACTTCACACTTTCCACGAAGCCTTGGGCACAATCTCTCCCCCACCCCAAACTAAGCCCTATAACATCTTGCAAGTATGACCCTGGCTAGAATAAGCCCCTTCCAACACCAACCCCTCAGCTTCCTTTCCCCCAGCAGGCCTATCAGAAACACGGCTCTATCCATGTTTTTACTTGCTTTTTAATCGTCGTTCCCTCCCCCCTCCGCCCAACCTACGTTTCGGCTGCTTCCTATTCTCTCTGTAACCCGCCTCGAGTTCCTGTCAGGGGAAAAGGCGGGATAGAAATCAACACGACGTTTAGTCATTCTAACAATGATAGATAGCCACCACCGGCAGCCTCGCCCTCCTCCACGGAGAAGGGCCCTGTTCCCAGTCGCCGCCTCTGCCCTTCCCCAAAATTTACCTCAGGTGGGGGGGCGCCCCTTTCCCCTGCCCCTAGTTGGCGACATCAACGCCACACCCGCTCCTGCCAGTGAGGAAACAAAAAAGCACCGGCGCCTTACCTCTCTTCTCCTTCCTCTTTATAATTTTAAATTTCCTCGGAGCCCCGGAGAGCAAGGGTTCGTGCGTACATGCGAGCGAGCGAGCGAATCGCTTGTTCCGGATGGATCAGCCCTTTGTCCACCCCCTCCCTTCCCTCAGGTGTGTCCTGCCCGGCGCGCGCGCTAATCCCCTCAACGCCCGGTTTGCGCTCTCGCGCCAAAATTCCAAACGGCATCGCCCACTTCCGCGTCCCGACGTCATCGCGCATGCGTGCGTGAAAGGCAACGGGCCTAAGGGACTAAGCGAGCGCGCGAGCGCTCCTTTCAACGGAAACGCCTCTCTTAACTGTGAGCCTCTGGTTTTCTTGTTTGCTCAGTCAGTCAGTGAGTTGGCAGGTGGGTGGTCAGGACCAACTAGGTTGAGGGAAGAGGAAAGGCCTCGCTTGGACTCGGAGGCAAGCCTGCGAGCGGGGACTTTGCCGAGGAGTCCCCTGGGCCGCCCATTCGCTAGAAAACGGACAAGGCTTTTTTGCCTTTTCGGAGGCGGGGCCCGCAGTCGTACGCGGCACCTGAGGAGAAAGAACTGGAAGCGGAGGGTCAGGTGGGCCTAAGCGGTCTCCTTCGCTCGAGCGGGAGGGGGAAGTCGCGGTAAATGAAGAATTGCGCTCCCCTCGCGAGTGAGGAGTCCCGGTAGGTGCGAGCAAGCAGTACATCCCAGGGAAGGGCGAACAGTACGGGGGCGGCGGGGCCCCCACCCGAGCCTGGCTCCCTTGCTGGGGGCAACAGCTCTCTGGAAAACCGCAGCTTCCTGAGGCAGAATGGAGCGCCAAGGGGGACCGTCGTATCTGCAGCCGGTCCTTGGCTGGGGAGCAGAGTTGTCTGGATGGGGGGTGGGGCTACATGCAGCCGCTCACCCACCTACCCTCCTCTGATTTAATACTCACACTCCCTGGGAGTGACTAAGGTTGTTGTCCATGCCATACATTTAAAGCACGTTTGCAGCACCCCCACCCCAGCAAGAACTGTGGGAACTGCAGTTTAAGGGTGATGGGAATTGTAGTTTTGTGAGGCTAAGTTACAGTTCCCAGGATTCTTTGGTGTGGTAGTGGGGGGGTATGTTTTAAATATATGGTGTGTTCTCTCAGCCTCGGTTGATCCACCTGGGTTTTCTGGGTTCGCTGGATGTTGTCTGTGCAAAGAGAAACATTGCCCCCCCCCCCCGGTCAGGCGGTAAATGCCTTCACCTGATTTGTCTGTGTGGGCTGAAGTGGTGAAGCTAGGGGAGACTTGTAAGGTACTGGGGAACTCCAAGGGCCCCAGCTGACCTGGAAAGTGCAAACCCCCGTCCCTTGTCCTGACTGACATAAGTAGTAAGGGTTGTTCTAAATGGCTCCATGATGGGCACCCCTTTGGTCAGATTGGGAGAGCCAGTCTTGGGGGGGGGGGGGGAGAGAGACTTTAAAAGCCCATCTGTCAAGCTTGAGTTAACAAGCACAAATTGTACATACGGTAGAACCAGTGCAGGGGAAAAGGCATGTGCCCTGGGTAGCAGGTTGAGGTGTGTGTGGCAAAATTACAATCTTGTTAAAAATTGAAATTGCCATTTTACATACTTACTTTAAAGTGGTTTTATGATACTTAAATCCCCTCACATTCAGTTAATATAGTTCATAAGAATCGGGGAGTCCTGTAACATTAATTTAACTCATTATTTATTTTGATGTAATTAATATGTCACCATTATTACACTAGCATATAAAAGTAGACATGTCAGACCACTGCTGGACCACTGCTGTTAAATTTGACAAGGAACATCAACCCCATGGCAACACCACTTTTTCAAATACGGTTCTGTTTCTAAGAATTGTGTGGCCGAGAAACTGAGACTGAAAGAAACCCCCAAGTGCCAAACTTGATCACAGACGTTTCTGTTGGTTAGGAAAAAATTATAGGCCCATCTGGAATTGCAGCAGCTCCATCTAGTGAAGAAGGCTGGTTATCGAAGAAGGCTGGTTTATCGCTGTGGTTGGATTGTATAGCTAGCATACTTCTGGGTTTCCCATGTACCGTATCCTTCCCCTGCTTTTTCCCCATGTTCAAATTTCTATACGTGACCCCAGCGATCCAAACCTTGCTTTATATTTCTAACTCTTCACATCCTTTGCACAAACAAGTACAAATATTTCAATTTGACTTAGGGCTGGGTAGTGTTTAGAATGTAGAAAACCTACATCGATTGGGGGAAAAACATTTTTGGAGGTTTTCTGATAAACATGAATGTTTAAAGAAAGGCAAGGGTTGGTTTGGTATGTTACGATTCTTTCACCAAAGATGATAAAGACAACAGAATTGTGGATTTACTTATTTTTAATTGAAAAGACACATGTGCCTGGGCACCCAGATACACACTAAGATGGGAATCAACTCTAGGCTACCTCCAAAGAAGTGGAATTGATAAATCAAATCTCTTTGGAAGGAAAGGGGTTTCCAATTTCATGTGTCTGTAACACTGATCATTGACATGCTAATAGCCCTCAGAAAATGTGTTCAATAATGCTTTAGAAGCCAACATGGTAAAATCTTCTCTCTTACAATGAAAGGTTTCTAATAATAAAAACAGGAAAAAGAAATATAGGATCATTTATACTGGAAAACTTGGTTGTCATTAGTCATCACACTTAGCACCAAAAGTTGCCGGGATGCCTGAATCCTGCTGCACAGAAAGTTCCACACAGTAACATCATTCCTCAGCATTTTCCAGAAGAGCAGCGACCTGGGAAAACAGAAGGAAAGAAAATGTAGAAAAAGAGGCAGACATTGTTCCATATTTCATCCTTGCACTTCCAGAAACAGGTTGCAGAAAGGCATGTGGTGGGGATGGAAACTGATCAGATAGGAACCAAACTATGGAAGCTCTGATTTGTACAACAGACTGAGTAGTAAGGATAGAGAACAGCCGCGATTATGAAAGATAGGGATCCCACTTTCTTACCTCTGTACCCATTTCCCAGAAATCCATTCATTCCATACTTAGATTCTTTTCCTCCTAGAGCAAAATAGAAAAAGTGACTTATTTTTTTTCCTTACTCTCATTTGGTGTACAGAACCCTTTTCCATTTATTCCAAAGCAAAAAATTCACTCAAGACCATTTGTACTGTAGCCTCTTTTTGTACAAATCACAGTGCTCAAACATCCAATTATCAAAACATAAAGTGAAACGGCATTGCAAAAACTACAGTATGCAGTGCATGCCTATGCATGCTTTCTCAGAAGCAAGTCCTGTGTTCTATGAGTTACTCCCTAGTAAGTGTTCAGAATTGCAGCTCTAGGACTGCAGCTGTTATGTTTGGCATTCCTTTTGTGGTTGCCGTGTTCAGTTGCTTCTCATAAAGATCTATCAAGATCAGAAGAACTTTGCATTTGTCTTTGTTCAGATGTTCTAATGCTGTTTTATTTCTGAGAATTGATATTATTTTGTAGTTGCAAACATATGTAAAGTTACTTAGCATATGTATCAAGTTTCAATTTTTAAATTTTATGATACCCCCATAGCTACCTCCATAAAAAAAGAAGCCTACAATACAGTGGTACCTCAGTTTAAGCACTCAATTAGTTCCGGGGAGCCATTCACTCCCCGAAAAGTACTTATTTAGTTAAGATTTAAAAATACTAAAGGTGAGTTATTTTACTCATTAATCAGGATTACACATGATTTTTAAATAAGTTCAGTTGTTTTACTAATAATTGTTAGTTTTCTGAAAATGTCCATGGGGTACTTAGATACACTAAGAAACGGGGCACATGGATATGTATAAAAGTGCCCCGCTAGTGTACAATAGTGCCCCAATATACAAGTTTGCATGAACTAGTTATTCTGTTTTCCAGGAAATGGTGCGAACTTATAAACCTAAAACTGATAGAAGAATTATCGATGAGGAGAACGTAAAGACTGCTGTAGCTGAAGTTATATCAAAGAGATTGTCTATATGGAGGGCAGCTAACAAATACAGGATCAAAGCTGCAACTTTGCAACATCGCATTGAAAAGTTTCGAAAAACTTTTGAAGAAAATGAAGTGTTATCTTCTAATATATATGGGTCCAAGTACACTGTTGCACAGGTTTTCTCAACTGAACAAGAGAAAGTGTTTACTGAATATTGAACTGTAGTAAAATGCACTATGGGCAGCAAGTCTTGGTTTTGGCTTATGAATATGCAGAATATTTAGGGTGTAGATATCCAGAATCCTGGGGGGGGGGGGAATAGATGTGCTGGGAAAGATTGGGCAGCAGGATTTAGAAAGAGGAATCGGGACCTAAGCCTCAGAAAGCCAGAAAATTTGAGCGCATCACAAAGTTTTGCATTTAATAAAACCATAGTCACTGATTTTTTTTTTTTACAATTATGAACGTGTAATGACACGCCTGATGATTTCGCACCAATGCAAATGTTAGATTCGAGTTCTCAAGATATTGCTGATGTTACGGATGCAACAAATGAAGAAAATACACAAGAGCTAGGTTTTGTGGACATGGATATTAGCCAAAATGATGAGATTCCTGAAAACTGTGAAGACGAGATACCAGTTGTTGAAGCCAACCCCCTTGGGAACCGATTGGAAGAGGATGTTACATTATCTCCTAAGGTCGCTCCACCAGGCTCTACACCAATATTGTTCCCTGAAGTAGTTAGACCATATTAAAAAAAAGTCATTGGTAAAAATACTCATCAAAGAGAGGAAGAGAAATCGAGAGTCTTCACTGATACACCCGAAAAAGATCGATTACAGAGATTGCACGAAGAGAAGGAAAGAAAACAGCAAGTTTAAGTGAAGCAGAAAGAAAAAGTTGAAAATGGCAAAAAAAATATTGGGTTTAACGGAAACTAAAAAAACTAAGAAGAAAAGATGTCGTCGTTCAGAATCTGAGTCCGATACAAGTTGGAATGAATCTATGGAATTGAGTGATGATGATGATGAATATTTTGAAGTTGCATCTAATCCAGAAGATGAGGATATAAATTTTGATGTTCCCAATCCTGAAAATATAAATGTTGGAGATTTCCTACTCATTAGATCTGAAAAGAAAAAAAACTTGTTTACTATGTGGCCAAAGTCATTTCCAAATATAATATGACTGATTATCAAGTGTCATATCTCAGGAAAAAACCAGGATCTTGTATGTTTGTCTTCCCCATTGTAGAAGATAAGGCAAGCATTGATTTCAAGGATGTTGTTTTGCAGTTGTTAAAACCAAATTTCTCAAAGGGCAGATCTCAAACATCTCTCTATACTTTTTCTATTGACTTCAGTGGATATAATGTGCAATAGAAGCTAAAAGTTAAGTAATTATCTTATTTTTTATAAGCATTTTGTTTTGTTTAAATTACTATTTTTTACTACCTAATGTGAGGTCTTATACTTCTTAAAGTTTTTCCAAAGTTTTTTTTTTAATGGATAGGTGTTTGAGGAAAGAATATAAGTTTTGCTGTTTTGTTAAGAAAACCTTCCATAAAGTCTATGATATGTGTGAAACACTGTTAGTTTTGAGACATAATTTAGATTTTAAGTAACAAAATGTAAGGCTGATTGATTTCTCACAATTTTTTTTCCATTAAATTTTTGTAAATGCCATTCTCATACAATTTATGCTTTGTTTCAAAGTGTCCATCCTATGTACAGTATCTAAATGCCACGTGGGTGGGGCAGAATGATACAAAACCCATTTTTTACTCGGATCATTATATTCTCATTGTCTTCTAACTTTAATGGTTCTTTTGATTGCTATTATAACATTGATTAGTTATGCCATGCATAAAGCAATTTTATTTATTTATTTTATTTAACTCATTTTATTTAACTCATTTTGTTTAACTCATCAATGTGCCCCACTTGTTTGATATGTATGACTACACTTTCCAATGAGAATGCGTCCATGTAAGTTGCTGAAGCATTTGAAAACCTCTCATAATGACAAGAAGGATAAACCACTGGAATATTTTCGAGCATTGCAAGATAAATTTGAAACGACACCTACATTGAAGAAAATGTTTAGAAATCGGTTTTAAATGATAAAGGCTTAATCACATCTCATGTGATATCCAAACTGATAGCCAAGGAAAGAAAACCACACACTATAGGGGAGTTACAGGTAGGTAGCCGTGTTGGTCTGAGTCGAAGCAAAATAAAAAAATTCCTTCAGTAGCACCTTAAAGACCAACTAAGTTTATATTTTGGTATGAGCTTTCGTGTGCATGCACACTTCTTCAGATACCTTCATCTGAAGAAGTGTGCATGCACACGAAAGCTCATACCAAAATATAAACTTAGTTGGTCTTTAAGGTGCTACTGAAGGAATTTTTTTATTACACTATAGGGGAATCCTTGATTTTGCCAGCAGTGTCTGTTGTTATATCAACCGTTCTGAACAAAATGCTTGTGAAATAATTGAATCCATTGCAAGATGTATTGATGAAATGGCAAAAAAATATTGAAAGCCAACTAGCCCCGCAGTCAAAAGTTCAAAAGTTTGCTTTCCAAATTGATGAATTGTGTATACAGTACCAGATAACACAGCCGTACTGATGGCTTATGTTAAGATATTTGCATGATGACAAATTGAAAGAAGAAATGCTATTTGCTCAAAAGCTTAAAACACAAACGGTGAAACAATTTTTGAAGAAGTAAAGAGGTAAATCAGTGAGAAAGATATCCCTCTTGAGAACATTCTGGACTGTGCTACTGATGGTGCTGCTTCTATGACAGATACAGAGGATTTATTGCATATTTGAAAGGTGTGGCAGAAGTATTCTGTATTCACTATGTAGTTCACCGACAACACTTGGTTTCAAGATTGCTAGCAGGGTGCTTGCATGAGTCTCTACAAATTTTAATAAAAGCAGTAAATTACATTAAATCAAATGCACTTCAAGACCACCTGTGAATTATTTACTCAGCCTAGCGCAGAATTGCCTTAACATAATGGACAGAGACGATCTTTGGTTATCCCTCACAGCAGTAGAAATGAATATTAAAAGTTCTGTTTCTGGTCATCAAGCACAAGGGTCACATTGATCAAGAAATACTTAAAAGTATAAATTTTTAGGTAATATTTTGTAATGAAACATGTTCTATTTATAAACAAAACATTTAAATAGCTACCTGTCTACTGATAGCACAGGGGTGGGACACGGTCAGAAAAAGGTTGAGAAGCTCTATACCTCTTGGGCAGGGAAATCCTATTTCTTTCTCATTGCTACAAGAGAACACAACTCTAGTACCACTTACCGTATCCTCCCAGTGCTTGTCCAGGGCCCAGTGGACTGCCATACCCTCCTGGAGTTTGTCCTGCTGAAAAGGGACCATATGCTCCTGCTAGACAGAACAAGAGCCAAATGAAGGCAGCAAGGCAACTGGTTGCAAAAGGCACCCCCAATTACACCAATCCCAGTCAAACCTATCCTAAAGATCAATGGTCGGGAGGGGAGCAGTGCCATTTTAAATATATTTTTTGGTATTTTATTAAGTGCCAACATTTTTAGCATACAATCCAATACGCATTTGATTTTTTCTCTTTTTTTGTCAACTTCCCACCCCATTTTACATGAAGGGGTTGTTTCTCTCCTGCTGCACCCTATTGGGAGCTGTGCTTTTTATTACCATATTATCTTGCACCTTCAGCCTTACCTGCCCCCAGCCCATTAGCTTGGGGGTCTCCTCCATTCATATATCCTATTCCGTTCCCATTGCCTGCAAAGGATGCAGAGGAAGCAGAGAGTGAGAAAGAGGGAAAGAGCATTACAACAAAAGACCACCCCAAACCAATTAGTCCATGAGCTCAGGCTCTTGGGATTAAAAAGAATAATAAATTAGCTCCAGCCTACTTCAAGTTGATATATTCTACAAACATCAACTCTAAAGGAAAACACCAGTTGAATCCCCTAATCTGGAATGTATCAGATTTTGTACACGGGCGGCATTAAATGAGAGCAATGTAAATATTTACAGTTGCTAACTGCATGCCTCAAATGCATCTGAAAGCTTTGCTTGCTATCTGTGAATAGTTGTGTTAAATTCCAAAACTTGTATCTCAGGGTGCCAGATGCAAAACAGCTGGGCTTTTGCACCTTTAATATTTGTGTAGAAGAGGTAAGCTCAGCGGGTGTAGCTTGTCATGAAACTATTAAAAGGGTAGGAGCCGTCCTTTTTTGCATCTGGCCACCCTAATGTATACACAGCAAACTGAACCTAACTTGGTCTACTAACTGATAACATTCTATCACTTTGGTGTGCCTAGTTCTTTGGGACTAACTGCTACCACCAGAGCCAAAACTGGCCATGTAACTAGACCTCAGTATTACTAGCTTGGTGTACTCAGTTCCCCAATCCATACTGCTTTTCAGCAGATGGATGTGCTTGAAGCTCTACTCTAGTTCTGTGACTAGGTGGGCTCTCTTTCACCTACCATATTTGGCTGCAGCTGGGTCTGCACCAATACCATCAGAGCTACCAGGTTGTGCTCCATAGGGGCTCTGAGGAGCTCCTGGAAGGCATGAGAAGAATAAAAGTTGGGAGGGCAAGGGGATATGATTGCCCACCCCACCAAAAACAAATCGCACCGCAGTCCTGGAGAAAGCACACTACTTGCTGAGATGTACAACAATGCACAATAAGAATTTATAAGTTAAGCCCAACAAGTCGCAGCCAGGACTCTGTGTACTAAAGAGTTAAAAGTCTGCAGCAAAAGAAAGCCCTGACTCTTGCTATCAAAAGTAGAATTCTGCAGCCTATATATAAGGGATGGGGAACGCGTGTCCCTCCAGGTGTTGCTGGACTCCAGGGCCCATCAGCCTCAACCAGGAGAGCCAACAGTCAGGGTTGATGGGAGTCTTGGGCTGGTTCACAGTCCCGCAGACGCTGTGGTGGGCCGGAGTGCGCGTGCACGCATGCACAAATGCTATTTCCGGCGCTCCTTCCGGCATGGAGAAGGCATGCACAGCTTCCCATTGGCTGCAGGAGCTTCCTGCAGCCAATGGGAAGCTGGCCAGCATCATGGAAGGTGATCCCTGCTCTGCTCCACGCCAGTTTAGCGTGGCGCATGGGAGCCAACCAAGCAGGTGGGGGGGGGGTCCCGAGCAGGCGGCAGGGGTCCATGGGCCAGTTAAACTACCCCCATGGGTCGCTTGTGGCCCATGGGCCTTAGGTTGCTGACTCCTGACATAGATGTTACGCAAATGAAGCAGGTTTACATGTGTGTTCTGCTTTGCATAAATGGTTCTGCCCTGAGTCTACACAAAGAAGAGTATATTTCACAGCTACCTACTCTTCACTTTGGGGACCCAGGGCAGAACCATTTATGCAAAACAGGACACACATGCAGACCTGCTTCATCTGCAGAGCATATATATTAGTACCACAGCTGCTGTGCCTACGAGCCTGTATTCACTGATTGAGGGGGTCTCCAATCTTGGGCCCAGGGCCTCAAAACCCTAAAGAAATCTAAAAATTCATTGTGGAAACCAAAAAAATACCCATTTTGCAGTTCTGACCCCCTGGAAAAAAGGCAGCCCCCTACAAAGGGCCTTAAAATTCATGGTTTTATTAATAATAATTTGGGAGAGCCTTCTGAGACTACCAGTAAGGGTGCATGAGAGCCCCAAAAGCACTACATTTGGGACCCCAGATTGTGTGTGTGTTTTAGTTGTACCTGAAATAATCAGCACTTGACTCAAAATTGTGCTTTTCCTGCAGTCATACAGAGTACCAGTCTGAGGCACACCTACCCCCTGCTGTCTTAACTTACCATATCTTCCAGCACCATAGTCTCCTCCCAGGCCAGCAGCCTCTGGCTGCCCACTGTATGGGAGTTGCCCTGTCCCTGTAATACAGATAATAGGAGCCCAAGGAAGAGCAACGGAAAGTTACAGAGAGGATCCCTTGATTGCCCCTTTGGCACCCCTCTTTCCCACAACTTAGAACAATTCTAGAGAATTTCTCCCATGTTGACACAGGAGGACACACCTGCACTAAGTCATTCCGTTTCCCCTTCAGGAAACTAGCTTTTTAAGGAAATGTCAACACCTTTGCAGAACAAAAATTCCCTGCATTCTCTGGGTGAAGCCGTGACAGTTGAACTGGTAATACAATAAGCATTCAACACAGTCACACCCAGGCCATTTTCACCCTCCCTATGTTTCCTAAGTCATTTATGCAGCAGTTAAGGCATGTTTCACCCCCTTGGGGCCAGCTGATGCTAAAATGCTTTGCAAGTCTACTCTGCTCCCCTTCAAGCTGCACAAAACTTTGCCAGGCTGTTTGTCAGTTGCCTTATGAAAGGAAGGAAGGAAGTCTGTTTTCCCTTAGGGAGCACAAAAAAGTCTTACCTCCGTATTTAGCAGCAGCAGGATCTCCAGCAGGACCTCCTAATTGACTGCCATAGGGAGTCCGGGCACCTGCAAACACATCCAAAGGGTCACCTCCCTGCCTGCCTGCAATCCTATAATGGCTCATTTCTGAAGAAGTGTACTAGGAGGTCAACCCTTCCGCATCCTCTGATTCTTCTCCCTAGCTGCCATGGGCTTACCCAGGATCAAAATTAGGGGGGGGCACACCAGCCACGCCCCCCACCCCCAGCCACCCGATTGGCTGGCAATGACATGGCCGGGATCCCCTAGGAGGCATGGTCAACATCCACGCCCCCCCCGAGGGGAGGGGGCCGGGCACACGGAGCCACCCGCGCTTGCGCTTCTGTCTCGCCCGTTCCTTTACTGGCAGCGGTGACTAAAACGAGGCAGCAGCAGCGAAGCTGCCTCCATTGAAGGAAACCTGGACCTGGACCAACTTTAGCCCACACTCCTTCAAGTCACAGCGAGCACAGCACAGAAAGTGCTGCCCCACAATGCTCTGCGGCACCTCATTTGCATACCGCGGAGCATTGTGGGGCAGCACTTTCTGTGCTGTGCTCGCTGTGACTTGAAGGAGTGTGGGCTGAAGTTAGCCCAGGTCCAGTTTTCCCTCAACGGAGGCAGCTTTGCTGCCGCTGCTGCCGTTTTGCTTCAGCCGAGCAGGTTGAGGCGGAGCACAGTTGGTAGCGTCCCTGCCTGTCGTGCTGTGCTCTCCCTTTTTTGCTTCTAGGGGGGCAGCTGCCCCCCCTGCCCCGTGCTGGGTACGCCCATGCTAACTGCAGTTACTAGATGAAATGGAGGGGACATGTGAGTGATAAGAGCTGATCAAATGCAGTCAAGGCAGAAGGAGAGCTTAGCCTTTTTACTCCCATGTCATTTTTCAATTGCCCCTTCCACTGAAGCTCTTGTCTGGTTTGCAGGGCAGGGAAACCTACGCAGGGAGAGGAGAGGACCAACACACAAATCCAACTGTTGAACTCTTGTTGCACTCCAGTTCTACACAGACAGGGGGATCTGCTCATGGGCATAAGAAGGTGCTCAACACTGGTGTTAAGCTATTTGTCAATCTAAAGGTAAAGGGGCCCCTGACCATCAGGTCCAGTCGTGTCCGACTCTGGGGTTGCGGCACTCATCTCGCTCTATAGGCCGAGGGAGCCGGCGTTCGTCCGCAGACAGCTTCCGGGTCATGTGGCCAGCATGACAAAGCTGCTTCTGGCAAACCAGAGCAACGCACGGAAACGCTGTTTACCTTCCCGCCGGAGCGGTCCCTATTTATCTACTTGCACTTTGGTGTGCTTTCGAACTGCTAGGTGGGCAGGAGCTGGGACCAAGCAACAGGAGCTCACCCCGTTGCAGGGATTCGAACCGCCGACCTTCTGATCAGCAAGCCCTAGACTCTGTGGTTTAACCCACAGCGCCACCTGGGTCCCTTCTATTTGTCAATCTAGCCCAGTACAATATACTCTTGACTGGCAGGAGCTTTCTTTTGTCTTGTCTTGTGCAATCATTCTCATCCCCTACTACCATTTCTTTTGTTGAGGTAGTCCATGGATCAATTTTGGGAGCAAGATGTGACCTATCCCTCTTTAAAAGGATCTTCTCATTGGCATGTGTGCTGTTTCCCACACGGGGCTCGTTCACACTTTTGCTTGTCCCATGCTTTCTCTGCATGGGTTGGAACAGTTTTGCCTTTGCCTGCCACTCCTCCCACCCCAAAAACCCGCTATTTTAACACTAAATTAGATTAAACGGCAATCCACAGAAAACCTGATTGGCCTTTGTTCTAATACAGCACTAAGCCACGTGTTTTCTCAGGGGAATGCAGCAGGGCAAACAGAAGTGTGCATGAGCCCTGACTTAGCCTCAAAACATTTGTCTGAACTTCCTGTGGCTTGTGCCATGTGGCATGGACTGTGCCCCAAACACATCTAGCTTGGCCCTTAGTGGAAGGCAAAGGCCCTTTACACGGGCTCAGGTATGCTGCCTTCTTAGCACATATTCTGCAGCTGAATCTCGGGACACTGAAAGGAAGTTCTGGAGCTGAGTCAAGGCGAGCCAATGGGTAAGTCCTGTAGCCTGTCTCTTTCTTATCCACTAACCTCCCCCCGCCCCGCCTCTACTGATGAAACGTCATATCTTCCCCTCCACTTACCCACTTAGCCCTAAATTTATTCCCCTATCGCTGCCAGTATGGCATAGTGGCCAGTGTGGCACTTTGACTTGGGAGACCTGAGTTCAAATGCTGACTTAGCCATGATACTCACAGGGCAGCCTTGAGCAAGCCACTCACTCTGCAGTCTAAAATGTGTCATAGGGTTGTTGTGCTAAAATGCCACTCCAAGCTCCTTGGAGGGAGGGGGCAGGGGAATAAAATGAAAGGAATAAATACTAACCATTCCCATTCCCATATCCAACACCAGGATATCCATTTCCTCCAGCTCCATAGCCTGAGAAAGAAAAAAATTGAAAATGATGGGAGTGGGGGAGATCTTTTTGAGAGGTATAGAAGCTATATATTCAGATCAAAAAGCGAAATTGATAGTAAACAATACTTTGGCTGATTATTTTGATATAACAAAAGGTACTAAATAGGGGTGCCCGTTGTCACCACTGGTATTTATCACGGTCCTGGAGGTATTAAATAAGAATTTGAGAAAATTGCCAGAAGTCAGAGGTATAAAGATTGGAGTAAAAGAGTATAAATTAAAAGCCTTTGCAGATGATGTGGTCTTAACATTAGAAGACCCACAATCTAGTGTACAAGAAGCACTGGTGAAAATTGAGGAATTTGGGCAAGTAGCAGGATTTAAACTCAATAGAAGTTAAACCAAAATGTTAGTGAAGAATATGGTTAAGGAACAGCTAGATGAATTGCAACATAGATCAGAAATTATGGTGGTAAAAAAAGTGAAATATCTTGGAATTTGGTTAACATAAAAAAATATCAATTTGTTTAATGATAATTATGAATCCAGATGGAAAGAAATTAAGAAGGATTTAGAAACATGGAATATATTAAAGTTGTCATTTTCTGGAAGAATATCAGTGGTAAAAATGAATGGACTACGCAAGATGTTATTCCTATTTCAAACAATTCCAGTGATCAAAGGGACAGGACAATTTAAAGAGTGGCCAAAAGTATTATCGAGATTCATCTGGCGGGGGGGGGGGGAACCTAGGATAAAATTTAAATTGCTAATAGATAAAAAAGAAAGAGGTGGATTCGCCATGCCAGATTTGAAACTCTATTATGAGTCTCTGGATCAGCACATTCTGCCTAAAAGGGGTGGGACGTGTGCAGGGCGGCCAAATAATGTCTGTACTTTGCTTTAGGACAGCTGAGCTATGGGATTTCTTGTCCCAAGGAAAATGCTGCTGCAAAGAATTCAGCAATTCCCAAGGATGGATTAGCTACCAGCAGAAAACCATGTTAGTACTTGCCAGCTGATGGTGCCAAACTCTGCCTCCATTTGCCATCATTTTGTGACTGGCTCTGCCCCCTGCACCACCATTTTGTGACTGATGGACCCAGAGGGGCAAAAAGTGAGAGCCCCCTGGCTTATTCTACTCCCTGTAGAATGGATGGATGGGTAGCAATATGTCTATTTAAATAGACTTTTCAATATGTTGGCCAACTGCTCCACCTTCTGGGCATATATTTTCATTGCCATTTTGTGCAAGTACGCACTGGCTGAAAAGTATTATTTCTGCATTATTTTGCTCAACTGCTAGTGCCTTTGAGTTGGTACCATGATTATGCTTGCCTTATTTCAAAAATTCCCACCTGGACATTGTTTTTGACTGCAGTATTCCAGCTATGACTGGGAAATTCCTGATGTATAGCTGATGGATAACGAAGGTGGACAAGACTTTGCATGCAACAGATCTGCCACAAAGATTTGGGTGAGCTTTCTGAGAATCATGTATTAGTTTTAGCAGGTCACTGTCCCAAACATGGGATAGCAGCATAGACACACACACAAAAAATAAAAGGGCAAGTTCTGCAAAGTAATGTCAGGATAAGGAGCTGCCATTGATCCTCCTAACCCAGTAATTTCTAGTCTGACTGGCCTGCTGCCTGAAGTCTCTTGACCAGAACTTTCACATGCCAGGCTCCTTGTTTCTGGGGCAGGGGATGAACATGCTTGTGTCACAGCAGTCTATGGCCAAAAGCAACACTGTCACTAGTTACATTTGACTCCCCTTGTACCAATTTACTGCAGAGTATCAGAGCGTCTCTCTCTCTCTCACCATTCCCATATCCATTATGGATTCCATTGCTTGGGTAGCCGCCGGCTCCATTTCCACCAATATAGGCTGTTGTACAAAGCATGGAGAAAAGAAAAGTCAGTTGTGGATGGAAGTGATCACTCCTTTTTCTCTCTCCCCTGCCCTTCCTCCCTGGTCTGCACAAGGCAAAATCAGTTTATGATGACAAGTTTCATGGGGGGGGTTTCAAAATAAGAAAGAGCTTCTATCTCAGCATGGGCAGAGTGCTTTCTCCCTACAAATGAGGTGTCACAGCCCTAGAAACGGAATACAGAGGCTCTAGCTTAGATGACATATTTACTAAACAGGGTTGGGCCCCACTACCCCTCTCTGGTGAAATTAATCCTTAGGAAAATTAACAGCAAACCCCACTCTTCCTTCTCTCTCTCTCTCTCTCTCTCTCTCTCTCTCTCTCTCTCTCTCTCTCTCTCTCTTTCTTCCTTCCTTTTGGGGCCCCATCCAACTTTTCCAGCTCACCTTGCTGTGCTCCTGTTGGGTAGCCACCAGCACTGGGCCCTGCCCCATAACCTGCTAAGAGAAAGAAAGAAATTCTCTTTTCACAAATCAGCAGAGATATCTAGGGTTCACCCAGTTGTGGCTGGTGCCTGTTGTGTATGGTAGCACAGAAGGCAGGGAGCCCAGCAGTAGGTGGCGCCAGAGCCAATGACAGGCTACTTCTAATTCTAGCTTTACCTCCCTCGCCCTCCCTGCTGAGTTCTATAAGGCAACACTGAGAGTGAGGAGGAAGCTGACAGGCGGCGTCACCCCTTGGGTGTAAATAGGAAGGCAGGCAGGTGAAGGCTGGCTGACAACAGGATGGGGTTAGTGGGGCAGTGCCCCATTTCCCCTAGTGGACAAGCCACCACTGGGTTTATCTGAAGCTTGTGACTAGTGGCACTCTTCTTGCCTAGTCAGTTCAGAACTGAGATTGGCAAACCAAGCTATTCCCTAAAACATCAGTACATAGGTTATTTCCCCCGCTAGCCTAACTTTGAAATCCTGACCACATTGAACTACTGATTACACCATTAGAAGCTCAATCGGCCTTCCGAATGCCTCCCCCAACTGACACTCTACAGAATACTTTACCTTGCCCTGCTACTCCCTTCCCTTTATCTAGTGGCAGTGATGGCAGTAGGAAGGGCTTTTGGGGACTGCTGAGCATGTTTGCAACAGCATCTGAGGAACAAGGAGCCCTGCTGTTTCCAGGGTCCCTGCCATCCATACTAAGGACTCAGGCGACCTGGAAAACCCAATTTCTCAGGACCTGTAACAACCAGGATCTTGGTGCCCCCAAAATCAAGTTGCCAGGTAAGGAGTATAGCTTGATTTAAATTGCAGCCTGGAGAAGAACTTTTGGATTATTGGAATTATGAATTATGAACACATACAGAATTGCAGCAGACACACAGCCCTAATGTTGGGGAATGGGGGGGCGGTATTTCCTGGTGGAACATTTGATGGTGAAAGTACTGCTACCTGATTTGGAAGGCTTGCCTCTGGCTCCAAGGCCTGCTGAGTGAGGAGAAAGAGACTGGGTCAGACCAGAACACTAGGTACAAAGAATAAGAGCAGGTTTGTGTACTTCATGCTTTTAAAAAATCTACATAAATTTATGTGATCTGTATAAATGTTGCAAATTAAGTGCACTTACTTTGTCTAACTCTCTGCTTCTGGCAGTCATCGAAAGGGGTAAAGAGCTATGCAGAGTGCTCAGTCACGACCTGCTTTGTGGCCATTGAAAATTCTGCTGAGCCCCTCTCTAGCTTCTGAAGGTTTCACAGGACCCTGCTACAGCCAACATGCACTAGAACAGGGGTCGGCAAGCTTTACCTCGCCTGGGCCGGTTCACTCTTGCGGAGATCGCTCTGTGGGCTGGATCGCGTCTGCGCAGATGCGGTTTCCAGTGTCTGCATCTGCACAGATGCAATTTTCGGCGCTGCGGAAGCAAGGGAACTCGCCGAGTGGGCGGTGGATTTGGGAGCAGCTTGTGGGCCGTTTAAATGACCCTGTGGGCCACAGGTTGCCGACCCCTACACTAGAAGCTTGCGTTTTTGTTTCAAGGAAAGCACATATTGCTCAAGATGATGAATTTCCCTTCTGGCATTCATCTGCATTGGCACTGGAGACAAGTGAGCTCTGCTACCACACTCAGATGCGTAACTTCTAGAGACCTTTTTTAAAAAAAGTTTTTAAAAAACTTTCATCACAGAGCAACAATAAACACTAATCTGAGTACCATGGTTCTTGCCCTAAACTGCATACCTCATAATAGGGTAAGATACACATCTTCACACTTATGTCAGATCACGTCTCTCTGGAAAAACCCCAAGAATCTTGACCCCCACCAACCCCCTATTCACATATGCAAAAAAAAGGAAACCAGATCTCTGCAAATTTATTCTCTTTCACTAAACCCCATGCTTATTGAAACTGGTGAATTAATCTTTTGGATAGTATCAGCAGCTCTATGTTTGAAAACCAACCCTGTGGGGTACAACCCCCCTTCCATACTTTCAAGTGTTTTGTCACTTCCAAGCCTGCCGCTGCCAGAAGATGCATATCCAGACCCTTCTGCTCAATCCAAGCACCCTCATGTAGTGATCAGGGTGCCAGGTGTGTGTTTGGAGTCAAGAACTGTCTGGATTATATCCGAGATTACCATAACAGCTTCTCCCCAGGTAACTTCTGGAGGAAAGGGCTGAACCCTGGAAAACGATGTATCCAAGCATCTTGCACCATCAACATTTTAACAATGCACCCTTGTAAGGCAAAATGCAACAACTAGACAGTGGTTTTCATAGAATCATAGAGTTGGAAGAGACCACAAGGGCCATCCAGTCCAACCCCCTGCCAAGCAGGAAACACCATCAAAGCATTCTTGACATATGGCTGTCAAGCCTCTGCTTAAAGACCTCCAAAGAAGGAGACTCCACCACACTCCTTGGTAGCAAATTCCACTGCCGAACAGCTCTTACTGTCAGGAAGTTCTTCCTAATGTTTAGGTGGAATCTTCTTTCTTGTAGTTTGAATCCATTGCTCCATGTCCGCTTCTCTGGATCAGCAGAAAACAACCTTTCTCCCTCCTCTATATGACATCCTTTTATATATTTGAACATGGCTGTCATATCACCCCTTAAGCTTCTCTTCTCCAGGCTAAACATACCCAGCTCCCTAAGCCGTTCCTCATAAGGCCTTTGACCATTTTGGTTGCCCTCCTCTGGACACATTCCAGCTTGTCAGTATCCTTCTTGAACTGTGGTGCCCAGAACTGGACACAGTACTCCAGGTGAGGTCTGACCAGAGCAGAATACAGTGGTACTATTACTTCCCTTCATCTAGATGCTATACTCCTATTGATGCAGCCCAGAATTGCAGACATGGAACACAGAATAGAAATGATCCCTAGCAAAACAGATAATTGGAGCGTATGCAGCTTTACGGCTGCCGTTAGGCCAAATTGCACCAAACACTGGAGGATCAAAACATTAACACACGTGGACACAACAAAAGGCAAGAAAACAATCTCATGATTAGTTTTAGAAAGCACCCTCAGATGAAACCACAGAAAAAATACACCAGCATCCAACGTCCAGTACCTCAGCTCCAGGGTCTGAAAATAAAGGAGGGTGGCCAACAGTTTTCAAAAGGGTAAAATAAGCAGAAGGGTTGAAGGGTTGGTGTTTTTGCCAAGAAGTGCAGCTGGGTCACTTAGCGGTCTTCCAAGTTTGTAAAAAGTCTTGGCACACCCTTTTTAAAATGGAGGGTTAATTCGAGCGAGACGTGTTTAGCCAATGGAATGTTAAGAGAGTAAAGGAACAAGCACGTAAGTGAGGTACCTGTTGAACAGGTAACAAGAGACAGAAAGAAGAAGATATCTGACTTACTTCCCAAGGGGAGGCCAACACGAGGGTAACCAAGTCCTCTATAACCTGGAAGGCAAAGATGCATCATGAACAACGATGGAATAGAAACATCACGTCTATTTCCCCTCTTTTAAGTGGAATTTACATTTGCTTATTCAAATTTCAATTTTAAATCTGAGTGGCACTAAAAACAACAACTTAAGGTCACTTGCAGAGGACCTGTTTATGGAGCCTTCATTCTGATTTGTTTGTGGGGAGGTTGGAAGACTTTGTGTCAAGCAATTGCTATATCCCACACTTTTCACTGCACTTTCCTTAGTGCAAAAAGTCCTATCTTTGGGGGGGGGGGAGTTTGTTGTGCAAGAGTGCAAATTCAGCTTTGATGGTGCAATTTGAATTTTGCCAGTAAGTGACTGAATCTCTGACCCGAAAACAGTGATAAGTCTATAAATATCACTGTTTAATAGAAATAAATATCAATATTAAGGCAGTTGGGCGAAGGAATCACACACCCCAGCTCAACAGATCTTGGCTTACCTTAAACCACTAAACCTGACAACACATACAAGGTGGAACTCGGAAAATAAGAATATCGTCGAAAAGTGCATTTATTTCAATAACGCAACTAAAAAGGTGAAACCAATATATGGGATAGATGCATGACATGCAAAGCAAGATATGTCAGGCCTTTATTTGTTGTAATTGTAATTATTTGTCATTAGACGGGTCAATTATAAATGGAATGTAATTAAGGAAATGTAATAGCAATGTTTATTTTTGTATTATTGTAACTATTCGTTTTATTACTGTGGAATTTCCAAAAGTAAGCATTTGTAAAAATTAAAATAAAAATAAAAAATAGTAAGTTGCCTTACTGAAATAAAGGCACTTTTCGACGATATTCTAAATTTTCCAAGTTTCACCTGTATAATTGTTAAGCAAAGTGGGGGGGGGGTTGAGTTGTGTTTTTTTATAAAAAAAATCTTAGATGCCAAAACAACTTGACCAGCTTTGGATACAATGCACTTTGACTTGCCAGGGTGGGCACAGCAATCTTCTCCTTCTGGCAGTAACATGTCCTTGGCTCTGGGAGCACTGAGACTCCCCAGAAGGAGAGGAAAGGCATCAGTCTGAAGATACCAAAGGTGTATTGTCAATGCTGCTTCTGTCCTTCTGCCCCTGTACATTGGGATTGAAATGGGGGCCACCGGAGCTGGTGCTTGAGCCAGGTTCACGTTCACGAATAGCATCCGTGGGTGCCCCAGCCACTCTGGGCGGCTCCCAACAAAATATTAAAATACAGAAATCCATGAAACATTAAAAGCTTCCCTAAACAGGGCTGCCTTGAGATGCCTTCTAAAGGTCTGGTAATAGTTGTTCTCTTTGACCTCTGGTGGGAGGGCGTTCCACAGGGTGGGTGCCACTACTGAGAAGGCCCTCTGCCTGGCTCCCTGTAACTTGGCTTCTCGTAGCGAGGGAACCACCAGAAGGCCGTCGGCGCTGGACCTCAGTGTCCGGGCAGAACGATGGGGGTGGATACGCTCCTTCAGGTATACTGGACCGAAGCCAGTAAAGTATGTCCTTCCCTCTTTTCAGAAGACATGTTAGCAGAATGAGACCGGGGGAGCAGGGCACTAAACTGTAATTAACAGAGCGAGAGACACACACAATCCTAAACCTGCAAGAGGTTTGTTTAGACAGGCCATTACAACATGAATTTTTAATTTAACCAGTATTTATTGATATTTATTGTTTTATTGTTATTTTTAATGATCTTTTTATGGCCCTCTTGTTGATTTTATCCCTATACTGTATGTTGCACTCTGCCTGAAAATGTGGGTTATATACCCATAAATAAATAAATACATGTAATGATTGATAAAACAAAACACCAACCTCCCTTTCCAATTTCTCTGCACTGGACATAATTTTACAAATCTCTGCCATGTACCCGTTCCTTTACACATGCTTTTATTTTTTATTGTTTGCAAACTTTGTACGGAAGAGCCCCTTGATCACGTGGTTGTTCTTTTCTACACTGTCCATCACCCAGCTCTGCCATTCAACTCCAGTTCATCCTGTTCCCCCCTCTCATGTGCATGGGAGGTAGGAAGAAATGGAGACATGTTCAGTGAAGTGGGAAAGAGAAGCCCTCATACCTGCTCCATATCCATTTGGGACTCTGTATCCTGTAGAAAGACAGAAAGCATCAACCGATGGGCAGGCAATATCAATGACTGCAGAAGCACTCTAGCTAGCTCAGTGGTAGATCATTTACTTTGCAGGTTCCAGATTCAATACCCAGCATCTCCAGGTAGGGATAGCAGCAGATACTCTGTCTGAAATCCTGGAGGGCCACTGCCGGTCAGTGTACACAAAACTGAGCTAGGTCTGACAAATGGAAGGCAGCTTCCTGTGTTCCGGAAACAACTGAGAAAGGTCACTTAGTTCCTGCTAATGCTCTTGGTGGTTGCAGCAATAACCCTTATCTCTGGGCAAAGACCAAGACCAACCATGTTTCTACATTTCATATGGTCCATGGCTTAGCGTTGGCCCCACTGACGGATGCAAGACATCCTCCCCCTGGGTGTCATCCCATGCGCTGCTCACCTGGCTTTCCTGGTTTGTTCCCAAAGCCTGGTCCAGCAGCCCCAAATCCATTCTGAGCACCTGCAAAAGCAGAAACGTCTCTCTCTCAACCTCTTTCTGCCACCATGCGTGGGCCAAGCCCTAATGATCTCTTTAGGAGGGGACATTTTTGTTCCAGTCAGCTTTTGGCATATGAATTGACAGCTTGAAATTATTATTATTATTATTATTATTATTATTATTATTATTATTTTCTACTCCTCTGTATTTAAGTCCACCATCACAGCTAAACTTACCCAGCCCTGCTGGCAATCCTTGGGCCCCATAGCCTGGATACTTCCCTGTGGGAATAAAAAACAGAGGAGGTTATAGCTAGGGGAAATGAAATTAGAGTGATCATAACAGATCAGGGCTTACTGCAAACCACAACATGGTATTTTCCTTGGCAGTTCCCATATGTTATCTACAATGTAGACCAGGGGCTCACAAACTAAGACCCGGGGGCCGGATGTGGCCCAATCACCTTCTAAATCTGGCCCGTGGACGGTCCGGGAATCAGCATGTTTTTACATGAGTAGAATGTGTCCTTTTATTTAAAATGCATCTCTGGGTTATTTGTGGGACCTGCCTGGTGTTTTTACATGAGTAGAATGTGTCCTTTTATTTTAAATGCATCTCTGGGTTATTTGTGGGGCATAGGAATTCGTTCATATTTTTTCCCAAAAATATAGTCCGCCCCCCCCAAGGTCTGAGGGACTGTGGACCGGCCCCCTGCTGAAAAAGTTTGCTGACCCCTGATGTAGACCAATGAGGCCTGGGTTCAAATCCCTGCTGAGCCATGAAACTCGCTGTGGGTGTCTTTCTCTCATCTTAAAGCTACCTCAAAGGCCTGTTGTGAAGATAATTTGTCAATGAGAGAGCACCTTGAAGGAAGTGTGGTGTGTGTGAATTAATTAACCCAAGTCCCCTGCAGTGTACATTTTCTTCTCAATTTTGCCTCAGTTTTAAAGAATTGGGCAATGTTGTGAAGGTGGACAACTGGAAAAGAACAACAAACTATTGCATATTGTAACAAAGAGGATTTGTTCCTGAGGAGCTGAAATGCTTAAAATGCAGGTAAGCCCCTTGTGGGAAATGTACGAGCTTTCTAGAGTTACTGTGAATGACATAGTTATTTGTAATAACACTAAAAAGCTAGTATAATAACTATCAGAGGGAGGCTCATCAGATTTTAAATGGATGCACTGCTCTGTTATACCACCCGGCCGATGTACCGGTAAAAGCAACAGTTTGTTGTCTTAAGTACTGCATGATAATCCTGTAGCAAATGCCAAATTCTGTCTATATTTTCACCCTCCATCCCATACCCCGACCTCAATATTTGCCGCACAACTTACCAGCCTTGGCTCCCGCTGGTCCCAGTCCCAGTCCAACTCCTCCTCCTAAGAGATGAAATACAGACCACAAAGTGTGAACTGCCCTCTTGTACTGGCCATGGGTGGTTCAGCAGAGCCAACAGGGCAGGGTGAGTGAAATGAGGGAAGCCCCATGAAACAGAAAGCAAAGAGCAGGAGATCTTTCAGAGGCACCAGTCAAACTTTGCGTATGCACAGGAACTAGTTCAGGGTCAATATATGCACATTTAAAGCCACTCATTGATTAATGGGAATAATCCCGTTGGTTTTAGCAGCTGCACACTATATACTTATGAGGGGTGGGTGTGATGCAGGATACTTACCCCTCATCAGGGATGGGAAGTAAGGTCCTGCCCGGCCATTTGATTGTGGTTTAAATGCTGGAAAAGATCCATGAGAAAAAGGGAATGAGACTGGATATCACATACATCCTTTACTTCGTTTTTATTTTGGAGCCTTATCATTTCCAATATTGTTGTTACACACCAGGGATCCCCAAACTAAGGGCCGGATGCGGCCCAATCGCCTTCTAAATCCGGCCCGTGGACAGTCCGTGAATCAGCATGTTTTTACATGAGTAGAATGTGTCCTTTTATTTAAAATGCATCTCTGGGTTATTTGTGGGGCATAGGAATTCATTCATATATTTTTTCAAAATATTGTCCGGCCCCCCACAAGGACTGAGGGACAGTGGACTGGGCCCCTGCTGAAAAAGTTTGCTGACCCCTGTTACACACCAAGCCTCTAGCATAAAGTTAATTATAACTCAATAGACCGGTTTTTGAAAGGGACCGCCTTAGTAGAAGAACATAGCAAGAGCCCTGCTGGATCTAGGCCAGCTCTACCATTAAGCAGAGGGAGGCGACTGCCTTAGGCAGCTGATTTGGGGTATCATGAAAAAGCAGCAGATTGTCAATGAGTTATGCACCTTGACCTGATCATGTTCGTGTGTGTGTGTGAGAGAGTGTGTGTGCGCGCGCTGATTGGTGCTCTGTCTCAGGCAGCAAAATGTATTGGATCAGACTTCACTCAATTACTACTCAGTGTTCTGTTCCCACAGAAGCCAACCAGATGTCTAAGTGAAGCCCACAAGCAGCAGCATCCAACTGTTTGTGGTCCTCAACAACCAGTCTTTAGAGGCATCCTGCTTCCAACACAGGAAGGCATACATAGTCATCCTCATGACTAATTAGCACTGACAGCTTTTATCTCCCATGCTTTTTTCTCCTAATCCCGCTTGAAAGCCCTCCAAGTTCACGACCATCAGGATGTCTTTCTTGGGTCCTTAGTTCACACTTTGTTCCTTGGGCTCTTAGTGGACAGCATGTTTTGGAGAACATCTAGAAGGGGTGGCTACGATAGACACTTTCCGTCCAACAACCAAGGCTTTTGTAGTGCCTTAGCAAACATAGATGGTGAGTGAGTTTTCATGGATTACTGGAGCCCACTTCACCAGATGTATGAAAGGTTTGTCTTCAGTTGGCCGGCAGACGAAGAGGAGCTCTGGTCCACAAAAGTTTATGCCACTATAAATCTGTTAAGTCTTCAGGGTGCCACAAGACTCTTGGTTGTTCCTGTTGCTGAGAGATTGGTTCTCCTCTCAACATCTGGCGGAAAGCATCCATCATTCTGCCCTGTCAGGCCCAGCGAAGGTGGCTCTGGGCCCTTCCACAAAGCTCCTTTCAAAGCCTGAGCCCCAGGTGCCAAAGGATTATTTCACCACCCTGGCCATCTGGCCCACCTGGGTCCCACCCTGTCTCCTGGCTCAGGGAGCTGGCCTGCCTGTCTTCGGGACTTTGCAAGGGGGTGTCAGTCTCCTCTCCCCTGAGAAGGGCACTAAGGAGGCCTTTGTGTGTGCAGGGCTGCCCGGGGCATGGAAGGAATGTGGCATCCTTGTGCCAGGTAGAGATGTGACCTGGAAGGAACAGTATGCAAACTCCCAATCGCTGCCCTGAGCCTGGACTTTCTGGACAGCTCGGGGGCCAAAGAGGGATGTTGGGGTTATGAAAGGAAAGTTGGTTTGTGGGGCTCCTCTCCAATTTCCACGGGGCTTGCAGCCTCCTGACGCCTTTGCAATGCACAAATTCTGCTGTCATTTTGTGGCACCCTATGCAATGATCACCCAATTGCCATTAGCTTTGACTTATTCTGGAATTAACTACCATGGTTATGACTCATGGGTATTATATTAACTACTTGTTTACAAAGCAGGTAAAATCTACTAAGCACTGTCCCAAGACAAACAAGCAAGGCAGCCCCTGCCTGAAGAATCACAATCAGGCCACAGTTCAGGGGAAGCACGTGTTGCCTTGCATGCAGAAGGTCTCAGCTTCACTCCCCAATATTTCCAGGTAGGGCCCTTTCTGAAACCCTGGAAAGCTTCTGCCAGTCAGAGTCGACAATACTGAGCTAGACAGAGCAACAATCCAATTTGGTTTAAGACAACTTCCTAATGTACTGGCATAGTATCAAAGGGGAAAAAAGTCTATGATTCTATTGGAAAGGAAGAGGAAACAAGAGACTTAAGGGAACAATGATTGAAGGTGCATTAAAGGTAAAGGTAAAGGGATCCCTGACCATTAGGTCCAGTCGTGACAGACTCTGGGGTTGCGCGCTCATCTCGCATTATTGGCCGAGGGAGCCGGCGTATAGCTTCCAGGTCATGTGGCCAGCATGACAAAGCCGCTTCTGGCAAACCAGAGCAGCACATGGAAACGCCGTTTACCTTCCCGCTGTAGCGGTTCCTATTTATCTACTTGCATTTTTGACGTGCTTTCGAACTGCTAGGTTGGCAGGAGCTGGGACCGAGCAACGGGAGCTCACCCCGTCACAGGGATTCGAACCGCCGACCTTCTGATCAGCAAGCCCTAGGCTCAGTGGTTTAACCACAGCGCCACCTGGGTCCCTGAAGGTGCATTATGTTGCTTTAATTGATTTTTGGCATGGAGCACTATTAGTGGCAGCTATATCAAACTGGTGCCTTAATATATTACTGCATTTTGTTTGGTTTTGTTGCAATTACTGGTTTTTTTTAAAACACACACACACACACTAATTTTAAGAACCTGCAGAAGTTGCAATTCGGCAGAAAGGTAGTACAGAAAACCAAGCTGCTTCCAGGGGGATGTTTATTGTGGAATCGGTGCTGCTCACAGCTGCATCACAATGCTATTGTAACTCATTCCTCCCACCCCCCTAATTAAATACAGATCTACCCTTTCTGATAGAAAACAAGTTTTAAAAAAACAAGCAATACCCTTTTAAATGTCTTTGTGGGATGGGGTGAGTTGGGGGTTTTTTTGGTTTGTGTTTCCCCACCCTTGTTTTTCCTTGTATTTTTATGCTGTGAACCACCCTGAGCTCTACAGATGAAGGGTGATATACAGATTTAATTAAATAATAATAATAATAATAATAATAATAATAATAATAATAATAATAATAATAATATGTTGCCAACAACCTTGTTTCCAGTATTAAGTCCCTGCCTGGAAGCATCCTGGATGAATGAAATAAAATCAGTAGTAGTTACAGAGTCTGTAAGAGGCAGGATGGGGTTCTTCCTAGTGGGGTTTTAAAAACTGAGAGGGAGTTGCAGAAGATGAGCCAGTTCTCATTAAGTGACCTGAAGCAGATGACTTTTGGTCCTTAAGCTGAGAAGTACCTTTGTGCTTCTCTCCCCATAGTTGTGCCCTGTCCCTTGTGGATGCAAAAGAGGATATGCAAGAGACATAAAATTTATTTATTTTGCTCCAGTTGTGACCCACCCTCATTGAAGCTGCAATCCTACGGGTGCACACTTAATTGGAAACAGCAGGGCATATTTACATGGACCACTTATTTCAGAGTTAGCATTCATGGGACTGCACTGTAAATCTTCAGCATAACAATCCTCTCCATTCTTTTGAACAGCACAGTCCTATACCTCAATTAAGACTCTGTTGCACTTGAAGGATATACTCCAAGCCCAGCATCTGCCCTGGAGGTGTTTTGGACTACAACTCCCATCAGCCTTCAGGGCACCTGGTCGGCAGAGGCTGCTCTAGCTCCTATCCCTGCATTTTGGGATGCTCAGTTGGGAGTGCAGGAATGATTAAATTTAACATCAAACTTCCAGTGGTCAAGGGAAAACCTGGCAACATATGAGTGATGATCTCCTTCAATGTAAATTACCCAGTTCCTGCATCCTCCTTACCCACCTCTCACTGCATTCTGGTGCCCAGATTTACATTTTATAGAATGCCAGCCCTTATAGCCCTCATTTAAAAGCACCTATAACATTTGCCCAACAAAGTGTCTCACCGACATCACATTGCTGGTGCAATGTGAAAGGCAGCATGGTGTAGTGGTTAGAGAGTTGGACTAAGACAGGGGTGGAGGCTGAATGGACCTTTCCAGACACACCCTCCCCCCTCAGGCCATGGCCTTTACTGACCCTGCTTCACATTCTCTATTTGCTTTCTTTCTCTTTCTCTTTTGATTTTTAAAATAAGCTTCTATCATGTCTTTCTTACCCATCTCTTGCAAACAGTCCCTACTGTGCATTATTTCCCTCCTAGGAAAATGGTGTTATCCCTCTAAGAGGAGCACGAAAACTGAATTTTCTGTTGTCTATTTCTGTTTCTTCCCTTTTCCATGTCCGTCTCCCAGACTTACCTCCTCCCTGCAGACTGACCCTGGCCAGGCACAACAGCAGAAGCGAGGTGCAAAGATTCATCTTGGCCACTGTAAAGAGTCTGCAGTACCTTCTCAGAGTCTCTGGGTGCCCACTGGACTTGGAGGGGGGGCAGCCCCTTTTATTCCCTGCTTATGCTCCGCCCACCTCCCACCTTCTCTCCTCATTGGGTGTCTGGGCCACATTCCCTTCTACCCTGCCCAATGGGCTCCAAGTATGAAGCACAGGGACCCTCGCATACTTCTGCTCAAGCAGCCTTGTTCTCTATACATACATCCACATCCTTGAAAGACGCACTTGCTTCTAAGGCTATCATCTCACTCCTCTCTGCATTTTCCAGAGGAGACCTTAGTACCACAACTCTATTATACTTAATGAAGCATTAAAAAAAAACTTTTACAGGATACAAATTAATTAACTATCATTTTTTAAAAAAAATTGGTTAAATGATTTGATCTGCTTTTAGGCTGAGCAAATTGAAGTCTCACGTTGAATGTAGCTGATCTGTAAAAAGGACTTTGTAATCTGAAAGTGGGGGCAATGTATGTACTTCTGTAACCCAAGGAAACCTTTAATAAAAACAATAATAAAAAAATACACCGGGATATCATCCGGTCATGGTGCTGCTTATGTTCCCATCTTCCCTCAACACACCTGCTTCACCTGTCCACAGATACATTCTTAATGCCTCCCTCCCCCCAAAAAAACCTTTTCTGTTTTATATTCCACATGCCACAACATGTAGATTTAACTCTGCTTCCATTTCTGAAATGAATAGGGAAGGGGGAACTCTGCACCTTTCCTCAACTGCTTAAGCCACTCCTTGCTAATCTCAGATATTTGGGAGCAAGCCACTTAGTGGAGAAATGCGGCTAGGCACTCTGCATGTTGCTCAGACGGCCTCACATCTATTTTCTAAGGGGCAGGGGGATCCTTGGCAAGGAAAACAGGATGAGGCCTAGTGCAAATAACTCACACTTGCATGTACCATACAGTGGTACCTCGGGTTACAAACACCTCGGGTTACAAACACTTCAGGTTACAGACTCCGCTAACCCAGAAATAGTACCTCGGCTTAAGAACTTTACCTCACGATGAGAACAGAAATCGCACGGTGGCAGCGGGAGGCCCCATTACCTAAAGTGGTACCTCAGGTTAAGAACGGTTTCAGGATAAGAACGGATTCCGGAACAAATTAAATTCGTAACCAGAGGTACCACTGTATAGGCAAAATACATATCTCCTTCACATACAGAGAGCAGAGCCCTGGCAGAGACCTACAATGTCATTTATGTGCAATGTCTCCCTCTTGACATGGCACTGATTGTCTTGTGGCACTGTGGGAAATGAAAGCCATTGAGATTACCCACAATACCTTGGGTGTCGCGTTGCATTGGCGACACCCTTAAAATGGCAGGAGGCTCACAGCCACTCACCACAGATCATAGCTAACTCTGCTGAGGAGCAGGCGCAGTCGCTGATGTGCAAAAGTCCCCCCCCCCCTCTCTCTCTCCATCACCCTGATGGCACGTTGTCCAAGACTGCCAAGATCCTGGATTCAAATCTGTCCAGGATCCAGGGCTGGGCCAAGACATGTTGTGGTCTGACGCATGTATAGAATTCTATTTCATGTGCAGCAGAAAGGGATGGGAGAAGGGCCAGGATTCAATTCAGTTTGCATTTAAAGGTGAACTTACCTAATTTTACTTGTGACATGAATTTTTTTAAAATTTGCAAAATTAAAACTTGCACTTCTCCCAGTTATGCAAGTCCCCAGCCAATAATGCATATATTAAGAGCGTGCATAAATTGCATATACTGTAGTAGTGAAAATATACTGAAATTCATTATATTAGGGGGAATACCTTTCAAAAATGAGCGTATTAGGCAAAACTGTATACTGAAATACATATATTAGGAGAAAATTCGCACTAAAATGCTAGTGAATTCTCATGCAAACTTTTTAAAAAATCAAAAAACTATTGTAGAAATGTCAAGAAAAAATGAGAGAAACTGAAATTGACGGATTTAGAAGAAAGTGACCAACCCAGTGTTTAAATATTACTTCAACAATGATCATGTTGAACCAAACCTGCAAGTGGCAGGCTAGCTTAGAGGGTGCTGAGCAGGCCACACAACACCCACATCTTGCCCCTTCCTGGAATCTGCCGCCTGAGGCACCCACCTTACTCAACCAAATGGCTGGGTCGGCCCCACCAGGATCCTCCCTTAAAGCTAACACCTCTTCGTGAAGATTCGATTCCCTTTGCCCCCAGTGCACCTCTGTGCTGAGAGAAGCTGCACCTGTTGAATGTCTGCTTGTCAGGCGGTTCTTAAAGGCTGCTCATTTAATGATAATGATAATAATAATAAATGGGCAGGGGGCAGGAGAGAGAACCCTACCTGCTCTTTCTACTTCAAAGCTGCTCTGTCGAGTCACTTGCAAAATCCGCTCTCCTTCTCCAAGATAAACACTGGGTTGGCTTCCATCCCTGCGCTTGTAACAAACCCGCCTGGATGTTTGGTAAACTTTTGCATCTAGCCAGCTGTGTAACGTCCCCCCACCAACTCTCCCTCCCCTCCAACCATGTTTAAACTGTCTGGACGCTGCAATGGCTGTTAATCATGGGGCTTCTTGCCAGCACTTGTTCGCGAAGGTGCCTCAAACTCATGTGCTGAATGAGCAGGGAAATCAGCCGTCGGAGGGCTCCTTCGCATGGCTTAAAGCACTTAGTGGCTTCCTGGTTTTTAAGTGGCCAGTCCTCAGCGCCGCTTCTGCTGTTGGGCTGCACTGCCAGCCGTTAACTCTCTAGCGCCACACCCACAACATATATTTAAAGCACATGGCTTCCCCCCAAAGAATTCTGGGAACTGTCATTTATTAAGGATTCTGGGAACTGTAGCTCTGGGACGGGGTTAGCCAGGGCCTTTTTTTTCCAGCTGGAACTGAGATCTGGCACCTCTCAAGAGGGCACCATTGCCATTATAAGAGAACAAAGGAGGCATGCATGATGAGTTTGGGCACCTCTTTTTCTGGGAAAATAGCACTGGGGTTAGCTACAGTTCCCAGGATCCTTTGGGGGAAGACATGTACTTTAAACGTACACTGCGGATGTGACAGCCTTAGACAAGCCTTGAGCCTCCACCTGTGGCATGGGGATAAAAATATTGGCCTACCCTACACGGCTGTTAATGGGACTCAGGTGGCGCTGTGGGTTAAACCACAGAGCCTAGGACTTGCTGATCAGAAGGTCGGCGGTTCGAATCCCTGCGACGGGGTGAGCTCCTGTTGCTCGGTCCCAGCTCCTGCCAACCTAGCAGTTCGAAAGCACGTCAAAGTGCAAGTAGATAAATAGGTACCGCTCCAAGCGGGAAGGTAAACGGCGTTTCCATGTGCTGCTCTGGTTCGCCAGAAGCGGCTTTGTCATGCTGGCCACAAGACCTGGAAGCTGTACGCCGGCTCCCTCGGCCAATAACACGAGATGAGTGCGCAACCCCAGAGTCGGTCATGACTGGACCTAATGGTCAGGGGTCCCTTTACCTTTACCTTTACACGGCTGTTATGTGGATTCTTGAGGCAGTGTAGAAGAAAGACGTGAATTAAGCTGCAGAAGTGTTTTTTATGTTAAGGAGGCCAGGCCTCTTGCTCAGCATGTGTTTCACCTCCTTTTGGGGACTTTTCAGTATTTGCTGAACTCGGGCTGTGACCTGTCAAAGCACCCTGGCACAGTTCGTACCCCCCAGCCCACCCAAAAATAAGCATGACCTCCCTATTGATTTTGGGGCCAACACACACATACATACACGCACAAACACAGAGACTGAGAGCCTTTTCCTGCTTTCACGCCTTTTGAGAAATGCACCGGCATTACTGGAACGTCAGGGCAGCCTCGCAGGGACTTGCTCCAAAGGGTCTTGGTGCATTGCAAGCGTGTTGGGAGGGAGAATTGCCATTAGAGTGGGGTGCTGTACAGCAAACACAGATGGCAAGGTGGGGACGGAGGGGAGGTTGGCTTGGTGTATAAACACAACCTCTCTTGTCACCCCCCCCCAATCCCTCTGCAATGTTTGAGTGCCAGAGGTCACTGTCTGGGAATGCTCAGTAGACAGAGATGTGGAGGTGGAAGAGAAGAAAGTGGGGCAGACAAGGAGAAAGACAGAGGAAATCTACCCACTCTGCTCCTATATTCAGCAAGACTGTGTTGTTGTGGGAAAAGGCAAATCAGTATCATCATCATCATAATCATCATCAAGGATGGGCCATTTGGGCTGATTAAGTGGGTAGTTAGTTAAGGTTTCACAGTAATGCAGCATCTAGGTCGTAGACTCCTTCTTGGTGACTACGATTTGTACGGATTGCTGAATTCAAAGCCAGAGTACAATTTGTGTGCCTAAATTACAGATGTGGCATGAAAGACGTGGAAACCTTACAGGCAGAGCCCTGAAGGCCACACACCACACTGAAAGTACATTCAACACATCTTGCGGGATTCCCTCAAAGAAACCCGGGAACTGTAGTTTGTGAAGGGTGCTGAGAATCGCAAGGGAAACTACATTTTCCAGGATTGCTTGGGGGGAAATAATGTGCTTTAAACGCAGTTCAAAAGCGAAGCATGCGCAAAAAGTCCAAATGTCCTCTGCAATCTTATTTTACTCCAGTTCCTACCTCTCATTTGTTCTCTTGCTCGTCTTCACTGGTGAGAGCCAGTTCCGGTTTTGCACATCTCACTACAGGGCGCCATTTGCTCAAGGGACCGAAATCCGGCCTGTTGGTCCTTTCTGTTTTATTCCTCCCAGTGGTTCTCCCGTCCCTGTTTTTGTTGCCGCTAATGGGAATTTACCCTGCTTAAAATAAGTCTGCTCCCTGACTCAAACCTGGGGTGCCTCCAGGACACGTTTGAAAGGCAGGTCATTCTGGAAGGAAACTTTCCATGTTCTTGAGGTGCCAGGAACCACCAATAAACCTCATTTATAGTTCAGCAGGTTAACCTGAGAATGAACAGAATGGAAAGATACAGCAAGGCCGCCATGCGACCAGAAGGTAACCTGGAGGAGAATAACAGAAGGGGCTTTTCACCCCCTTGAATGTGTGGGCAACTAGGGGGTGGGGTGTAGGTTAGAGCTCCAAGCAAAAAGGAGGGGAAAAAACCATACCCTGAAAGCACAACCCCCAAAGAATCCTGAGAAACATAGTTCACACCTCACAGAGTTACAATTCCCAGCACCCTCCACAAACTAAAGTTCCCAGGATTCTTTGGAGGAAGCCATGAGTGTTTGAAATGGTATCCTAGTGCTTCAAATGTATGGTGCCAACGGGGTGAAGGAAATCCCCTCGGACTCAAGTGATGCTGAGTCCCAAGTTGTGGCCTCCTGCTGCTGGACTGCGCAACAAAACCTTTTTATTGTTATCACCATGAACTGCTACAGAAACACGTCCTGGAGAACAAGGTAAGAATTTATCTGAGACTCAGGACGGGCATATCCTTGTGTACATTTTACCTGCTGGTGAGGACTGAAGACGACCATGATGGATGTTCCTGTTGCTGCTGCTTCTCTTGCTTTGTGCGTTGATTCTTTCTGAAATAAAAGAGAGAGAAATAAACTGGATCATAAACTCACAATTCAGTGCCTCAAACTTTCCTTCTGTGCAATCTGCTGTTCTGTGCAGAGAGAGTCAATAAAGTATATGAATTATATAGAGGGGCAGTGGGGAGAGGTTCCGCCCCCCAATTCACCCCATAAAGGATAAGCATCTTCTTCTAAGTTCCATCAGAAACCAGGCATCTCCCAATGGGAAAGTCAAACAGCAGGAGGAATCTAGCAGGTGGGTGCAATGTTTGTGGCTTGGGGTGGGGTTGGGAGGAAGAGCAGGCCAGGACAAGATGGGGTGGCCAGACATGCACACGAGAAGTGGCAGAAGGAAAGAATGTGGCATGGCTGTTGTGCAGGAAAGCATCAGGGGATTTGCAAGAGGTGGGGAAGGGGTCCTATGAGTAATGACAGTGCCACAAAGCAAACAACATATCCATTTGAACAGAACACAAGGTAACTGTTATTGTTTTCATGGGCTTGTTTATTATACATTTTAATCATGGATACTTTCATGTTTCAATGAAATTGTTTTGCTGTTTCTGAACTGCCTTGGTATTTTGTTTTCTTGAAACAAAAGGCAGCATGTAGAGTAGCAACAATGTCACCCATAGAAATGGACTCAGGCCCAAATGACTCTATGCACAACATAAAACAAACGAAAAGCTCTGGATTTTGCTAGTGGGTCACAACATGCTCCTTTGTAAATTCTGCCCTGGTTTTAGCGGATGTTTAAACCCTGCGAGGCAGACTGTGCTGCAAGATTGTAAGGGGCGAAAGTTCACCCAGAGAACTTTAGTAGAATCATAGAATTGTAGAGTTGGGAGGGGCTTTGAGGGTCATCTGGTCCAAGCCCCTGCAATGCTGGAATATGCAGCTGACCCATATGGGGACTGAAACTGCAACCTTGGCATTATCAGCACCATTTTCTAACCAGCTGAGCTACCCAATGTGTTAACCAGCATCTCCCTGAGTCCTTGTCCAACACCAAAGCGCCTTTGAGATATTTAAGGATGGAGGAGGAGGAGAGGCTGCACAGGTGACGTTAGGTCAGTGGAATAATCCAGGCCCATTGTCCAAATAAACACACTTGTGTTTGTGTTGCTAAATGAAGCCTAATTTTCCATCCTGTGTGGCAAAGGCATGTGCAGTTGCCGCTCCCCCTTCCTAATGAACACAATCAATTACACCCACATACCCGCTTTGCGTACTTTCCTATTTGCCTGCAGTTGCAACCTCAGTGTCAGCCTGAGGTTGCCGAGAAGGGAAAGCAACAGGCTGCAATGAAAGACCGACAGCACTTTCGGTCCTACGAGTAAAGCTGGGCCTTATGTAGCCAAAAACAGCATTGTTCATGCCCAATAAAGAGGTTCTGTATCAGCAGGTTTAGAGAATCCTAAGTGTTTTCAAAACCCTTTCTAATCAGCCCCAACAGGTCTGAGCGTGCTCAGTGGGCACAGAATGCTGACCGAATGTTTGCAGGTGGGAGTGGAATGGAGTGGCTGAAAACCTGAATGGGAGCATTCCATGCTTGGGCCTTTCGTTGCAGGCCCTGCTTGTCATGTCAGAATGCAGAGAGCCAAGAATCTTTAACCCATCTTGCAGATTAAAACTGAATCCAGACAAGAGGTGGAAGCGACGCTGAGAGATAATGGCTTTGGTCTGGAGGGAATTAGCCTGCTTGTTTTATGTGTGGAATTTTGCAACCTTCCCCGATGAAGTTAAGAGCTTAAAGCCAGGGTGGCACTCTCCAGATTCATTCATTCATTTGACTGATTGGTCTCTCACCCTTCCTGCCAATGGAGCCATCAATGAGAGCTTCTGGGAAGGAAGGCCTCATCTGCACTGGGTCCCCCACAAAGGTTCAACATCCCTCTATCCGCCTGGCCAGACTGGGCTCCCCTCCCCACCTGCTCTTGACACAATGGCTAATTGAATGAATGGTGTAATGTCTCGCTTGACCCGCGGTCCCACGGGTCTCAGTTGTTGCTTTCCAGGATTCTGATCTAACTCGTGGCTTTTAGGAATGTTGGAGGGGAGTCCGCTTTGAAAAGGGAAAGGAAAACAAAAATGGAAAAAGTTACAACCCTTTGGCAGGAAAAGCCTGGGTGGAAGTTTTCTTCCCGATGTCCCTTCGCAGGCTCTTTCTTCCCCTGCCAAGATGCACACCCTGAATGGTCTCTTCACGCTCCCCCTCGGAGGCCCTTCTTGATCGCTGCCTCTGCTGCCTAAACACCTCACCCCGAGAGACCCCTCCTGCACCATTCGATAAAGGCAATTATTATCAGGCAGCATCCTTATGGGGGGGGTGCATTTTCCCATTGAGTTCCCCAACACAAGACACCCCTGCGAGGAAGGCTTGTGGCAAGGAGTCTGTGGGATCCGAAACCTTATTCAACCCACTAAATACAAGGTCCTGTCCCCCCGTGGTAGTAACTAGCTAATTCTGGAGGAATAAATCCATTTTGCTCGTTTGCAGATGTTAACTCGTGTGCATGTACGCATTTCCTCACGATTCGGTCACTGTGCAAGAATTGCTGCACATGTGGGCAGTAGCTGCAGAGTCTGAGGGGCAAAAATAATGACACTTCTGCTACGTATGAAGACAGGTTCCAGTGGAACTGAGCGGAGAAGACCAACAGTGGCTCCAACGGTCAAGAAGGCAGTTTCTGCACGTCCTGTAGAAGGGAAGCGAGAGCTCGTCAACATGGGAAGGTAGCCCATCTAGGAGAACGAACACTCTGATCCTAAACCTCCACTGCTTTGCAGGATATTTTCACGAGAAGAAAAGCTAAAGAGTAATCCCTACACCAGGCATCCCCAAACTGCAGCCCTCCAGATGTTTTGGCCTACAACTCCCATGATCCCTAGCTAAGAGGACCAGTGGTCAGGGATTATGGGAATTGCAGTCCAAAACATCTGGAGGGCCGAAGTTTGGGGGTGCCTGCCCTACACAAATCCAGAGTGGAGTTCCTAAGACAGTTAGGTGGCGCCTTGTATATCTCCTTCCGGCAAACGTATTGCTCTGCTTTCCTTTGGGCCACCACAGTGAGGTCGAGAGGGAGTCTTGTCATCTGGGGAGCCCAGGACCTCCAGAAACACAGCACAGGCGTGTACCCCGGGGAAGTCACTGCCATGAAATTCTCCTCAATATTGAGCCAAAGCAGAACTCCAGTGTATAGTTAGTAAAAACTTAAACATGTTACAGGACACACACCCCCCCAAATAGAGGCAATTAATATTTCATCCAGCAGAGCTTTACAGCTACTGAAGGCAAATGAGCATAATGAGCATACATTCAGGGCTGGCACTGTCAATAAGAAATCCACTTCAACTTCAACTTAAAAGGTAAAGGTAAAAGGACTCTGACATTTAAGTCCAGTTGCAAACCACTCTGGGGTTGCGGTGCTCATCTCGCTTTACAGGCTGAGGGAGCTGGCGTTTGTCCGCTTCCGCAGACAGTTTTTCTGGTCATGTGGCCAGCATGACTAAGCCGCTTCTGGCAAAACTAGAGCACATGGAAACACCGTTTACCTTCCTCCGTAGCGGTACCTATTTATCTACTTGCACTGTGACATGCTTTTGAACTGCTAAGTTGGCAGGAGCAGGGACTGAGCAATGGGAGCTCACCCTGTCATGGGGATTCAAACCGCCGGTAGTGATAAAGCAGGATATCAAATCCAAACTCCTCCTCCTCCTCCTGTTCTTATTCACATATTACAGACTGCGTTACTGGGTTTCAGAGGTACACTGCCTCTGATGGTGTAGACCAGGGGTAGGGAACCTAAGGCCCGGGGGCCAGATGCGGCCCATTCGCCTTCTCAATCCAGCCCATGGACGGTCCAGGAATCAGTGTGTTTTTACATGAGTAGAAGGTGTCCTTTTATTTAAAATGCATCTATGGGTTATTTGTGGGGCATAGGAATTCATTCATATTTTTTCTTTGAATTATAGTCCGGCCCACCACATGATCTGAGGGATGATGGACCGGCCCACGGCTGAAAATGGTTCCTGACCCCTGGTGTAGACAGAACGTATCCATCACAGCTAATAGCTGTTGATAATTGGAAGAAATGTTGCTTTGCAGAATAATGCCCTAATCTTCCTCCATTTTAGGGATGTCTTTTGTAAGCGGAGGGACGCGGATGGTGCTGTGGTCTAGACCACTGAGCCTAGGGCTTGCCAATCAGATGATTGGCGGTTCGAATCCCCGCAATGGGGTGAGCTCCTGTTGTGTGGTCCCAGCTCCTGCCAACCTAGCAGTTCGAAAGCACGTCAAAGTGCAGGTAGATAAATAGGTACCACTCCGGCGGGAAGGTAAACGGCGTTTCCGTGCGCTGCTTTGGTTCGCCAGAAGTGGCTTAGTCATGCTGGCCACATGACCCAGAAGCTGTCTGTGGACAAACGCTGGCTCCCTCAGCCTATAGAGCAAGATGAGTGCCGCAACCCCAGAGTCCTCCACGACTGGACCTAATGGTCAGGGGTACCCTTACCTTTTGTAAGCGGAGTTAGCTGGAGTGGACATATTTGGTGAAAATTAACACAGGCCAGAAAAAGCTTTCGATTGTTGTGGAAGTGCAGCTCCCGCCTCGGCCAATACCCCTCCCCACCGCCGAGAGCCACACCACAGGCCCCACATCTTAAATTTTGGCCACAGAAACCTGTAGACCTTGGCTTCTATCCAGGCTAAACTCCGGAGCACCATGTGGCAGCTCTGTGTTAATATTTAGGTTGGGTAACGTCTGACTCTGCGAACCTGGGAGTGGTCAGTTTTACTGCCGTTCTGCACCACCTCCTGGAAGTGCACATTCTCTTTGCACAAGGGGCTGCCTGCTGCTTGCCTCCCCCACAGATGTTTTCACTTGGGTTGCAGTCTAGCACACTGGAGAGAATAGTGTGTGTTGTGGGGGAGGGGGGAACGGTTTGGTGAGACATGAAAGGGTGTGAAAATATATGTCGTTGTTGTCCCCCCCCCCACCTTCCTCTTTGATCTCTCGCCTTGATCTTTTGTTTTCATTCTTGGACAGGCAAGTCAAAAGAGAACTGTATGTGAAAAGAAAAGAAACAAAGAAAGAGGGAGGGGGAAACCCTCTGTAAAAAAACAATGCAAGACATAAACAGACAATTTTCCAAAATGAAAGCAGACAAGACTGCTGATAACGCATCAACATTTTCAGTGTAAGCTGTGTGTTATGAGAGAGTGAGTGAGAGAGAAAGATTTGATTTTTTAAAACATTCTCAATCCACACTCTGTACAGCGTTGTTTTATCGTGGGGTTTGGAAGAATTCTGGACCCTTCTGAGATTTTTAATTTTTTTTTAAAGAAAGTTTTAATTCTTATTTTAAAGAAACACGGGGGTGTTTCCAGGCAACTTGTTTAATTGTGCATTCATCCTGATTTTGCATCAAAGTAAGTGGGATGCGGGTGGCGCTGTGGGTTAAACCACAGAGCCTAGGGCTTGCTGATCAGAATGTCGGCGGTTCGAATCCCCATGACGGAGTGAGCTCCCGTTGCTCGGTCCCAGCTCCTGTCAACTTAGCAGTTCGAAAGCACGTCAAAGTGCAAGTAGATAAATACTGTATATTCCTGTGTATAAGACTACTTTTTAACCCAGGAAAATCTTCTCAAAAGTCGGGGGTCTTCTTATATGCTGGGTCGTATTTCTTATGCGGCAAGTATATCCCAAACTCTATATTTTAACTGGAAAAGTTTGGGGTCGTCTTATACGCCCAGTCGTCTTACCGGTATATGCCGGAATATACGGTAGGTACCACTACAGCGGGAAGGTAAACGGCGTTTCCATGTGCTGCTCAGGTTCGCCAGAAGCAGCTTTGTCATGCTGGCCACATGACCTGGAAGCTGTACGCCGGCTCCCTCGGCCAGTAAAGCGAGATGAGCGCTGCAACCCCAGAGTTGGTCACGACTGGACCTAATGGTCAGGGGTCCCTTTACCTTTACCTTTAAGTGCTATCCCACACTTTCTCAGGCATTTTGCTGTTGCTTTCCTTATTGGTTCCTAGGGCTGCAGTGACACAGGTGAAACCAAACATTCCCTGAGGGCAGCCACAGATTCTCTCTCCCCTCTCCTCAGTTATGTGCATTTATTTACATTTATATCTCATCTTTGCTCCAAGTTTCTCAACGTGATGCACATACTTGTCGCACTCCCCATTTTATCCGCACAACAACCCTGTGAGGTAGGTTTGTCTTAGAGACAGTGACTGGGCCAGGGTCACCCTGTCAACGTCATGGCTGAATGGGGATTTGAACCCTGGTCTCCCAGGTCCTAGTTCAGCAGTCTATCCTCATATCGTATTATAAATCACATGTGTTGTGCTGACGACCTTGTCCTGCAGGACGCATCCCCACCCCCTTTTTTCCAACTGCAGCTGCGATTGCGGGGAGATTCCTTTATTGCACCTACCCGTATATATGTTTTCACCTTCATGGCTAACGTAGTATCTTTGAGGGACGAGATTTTAAGTCCTGGAAATAGCACGAGAGGGGAATATTGAGGCAACTTCTCCGAAATGCTGCAGCCGCGATCCAAACCAGCTGCTCTGAGCAAGAAAAATGACGTCAGGCTAATAATTTGCTTACGGATCTTCTGCGTCACGTCGTGGCGCCGGTCTTAGAGAATGCAATAAATAGGTTCTACCACTAGAGAGCAGGCGGACACTTGTTGCGTCCGGCGCAGCAAGTCTGCTGTGAATTTCTTCGTCTTGCTCCGGGGAGGGGAAAATACTGTACGTTGCCTTTTCAGCTCTGTTGGGGCTGGGACTGATGCTGTGCATATTCTGGAGGAGTCCTCATGCCACCAGATTCATTCCTCCTCGCTCCCATAATGGTATCCGTCCTTGCGCATTTCAAGTGGCCTTGTGCACGCTCGCTGGGCTGGATCTGGCCTCCGCAAGCAATCTTGCCCGGCCCGCGGCAGGAGACCCTGCCAGATTTGAATCAAGGTCTGGCAGAAAGTTTACCCGTGCTTCTACTAATGAGAAAAGGGCGTTTTTAATTTGAAAGAAACTGAACGATCCCACACCTTGGCGTTGTTGCATCTTCAAAGTTTAAGGCAGCTCACCCCACCCCAGGCGACCCATTTATTCAGCATCCTCCTAATTTGTTTGCACAACGTTTACATTTATTGAGCATTGATTAGGATTTTCTTGTGGGCGGTTTATATGACCTCACCTTAAGCATTCCTTATCACGCACTTTCCAGTGGGTTTTCTTGGCAGGTCGCTTCCAGATGACCCATTAATTGAACCCTGATTTGTTTATGGATAAATTAGGCAAGGGGGTGCTTCCAGACCATCCTTGTTTTCTGGTGGGATTCTATTGCATACAGTACTAGCAAATTCATGTTGTGCAAGGGGCACAACCTTAGCTGATTAAAATTCTTACCAATAAATCAGGTAAACAATGCAGCCCAAGTTACACTTTATTTTTTAACGTTACGTGTAATCTCAGTCTTCAAATAAGCCCAAATAAGTTATTAGCCTACACATGTTTCTATCTAGCCTGCTAAGAGGCTAATAGCCCATCTCTTCATCCTGGCTACAGAGGAAGAGCCTTTTTCTAAAGCAGGCTGATAGAAGAGGGGCATAACTTTGGAAGGGCTTCTCACCAAAACGGACTGGGGAAGGGAGAAAAGGGGAGATCCAGCCTAACTTGCCACTCCTGCATGGAAGTCATGATCACCTGTGGCTACCAGGCCTGCCCTTTCTTTGAAAAACTTAAGAAGCTGGTGAGATGAAGTCAATGGTATGGGTTTTCCAGAAATATTCGAAAGGGAAAATTTTCGAATGGGAAAGTGTTCCTAGGGCAGAATATACATTAAAAATAAGAATAGTGAGATATAATATTTTCCAGTGCAAAACGATGCCCTAAAGAACTATAGGCCCTAGAGAGTGATCTAATTTAGCACACTAATTTAACTTGTAAACAAACTAAAAATGTTGAAAACTTCCAAGCTTGCCTGATTACTGTACTTGCACTTGGCATCCTGGCCCATTGTTACTAATGAACTCACAAAGCAAAAATATTTCCCACCGAAAAATAAAACACTGGAAGATTTTCTGCCTCACATCACTGGATGAAGTGTGTGGTGCGTATATCTGCATTTGAACTTTTGATCATCTATTATTGTAGGGCAATTCTATTTTCCTAGTTCCTTTTTTTAAAAAACAAAAAGAACAAGTACTCCCTTGGCTTCCAAAACAGTGCAATATGGGCATTTGCATAGTCAATGAATACAACATTCAGAAAAGGGAGACAAAGAGCCTTCAGCCCCCACCCCCAGCGTTATATTTTTAGCAAAGTCAGGGCAGGATATAAATTACTGTACTTGAATAACTGGCCAATGGGTGGAGGGGGCAGTAACTCCCAGTATGAGAGTTACAAGCATGCCCTCATTTTCATCTTTGAAATTTTGGAAGGTGTGGAACCATTTATTAGGAGGACAAGCTTGCCCACTAGACTACACTCTGTGGCCAGAGGAGAGGGCAGAGTCTGGGGAATGAGCTCATCTTGGCAAAACTCTACAGAACTGAACTAATTCCATGTTCCCTTAAACTGTGGTCAGGTTGCTGACTGGCTGCCCAGACTGTCCGCCCCACCCCACCTCAAACTCTCCTTCCCTGACTGCTCCCCTGCCCTCTTTGCATTTGGCTTACATTTCCATTCTTCCCTCTCCCCCTTCCCAAATCCATGGGCTTCTGCCAAAGCATATGGGGGGCATGCAAGGAAGGCTTGGGACAGATGGGTCCCAAACTAAATATTATTTGTCTGTCTGGCTACATCCATCCTTGCTGGTGAAGGGGAAGAGATGCCTCTGCCCACCTCCGAGCAGGACCAAGTTCAAGCTGCAGACTTTGAACTCTCAAGCCCTCCAGCGCCTGGGCTTGCAAAGGCTGTTGCTCCCTGCAAGAGCCCCCCTCCTGTGAAAATCCGGTGTGTTAATTCTGCTCACCAGGCCTTACTGAGTCATTTCCCACCCCCATCACCATGCACAAAGGAAATGCAAAACAGGGCCTTGTCTGCTGTTGCCCCAAGGCAATTGGAATGCCTCCCTAGAGCAAGTGCATAAACATTTAGCTTTTCAGAGGCTAATGAAAGCCATTTCGGATGGCTTTGGGTGGAGGTTTTCAGTTATGCGATTGACTTCCATTGTCACTGTTTTTAATTTTGCGCCTTTGAATTTACATTCTTATGAAGAGCACTGTTGGAGCAGACCAAAGCCCCTATCTAATCCAGATTTCTCCTCTCACAGTGTCGAAATGGGGTGCCTACAGGAAGCCCAAAAGCGGTGGTGTGATCCTGTTCCTCATCCTAGCAGTTCGTGCTGAAAGGCACACTATGGTTAAGAGACACTGACAGCCTTCCCTTCCACGAATTTGAACATTCTGTTTTGAATTTTTTAGTGTTACATTTAAAGGCAGTTTTTAAAGTAGCCTTGAGTATTTGGAAAGCAGCAAATGAAGCAAAGAAATAAAGAGGGAAAGAAAGAATAAGGGATAAATGGAAGGAAGGAAGGAAGGTTAAGTTGGAGAGAGGAAAACAGACATCGGAGGCGTAAATGGCTTTGCCAGTGGTTCTGTACATCATGGATTCACTGTAAAAAGTAACATGAACAAATTATGTCCATTTAGGAGAGAAAGAGCTAATAATGGAAATAACCCCCATTTCTTGGAACAAAAAAAAAAGGCTTGTCAGTGGATGCTGGCATCCCTCTTAATATTTCTCTCTGTTTAGCCTGGCTCAGACTTCCAAGTCCTGCTGGTGTCTCTCAAGCCTGACTTGCAAAATCTGCCTTGGCCTCCCCATCAGCCCTTCCGCCCTCCTGGCCCTCAGCCCAGGTCATGCCCTAGCCCAGTCAGCACAGGCCTTGAGGGCTTGCCTCCTGTCACATCGCTGTGGGAGTCATCCCCCACTTCCCCATTGCTACAGCACTTCTTCCTTTGGGTGCCTCCTTGATTTCATTCTCCCTTTCAAGATGAGGATTTTCGGAATAGCATGTGTTCAGCAGTAAATCACTTTTAAGTTTTCTCAGGAACTTGTTTTCCTGAGTTTGTTTTCCCAGTTTTCTTGGGATTTGTTAGGTAGTGTGCTCTGGATTTTTTATTTTTATCTTTACATGAAGTTAAAATAGCAATCCAGTAAGGAATATGAAATAAAAGAAATAAAAGGAGGGGGGAAAGGTACAAAACAAAACAAAAGCTTCACAGCCATTCCCTTATAAGATAAAGTACATTCTCAAAAAAAACTACACAGTGAACTAGACGTTAAAACTGGCCAGATACATAGAGAAAACAAGGAAAATGCTATGAATACCATACAGTGGTACCTTGGTTCTCGAACGCAATCCATTCCGGCATTAGGTTCGAGTTCCGAAATGTTCGAAAACCAAGGCGTGGCTTCCGATTGGCTGCAGGAGCTTCCTGCACTCAAGTGGAAGCCGTGTCGGATGTTTGGCTTCCATAATTGTTCGACAACACTTACTTCTGGGTTTTTGGCGTTTGGGAGCCGATTTGTTCGTCAACTAAACCGTTCAAGATCCGACTTCCGGTCTACCGCACGGACTAAGCGGCGAAGAAACCCCGAGGTCCGAGGCTTCTGGCTGCATGGAGGACGGGGGGAATTCCGCGGGAGCGATGTGCCCCCAAAAAACCCCGATCAAGCGTTCCGGGGGTCTGGATTGCTCGGCAGTGCCCCGGAGCGATTCCTCCGGTGCCCGGGAAGCTCCCTGGAGCCCCGAGAGCCGGCGGAGTGGCAGTCGCAGGAGCCATTTTGAGCCCAATCACTACCTCCATGGAGTGACGCTCCGAGCCAACAGCACGTAAGCGGTGGATTCTTCCCTTCAAAAAGAAAGATTCGGACTGAGTAAGTTAAAAACGTATGAATTGGACGTAGAAATTGGCTATGGGATGAGACTTAAAAGGGAAGTCGGTCTCCCCATTTGAGTGCCGGATGATGCAGTAAAGTTGTGGAATACCCAAAAACCGGCTTTAAAATCTTTCCCCAAAGCAGAGTAAGGGGGAGAGTTTGAACTGTGTTTAGATCTCTGCAAAGGACTGTGTGTTGATAAGAGGATCCCCTCTGCAAATTGGAGTCGGGTCAAAGGAAGGATCGACTAGCCGCCATTATGTCGTCACAATAGAAAGGAATGTGCTGGTTTATTGGAGACTGAGAGCTACTGACAGGGGGAAAAGGCGGGAAAAAATTCGAAGGCTTCTCAGTATTGAATTTAAGATTGAATATCAGGAGCAAGATCAAAGAAATAGAAGTTGGAACCAGTTTGGATGTGACTTTATCCTTTTAAGTTTGGAAAATAAAAAATAAAAGCAATAATAATACCATTTCCGGCTCTGTCACATTCTTTTTTTAAATAATATTTTTATTAGTTTTTTTAATAACAAAAAAGTAAAAAGAAAAAAGAAAACAATAAGAAAAATATAACAAAAACAATAGTATAAAAACAAAGCCATACAAGATCATAAGCACATTTTATCATTAGTAACATTGAAATTAACTTTACATAATCATATATTGATCAAATACAATTCTTTATCTCTATAGACTTCCTCCTATCCTCCCTTCTACGTTTCTATTAATAACTAACTCAGCACTTTCTAATTCTTTTTAACATTCTTATTCTAATTACAGGTAGGTAGCCGTGTTGGTCTGAGTCGAAGCAAAATAAAAAAATTCCTTCAGTAGCACCTTAAAGACCAACTAAGTTTTTATTTTGGTATGAGCTTTCGTGTGCATGCACACACTTGAAACAGAAGAGTCAGACCCTTATGTATATACAGAGGGTGGTGGGGGTAGGTGGGAATGGGTGATGGGCTGATGGGAGTGGTAAACCTGTAGATGGCTGTTAACGACTGCTGATGACTGCAATTGGTCCTGCGGGAAAAAAGCAAGGGCTGAGGCGCTAAAGAAAGCTAGATCATGCATAATGAAATAAGAATCCTATGTCTTTGTTCATCCCAGGTGGCTCCATGGTTTTAAGCTTGGTAATGAGTTCCAATTCAGCAACTTCTCTTTCGAGTCTGTTCCTGAAATTTTTATTACAGAATAACACAGACATAGTTATGTTGAAGACATAGGATTCTTATCTCTATTGAATGGATAAAGACGGTCTGAACCTGGAAAGTTTTAAGGAGCTAGCTGAAATCTCTGGAGACATTGATTCCAAGGGAAGGGGGGTGGAATTAGTTTTAAAGATGGGATTAAAAAATAAAAAATAAAATAGAAAATGATGTATGGATATTTTGGGGTAGAGAATAATGGTTTTGGAGTAGTATAAAAGTAAAGAGAATTACGATGTTTTACAGGAGATGAATTAAAATGAGAAAGATTTTTGTAAGGATTAAAGTTTAAGAATTATGGTTTAAACTATAAGATATGGTGTTAAATTAAGATATTTGGAAACTGCAAAATTTAGTTGTCAAAAATGAACTCAAGAGGGTGATACGAGGAAGTCCATTGTGTTAAGAAATAAGATTTGATATTATCTGTATTGTGGTATAAAATCAATAAAAATTATTAAAATAAATAAATAAATAAACCGTTCAAGATCCAAGGTTCCACTATATTTCATCAGCTCTGAATTTGTCATTCTGTTGCTGAACTTGGTCAGAATTCCATTGCCCTATCATTCTTCCAGCCAGTTGTCAGAACAGGGAGGGCATAAAGCTAGAGAAAGAGGTCTCTGTGTCAGACCAAAAACAAGCACACCTTACTATTTTCCTCTATTCTACAAGATGTTTAAAAAAACAAACAAGCTACACATAAGATATCAGAGAGTGCAGCTGGGATGGGCAGTGTTCAGAAAAGAAGCAGGTCTATTTCCCCACCCACCCCTTTCCTGATTTTTTAAAGAAATCTGATTTAAAAGAAACCCACGTCATACATGGAGGGGCATTTGTGCATTGCGACAACATCAAGCCATGCGTGGATGGTATTCCTTGGCAGCAGGCTTGTAAAAACATGCAACAGGTGTGTTAAAGAGCTTTCTGTACTGGTTTCTGCCCTGTCAGTTAACGACTAGGCTCTGCCCTCAGACCTATCCCAGGCTTCACTCATGCGTCCAGAAGGTTGCAACAATAGGATGGAGCACTCTGTACATGCACCAAAATTGCAGGAGTAACGGTCTTGACCATTTAGAAATTAAACAAATGTGACAGCTGTATAAGAACATAGTTAGGACTACTGCTTTTTTATACTTTTTTACTTACTTTTTTACTTATGACAATTACTTAATATTTATTCAAAGCATTGTTTTTTTAAACAAAAAACCCCTGCACTTTAGCTGAAGAAAAGACACCCAGAGTGGCTTGCAAATATCAGTAGTAAAACAGTCACTACCCCTCAGGCTTCCAGTCAAAAAGACATGATACCCAAGGAAAAAGGGATGGGGAGGGAGGAGGGGGAAAGCAAGCTCCGTCACCAGTTCGTAAAGTTACAGATTCTGATAAAAACCAGCTTGAATGGAAACAGTAGAGGCCTTTTGATGTTCCGGCTTCTGCCTAGTCGTCTCTTATTTTTTAATCACAAAGGCATAATGGCTGACTTTATATAGTAGCACTTCATGCTTTAGCACTGAGCTGTGGTCTCCTGCCTTCTCTCCTCCCTGGCTGCATATGCTCTGCCAACCCCCCCCCCCTGTTCACAAGGGACAGGCCTTTTCTTCTTTTCCTTTGATGCCTGTCCCTGGTAAATCATTGGCCCTATTTTTTGCCTTGGGGGCAGCTTTGTTGAAAGTCTTGTTCCTGTGAATTGCCATGGTTCTCCTACTTCAGGCATCACCTTCCTTCTCAGGGTCTCTAGAAGTTACATTTCCAAGTAAGGAGTGGATGTGTCTTGTCTCTGGCTACATATACACACACCGTACTTTTAAAGCACATTCAAAGCACTTGACTTCACCCAAAGAACCCTGGGAACTGTAGTTTGTTGAGGGTGCTGGGAATTGTAGTTCGGCAGTGGGTTAAGACCAGAGCTCTGTGTAAAATTAAATGCTACAGGTGCAGTGCACTGCACAACCTCCCACATCAGACCCAGTAGCTCCTGAGGAATATTTTGTGCTGCTATTATTGTTGCAGATTGATCAGGTCTTTCTCCTTAGCCCAAAGAAGAAACCTGCTTTTTGATTTGCAGCTTAGCGGAGGGCAGGCAATCGAAGAATGAGGAACTGCAGCAAATATAGAAAAAGAACCGTCAGTAATGCGAAACCGCAGACGGAGGTGGGCAGGCGAGAGCTCAGACCCTGTTCATGCGCCCGATGTTGCAATCACGCCCCTTGCTTTCACCCTGCCTGTCAAATGTCGGTGGGTAAATGTGTATTCCAGTACTAGCTTTGGAGTAAGCATAAACCATTGTTTGCCTGTTTGGACAAGGATTTGAAGTTACCAATTGCTGAACTGCATGAAGGGAAGGAGGAGGGGGAGCAGGAGGAGGGAATGTGCAAACTTGGAGTGTTCCTGCCTTCTTGGTGGTGCTTGAATACAGTATAGCACGGGTGTCAAACACAAGGCCCGGGGGCCAAATCCGGCCCGCCAGACCTCGTCATGTGGCCCGCCGAGCACCCCAGCCAGCGGGACCCAGCAGTGGGACCTTGCTGCTGAAGCGCCGCGCCGACAAAGCGCCGACAAACAGCTGGGGCCGGGGGGGGGGTAGAAAGGCGGCCGGAGCAGCGCCGCACGGAGAGTCCCGAGCCTCTGCGACGCAGCAGTACTCTGTAGCACTTTGAATCCTCCTCCTCCTGCCACGGCTCGGTGCCTGGAAACGGCTGCTGCTGCTGCTGCTGCTGAAGCACAGACAAAGCACCCAGCAGCGCCACGTGGAGGAGGAGGAGGATTCAAAGTGCTACAGCGCACTGCTGCGTCCCAGAGGCTCGGGACTCTCCGCACGGTGCTGCCGGGCACCGACCCGGCAAGCCGCCGCCTCCTCCTCTTGCCTCACCTCCTCCTCCTCCTGCTGCGGCTCAGCCTCATGAGCGTGCAACTCTGAGGCTTTACGCACTTCTCCTAAAACGGACACCCGCTGCCTCACGCTGAACGGGAAATGCTTTTTGCCCCTGGGTCCCTTCGCGCTCTTTCCTGGCGCTGAATCAAGGCAGAGACCCCCCCTTCCCTTTCTTTCTTCCTCTCGTTCTTATTCTTTTTTTCCCTCTCCTTCCTTCCTTCTTTATCTCTGTCTTCTCTCCCTCTTTCTTTTTCTTTCCTTCTTAATCCCTTCCTTATTTCCTACTCTTCTTTCTCTCCCCTCTTTCCTTCCTTCCTCTCTCCCTCCTGCTCCCTCTTTTCTTCCTTTCTTCCTCCCTCCCTCCCCTCCCCTCCCCTGCCTCTCCCTCTCCTCAGAAACATAGGATGCTGCTTTATACTTCTGGCCCTTAAACCCTGGAACCAGGAGAGTCAACCTCAGCCAGTCCCTTTGGTGAAGGGTGGTGGCTCACTGGCAGAACATCTGTCCTGCAAGCAGAAGGACCCCAGCATCTCCAGGTACTAGTAGCTCTGCAAAGGTCCTGCATGAAACCCTAGCGAGCCTCCACCACCCAGTGCAGTTACCAAAAATCATTTTTCAATAAATTGTACAATAATTGTACATTTGAATATCTACTTGCCATTATTCTGACTATGTTTCTGCTTTCAGAGCTAGTTATTACTTACATTATTACAAAAAAAAGTAATAATTGAATGCAGTGACAATAATTTATGATAATAAAGAGTGGACACATAGTCCTACATATACTCCGGCCCTTTGAGGGTGACCAAACTGCTGATGCGGCCCCCCGATGAATTTGAGTTTGACACCCCTGCAGTATAGACTTTACGGTGATTTTTTTTTTTTAAAAAAGCTGCTTTTTAGCAAAAAGAAAGAAACACTCTTCAAATGCTCAGAAGACCTTTCTCCTTGGGGCCTTAGAAAACAACAACAACACACACGCATGCAACTGCTCATTTGCTCCACTCGAGGAAAAGGCACTGTTACACCTGCTCAGAGGAAGCATAATGGAATTTTTCGAAAACAAAAGCTGGCGACACTATTCAAAGGGTGTGCAACCCCGCTGCACAGACACCAGGTGGAGCATTCCTGAAGAGCTGGTTGTTGGTGGGGATGGAGTGGGGGGGAGGACAAGGTGGCAGGACACTTGATCTGTCCCAGGTGAGGCAGCTCCAGGCCTCCTTGTTTCCCTTCACTGCCTGCCTTTGTTCTCAGGCCCAGTCCATCTCCCTTGACAACGCGATCCTATCTGCCTGCGAAACTGGAACATGGGCACCGGTTGCACGCAGCAATGACCTACTAAGCGAGCTCCTGGCGGTGTTCTCTTCTCACTCCCCCCTCCCCTGTGGCCTGTTCCAGCAGCGGGCGATGGTTTCAAGTAACCCTCCTCCAAGAACTCACCTGTATTGCGCCAGCTGTCCTCACCGAGATGTCAAGCCTGGCGAGGCCCAGCAAAACCACTGGGAGACATTTCGGAGAGGGGCAGCCTTTCGGAGGAACCTGGGGTTAGGATGTTGAGGGTGGAGGAGACACCTGGATTCAAATCGCCCTTCAGCCGTGAAGGCCCCACTGGGAGTCTTTGGGCCAGCTAGCCTCTCTTGGCCCAAGAGAGGGGGGGAAATGAGGGGATGGGCAGAAGCAATGAATACTGGCCTGAGCTCCATGGAGGACGGGTTGGATTATAAACAAATACATTAAATCAGGAGTGGTTAAACCATCACCTCCTGCCCGCTTTCCTGAAATACGGTATATCTCTATCATCCCTGACTATTGAGCATGCTGGGTGGGACTAGCAGAAGACAAGAGGCTAACAATATCTAGAGGTCCAAGGGTTCCTCAACCCAGTGGTTTTCAGCCAGTGTGCCGTGGCACCCTGGGTGCCTTGAATGATGGTCAGGGGGTTCCGTGGGCAACACTGGCCTCTTTCCCTCCTCTTTCCTTCCTTCCCTCCTCTGATGCCCTCTTGCATCTCTGCCTCCCAAAGGTTTACGCAGCTGTTTGTTGCAGTAGCCCTGTCAACCAGCTCCGCAGGCAAATGGTGCCTCTGGGGTTGGCCAGGGGGTGCTGGTTGCCAGGAGCTGGGGTGGCCTCGGAGTAAGCAAGCAAGCAGGTGACAGAGCCAGCCAGCCCCTGCTGTTGGGAGTGGACAGACAAGTCCCAAGGCCCCTGTGGGGCAGTGTGAGGAGACACCTCTCTTTGGGGCAGGGGAGGGGCAACTCAAAGATCAGGGGCGGTGGCAGCGGCTGCCCAGAGGACTCCCAATGAAACGGGAGAGGAGGGGAGGCTAAGGGAGGGTGTTCGAAAAAGGGTGAGAGGCTGACAGCTCTGCAGGCAAGGGGTGACATAACTGGGCTCCTGAGCCCCACAGGGGTGCCACAGAAAGAATGTAGTTGGTCAAGGGAGCCATACACTCGAAAAGGTTGAAAACCTCTGCCTTAACCCACTGCATTAAATAAATAAATTACATGCATCCATACATTTTTATTATCAATGCTGTAAGCTGCCTTAGACTTTTCACGTAAGGAAAAGGCTGTAACTATTTCAATTATTAAAAAAACCCAACACATTCAGCTCTGGACATGTAGACTAGGAATACAGGAGAGAGTAAAGGTAAAGGTAAAGGGACCCCTGACCATTAGGTCCAGTCGTGACCGACTCTGGGGTTGCGGCGCTCATCTCGCTCTGTTGGCCGAGGGAGCCGGCGTACACCTTCCAGGTCATGTGGCCAGCATGATAAAGCCGCTTCTGGTGAACCAGAGCAGCGCACGGAAACGTCGTTTACCTTCCCGCCAGAGCAGTACCTATTTATCTACTTGCACTTTGACGTGCTTTCGAACTGCTAGGTTGGCAGGAGCTGGGACCGAACAACGGGAGCTCACCTGTTGCGGGGATTCGAACCGCCGACCTTCTGATCAGCAAGCCCTAGGCTCTGTGGTTTAACCCACAGCGCCAGAGTACCTCAGCACATATACAGAGTTCCTTTTGCTACTGAGTAGGTATTTCCTGCTGCCATATATATCACACATTGTGGCACAATAGGTCACTGCACCTGGCTGTTAACCAAAAGGTTGGTGGTTTGAGCCCACCCAGGGGACGGTTGTGGGCAGGATTCAACCATTGCAGGAGGCTGGGTTGGATGACACTTAAGGTCCCTTCCAATTCTACAGTTCTATTATCTTCCAGGTCAGAGGATGTATCTACTACGCTGAGTGTGAGGCAAGGCTTTTCTGCCTGTTTTCGAAGCCTGTGCTCAGACTTGGGAGGTAAGCATTCATCCCGGTATGTCAGAGTGTGTCATGTTGCAGCAGAAAGCGCACAAGAGTCTTGTGGCACCATTAAATTACTTTTGTTTTGTTTTGTTACAGTTTTGTGGAATACAGCCCACTTTATCAGATGCTCGAAGTGTTATCCTGAGTTACAGGAATAAATGCACAAGTGGGGAGGGATTGCAAACAGTGAGGTCAGAAGGAAATGAAGTGCAGAAAGTACAGACAGTGGTAATTATGTTATTAGCAGTGACCATTCAAAAAAGAAAAGTAAATCAATTGTTGTTGATAACACAGACGTTCTGGCATTGGTAAGGCAATTAACACATAGAGAGAGTGTAATAAAAACACAGGACATTTAGCGTTGCTACGCCAATGCTGTGGAATTTCTTTTAGCAGAGATTTGGGAGGCATCCTCACTTTTGACTTTCAGGTGCCTCCTGACATGGGTGTCGCCAGGATTTTTGTTGGGGTGTGTGTGTCAGAATCTCAGTTAACTATGTATTTTTATTTATTTTTATTGATGGGGGGGGATAGCTGCTCCTTACTGCCCCCCTTGGCTACGCCCTTGCTTCCTGAATCATTTTTTATGCTGACAGGCCTTTGCAGCTATTTAATTATTATTATTTATTATCCAGTTGCAGTATCGATTATCTATATTTTTATTTTTGCTTCATGCAAAGTCATTTACCCTCCCTGAAAACTAACCAGGATAATTGCTCAATATAGTCGTACCTTGGTTTTCGAACAGCTTTGTTCTTGAACATTTTGGCTCCCAAACACCGCAAACCCAGAAGTGACTGTTCCGGTTTGCAAACTACAGTGGTACCTCTACTTACGAATTTAATGTGTTCCGAACACACATTTGTAAGTCGAAAAAAATTGTAAGTCAAATCCCATAGGAATGCATTGGGAGAAAAAATTCGTAAGTCGAAGCAACCCTATCTAAAAATTCGTAAGTAGAAAAAATCCTATCTAAACCGCATCCAAGATGGTGGACGGAGCTCCATTTGTAAGTAGAAAAATTCGTAAGTAGAGTTATTTGTAAGTAGAGGTACCACTGTATTTTTGGAAGCCGAACGTCCAACGGGGCTTCCGATTGGCTGCAGGAGCTTCCTGCAACCAATCAGAAGCCATGCTTTGGTTTCTGAATGTTTTGGAAGTTGAACAGGCTTCTGGAATGGATTCCGTTCAACATCCAAGGTATGGCTGTAATCAGGTCACCTGGAAGCAGCCAAAGGGTCTCTGCACATAGATTTTCTGTTTCACAATAATGGCTAACAATGTGACTAAACTTAACCTAGCCATATAAAACATCAAGTACTGTATATAATTCCAAATCTGAACTTAGCAATTGCATGTTTTTAAAAGCAAATTACAGGGTGCTCTCTCCCCCCCCCCCCACACACTATCAATCCAGACTGGGGCCATGTATGTACACATTAGTGGTTTAAAATGAAGCGAGGCTGTTTCTCCCTAGTGAGTTTCAAGTCACATTTTTGCATTGCTATACACACCAAAGAGGCATCAAGGGTGCATCAGCTGATTTGTTTCACTGCGCCTGCAAGCCCCCTTGAACTTCTATTCAAAGTAGCTGTCAACTGCATGGGCTAACATCTGTGCATGCACAACAACTGTCTGAAGTGTACTCACCTCAGTCTAACCGCAGCTTACAAATCACATGGAAGATAATAATAATAATAATAATAATAATAATAATAATAATAATAATAATAATTTTATTATTTATATCCCGCCCATCTGGCTGGGAAAGCACATACAACAGCAGCCTCTATCAAGAAACTGCAGGATTAGAGCTTGATTGTGGCTAGCACCTTGTGTACTCAACACCAGAGCCAGAGTAAACGGTGATGTGTACCTAGCGCAATACTTTAACTGTGGGAGGCCAGGGGGCTTTTCCCCTTTGGCCCCCTGCAATCGCCAATCCTGTTTGAACAAACCCAAACCTGCCATTTGCATTAGGAAACAACCTCCATTGGCAGATATGAGCGCTTTCCTTGCATTGCAAATAGTAGGCATGGGCCAGGCAATCCTGACTGGGACTGCAGCAGGGGGGAAGGTAAAGGACCCCTGACAGTTAAGTCCAGTCACAGAGGACTCTGGGGTTGCGGCGTTCATCTAGCTTTACAGGTTGAGGGAGCTGGCGTTTGTCTGCAGACAGTTTTTCTGGGTCACGCGGCCAGCATGACTAAGCCACTTCTGGCACAATGGAACACTGAAACCAGAGCAGTGCACGGAAACGCCGTTTACCTTCCCGTTGGAGTGGTACCTATTTATCTACCGGTACTTGCACTTTTTTGCGTGCTTTCGAACTGTTAGGTTGGCAGGAGCTGGGACTGAGCAACGGGAGCTCACCCCGTCGCGGGGATTTGAACTGCCGACCTTCTGATTGGCAAGCCCAAGAAGCTCAGTGGTTTAGACCACAGCGCCACCCATGCCAACAGCTAAAGTTCCCCCACCCTCCTCTTGGGTACCAGTCTGCAAAAAAACCCTGTCATGCAGTGGTTATTTGCTTTTTAAAAAATGTTACTGTCTTTTCAGAGGCGTAGCTTGGGGCGGGCCGGGGGGGGGTACTAGACACCACACCGGGGGGGGGCATTTACCATGCCTGAGCCACTCCTGGGAGTGACACAGTGGCTTGGGCCCCTGCAAGCTCAACACTGCCCAAAAAGCCAATGCAGGTTTGCAGGGCACCGGAGCAGAATTGGGCTTGGGCACTGGGATTCTGGCGCGCCTTGCCACGATCTTTTTAAAAACAACTGATGTGATTGCTAAGTGTACCAATGACATCTTCTACAGCGTAGCCCTAAGCTAGCAGCCATCACTGTAACATTGCATTTTATATTGCGGTTTTATAGTCATATCGTGATTTTAATTGGTTTTAGGTGCCCTGAGTGATGTGCAGGCATTAGAAAGACAGGGGTAGACCATTTCATAGCTTATGGCAGGGCATTCCGTAAACTGAAGCATCTCTGACAACCTGAGCTCAATTGAAGAAGGGGTGTGTGTGCAAAGATGAATTTATCACCACCAGCGTCGTCGCAGTGATCTTTGGCAGAAGAACGTTGCATTATTATTTATTAATCCCTAGATCTCAGGGCGGATCACAACATAAATTTACAATATAAAAAACACAAAATACATTTCACAAATGGAGAGCCACTGCAGAAAAGGCACTTTCTCCTGTTGCTCCCCTCAGCAGATGATCTCAGGGTCTGGGTAGGTCCATATGGAGAGAGACAATCCTTGAGGTATTCGCAGTCCTGAGCCGCCAAAACCAGCACTTTGAATTGGGCCTGGGAACTCATTGGCAGCCAGTGCAGCTAGGTCAGAATTACCGTAGTGTAATAAGCTAACCGTAGTGTAATATGCTTTCGTAGTGTAATATGCGTTCGAACTGCCAACCTAGCAGTTCGAAAGCACGTCAAAATGCAAGTAGATAAATAGGAACCGCTACAGAGGGAAGGTAAACGGCGTTTCCATGTGCTGCTCTGGTTTGCCAGAAGCGGTTTTGTCATGCTGGCCACATGACCTGGAAGCTATACGCCGGCTCCCTCGGCCAATAATGCGAGATGAGCGCGCAACCCCAGAGTCGGTCACAACTGGACCTAATGGTCAGGGGTCCCTTTACCCTTTACCTTTAATATGCTCAAGCAGTCTTGGTCCAGTGAGCAACCTGGCCCCTGAATTTTGCACTAGCTGAAGTTTCTGAACCGTCTTCAGAGGCAGCCCTACGTATAGCACATTGCAGTAATCTAACCTCGAGGTCACCAGAGCATGGGCAACAGCAATTAGGCTGTCCTGTCCAGATAGGGGTGTAAGGTGGGCCACCAGCCAAAGGTGATGGAAGGCACTCCGTGCCACTGAGACCTCCTGAGCCTCAAGCAACAGCAAAGGATTCAGGCAGTGGCGGAGTAAGCCGCTGTGTCACCCGGGGCGGCAAATTGCCATGCCCGGGGGGGGGGGCGTCGCTACGTAACGAAGCTGCACATGTGTACAACTTAGAGGGGTTTCTACCTGGAGGCTGGATGCTCCGTTTAGGCTCCGTTCTGAATTCGGGGTGGGTGGGTGCGTGCTACATAAGAGGGGGATCGCACCCCCCGCCCCTACGACTTCAAAACGGAGCCTAAATGGAGCCTCTAGCCTCCTGGTAGAAAGTCTCGCTTGGCACGGCAGGGAGCTCCAGAGGTCTCTGCTATGTTGTTCCAGGTCAGTGGTGGAGACGCTGTGTGGCCCTCCAGGTGTCTGTTTATAATTCAACTTACTTACATTTTAAATTCATATCTCGCCTTTCCTCCAAAAGGAGCCCAGGGCAGCAAATGGCAAGAGATAAAGCATATTTTTTAAAAAAATTCTCACAAATAATGCCAACACAGATGCAGAGCGAGAAAGATCTCAACTTAAAAGCCTTGTTGGAAGATGGGTCTTCAGTAGGCACAAAAAAGACAATACCAATAGTACCTGCCTTAATATTCAAGGGGAGGGAATTCCAAAGGGTAGATGCCATCACACTAAAGGCCCAGTTCCTATATTGTGCAGAAAGGTCCTCCTGATAAGATGGCACCCGCAGAGCACAGTGATTCAGTAGTTAAGAGAGGATACGATCTTTTGGGTGTTCCCAGCCAGCATTGATGGCGGTCAGGGATCATAGGGGTTGTAGCCCAGATGCACGTGGAAGCCACACATTCCTTTGCCTGTTGCAGAAATGAGTAATCTCTTGTTCGGAGGGGAACCGCTATGCTAAGGTTACAAACTGTTTGAAAATGCACTGGGTAAAATAAATTGTCCGTGGTTACTGTTTGAAAATAAATTCCTTCTTATCAACTGTGGTTGCCACATTATCAACTTCCTTCAGAGTTATGTGTGCTTAAGCTGCTCTTTATCAGGCTTTGATAACATGACTTGTTTTTGACCTGGAGACAGAAGAACCCCATTAGAACGCCTAATCCTTTTAGTTTCTTGCCTTGAACCAAGCATGCTGTGGATGTTTACTACTATTAGCAGTAGATACTATATACTAGTATCATGAGTAGTCTACTAAAGATAATTTATTATATGCCACCCTAGGGATGCGGGTGGCGTTGTGGCCTAAACCACAGAGCCTAGGGCTTGCCGATCAGAAGGTCAGTGGTTCGAATCCCTTCGACAGGGTGAGCTCCTGTTGTTCGGTCCCTGCTCCTGCCAACCTAGCAGTTCGAAAGCACGTCAAAGTGCAAGTAGATAAATAGGTACCGCTCCGGCAGGAAGGTAAACGGCGTTTCCGTGCGCTGCTCTGGTTCGCCAGAAGCGGCTTTGTCATGCTGGCCACCTGACCTGGAAGCTATATGCCGGCTCCCTCGGCCAATAAAGCGAGATGAGCACTGCAACCCCAGAGTTGTTCGCGACTGGACTTAACTGTCAGGGGTCCTTTACCTTTTTATTCCACCCTAGTTTTCCATTGTTTCTGAACCTTGGAGTGGTATTGACTTTTAATTTTAAATTGTTTTTTAAAAAAACAACAACACACCTGTTTATTTTGATTTCACTTTTGTTTAGATACAAATGGTATTTTTTGCTTGTTTTACTACATATGACTTACTTCCTTCAATGTTTTTAATTAAAATGAAAACGAAAACAAATATTTTTTGTAGGGATTTTAGCATACATGGGGATACTTCCTCTCCTACCTGAATATGAATGCTTTGAAGTGCTATGTATATTTGTCTCACTGCTATTTACCTCTCAGGATTATTTTAAGGAGATCTTATTGGTCTAATCAGAAATAAAAACCAGGCATAAAATTGTTTTCGTATCATAGCTTCAAAAGGCCACCAAAATTATTTTGATGCCCGTGTTGTGGATTGCTAACTGGATTGCTGTTATTTTCTAGAGTTAACATGCATTGTTGCGTTTTGCATTATTGTTGGGCTACCTTTCCATGCAATAAATGTTGTAGGCCGAAAGTCACTTAGCTGTGTAAGGCCCTGTATACATTACCAGCTTAAAGCGTAACTAAGGTGGAATCTACACACACATGTGAAAGTGCTTTTTAAAAAAATGTTTTGAAAAAAACACTGAATTCGGCATAGCCCACTGTCACCATCTAGTGTCACATTTGTACATTGCTCTTTACAACACATTTCAAAACATTTTATTTGCAGCTGTATAGCTGAGCCCTAGGTCGTTGAAACAAAATTTTAAAAATCCTTCCAGTAGCACCTTAGAGACCAACTAAGTTTGTCATTGGTATGAGCTTTCGTGTGCATGCACACTTCTTCAGATCCTAGGTCGTTCTTTTTCTTAATTCAGATCAAAGCAGTGCTTCATACAAAATGACAGGAGAGGTGTGGATGACGGTTATCATTGTGCGTACTGTATACCGCTTTCCAAAACAGCGGTGGGAGCACACTGGATGCGGATTAAACAGGGGAGTGAACCCAGCCTGAGTCCCACTCCACGAGTTTTACTGGAGCAAACTTGCTTAGGATTGGGTTTTATATAGCTTTGTTATGGCAACAAGTGAAAGGAGGCTACGCACAAATGCTGATTCTTTCTGGCATCTGTATCCCACCTTCCCTCCAGAGAGCTTAGAGAGGCCTACGTGACTGTGCTCCCCATTTCACATGAAGTTAGGCTGATACTGAGTGACTTGCCCTGTTCAGCCCCTTGAACATCGCAACTTGAGCCCTGTTTAGGGAAGTTTTTAATGTTTGAAGCTTTATTTTGTTTTTAAGGTTCTGTTGAAAGCCGCCCTGAATGGATGGGGAAACCCAGCCAGATGGGTAGGGTAGAAATAAATTATTATTATTATTATTATCATTATTATTATTACTATTACTACTACTACTTGTGTGGGGATTTGAACTTGGCTCTGCCCACTCAAGTGCACAGGGTCTCAGTTGCAAAGTTATACTCTTGCTATTCACCCACACCTCAGATGGGAAACCTTTGGCTCCCCAGGTTATAATACCCATTGCCCTTGAAGATTGGCCATTCTGTCTGGGAATGATGGGAGCTGGAATCCACTTCTCTGTGCCTCTTGAATTCAACCACAGAAACTCCCTTTCTCGCTTGATCGCTCGCTCTTTCTCTTTCCCCCCCACCTCCCTCCTTCTCTCCACCTCTGCTTGTTTTTCTCAGCCTTCTCCTCCCCTCCCACCCTTTCCCCTCTAGAACGGGCAGCTTCCCAACTCGCCAACAGAAAATAAAGAAATATTCAAACTCTCTCCTCGACACCACCACCCATTCTGTTGTTACCATGGAACCCCCAATGCCCTTCTCGGCTTGGGCTGCCTGCTCCTCCCACCCACCTGTTGGGGGTTCATATAACCCGCCCCTCCCTGTCCCTAAGCACGGGCTCCCACGGGATCCTTCTAGACAACAGCAGGTACCTGTGAAGGAGAGCAAATTCAATAACAAGCAGCCTGCCGAACCCAGGGAGGGGAAGAGAAGACGGAGGATCTGTCCAGCTCCCACCATTGCTAGCAGCTTCTTCCTGGGCCTCCTTCCTTTGCTGGTTCCACCGCACCTGTCTGCCTTTGGTCCTGCCAAGCTCCTAAAAGTGACGCCCCACGGACAGGTATCCCTGGACGACTCCACATCACAGACCATCTCTTGGATGCTGTTGACTGCCATCTTCCAGGCTGGCATTCCCAGCCGCAGGTAACACAAGAAGGCCTCTTTTGTAGCCGTGCTATCGACTGGTCCGATAAAGAGACTTGGTTTTTGCAGAGGAGCCCCGTCAGAAACCCTCCTCCTGGGCCCACAAGTTGCTGGAATATCCTTCCAGGACTTACTGTCCAAAGCTGCTCTTTGGGGAAATACGTTATCTCCCATTGCAGCATCATTCACTCTGAAGATCGTGTGCCTTTGAATTCTCACCCTCATTGATCCCTGTAAAAGACAGCCTGCCTTCGGACACTGCCACCCGGTAAAACGTGCGTTCCCCGACCCTCCCAGAGGGTGGCGGAAGAAGGAGTACGTGTCTTGCAGCAGGCTAAGAAAGCGAGTCTCCGCTCACAATGTCCTCCGCAGGGCTGGAGATCTTGGCCCTGGGCCTGTGCATTGTTGGCTGGATAGGGTCCATCATCGCTTGCGCCCTGCCCATGTGGAGGGTCACCGCGTTTATCGGGAACAACATTGTCGTGGCGCAGATCATCTGGGAGGGTCTGTGGATGAACTGCATCGTGCAGAGCACCGGGCAGATGCAGTGCAAGATCTACGACTCCTTGCTGGCCCTCTCGCAGGATGTCCAAGCCGCCCGGGCCCTCATGGTCGTCTCTGTGCTGCTGGCTATCCTGGCGCTGATGGTGGGCATTGTGGGAGCCAAGTGCACCAACTGCGTGGAGGACGAGGGGGCCAAGGCACGCATTGTCATCACCTCGGGGGCGCTCTTCATCATCTCGGGTCTCCTGACCCTCATTCCGGTGTGCTGGTCAGCCAACTCTATAATCCGCGACTTCTACAACCCTATGGTGGTCGAGGCCCTGAAAAGGGAGCTGGGGGCCGCCCTCTATGTTGGCTGGGCCGCTTCCGCACTGCTGCTGCTTGGAGGGTCGCTTCTATGTTGCTCCTGCCCGCCACGGGAAGACCGTTACCCAGCCCGCATTGGGTACTCTGTCCCGGCCAGATCCACTGCACCTCCAGGCAGTGGGATCGACAAGCGGGACTATGTATGAACAGCTGGGGTTGGGGGGAGGGTAGACTTGCCAGATGTTGCTAGGCCCAAACCCTGACAGGAGTTACTGGCCCAAGGACTTTTTCAGCGGGGAAAATGGGACAAAGCCAATCGGTATGGGTTGAGCCGTGATATCTGGCAATTCTCAGTTGCGTGTGCATGCACAGGTGTATGTGTGAGACCACGAGCGGGTGGGAGATTAGGGGAAACATGAACAAACAAACGGCTCTGTGAGAGAATGAACAAACAATTAGGAAAGAGATGAGTGCGGCAGCAAACACAAGTGGAATGCAGGAACTGTACCTGAGGAGGGCTGAGCAAATGAGAGCAGGGAGATGGGACAAGGATACGGGCAAGTTAATGGCTAAGCCAGCAAATGATTGTTTGGGAGCGGGAGGCATGGGGCAGATAAGGGAGAGAACGGAGAGGCACTTGTGAACAAACAAAAAGCAGGCTGGAACATGAGAAGGGCCAGTGAAATTAAATATGAGAGAAAGAGGAAACACTGAGGACTGTCTGTCTTGTTAAAAAGCAGCCCTGCTGCAAGAACCAGCTCATGCGAAAATGTTTCGTCAGGAACAAAAAGTGAGGGGGAAACGGAGAGTCAGAGAACAAGTGGTTTTTAATATTGGAAATGGCGAATGGGTGCTGACATGGTTGAAACAAAAGAGGGAATTAACGGGGTGAGGCTTGAGGGCGGAAAGGAAACTAATCAAATGAGAAATGGGCAGGGTGAGTAAGCCTACCCAAACCTGGCATATCAAGAACAAAGAGACCACAAGGGATGTGGAGAATGGAGGCAAGGCACGACTTCCTCACAAGGCTTGTGTGAGAATGGCAGAATAAAATAAAATGGGAAGTGATGAACAAGAGCCTTGGTTTGGTGAGTGCAGAGGGGCTAGGCAGGATGTGGCAGGAGACCCTGACCCTCTTTTGCCTTGGACTGGCGCTATTTGCTTGCTGGTTAATAATTTGTCAAGGCTTTGGCTACTCCTGGAGGCCTGGACAAACAGATGAGGATGTTTTGCTCCTGTTGTTCACTACCACAGCCTTCCTCAGACAGTGCAAGAATGAAATCAATATGTCTCTCTCACACACCCAGATGCATTAGGCTCCCCTCCGCTCACAGAGTTGGGAAGAGAACCCAGGTATTCTGGCTTCCACCCCCCTCTGTTATTGGAATGGGGGTAGGAAACAGGATTCTCAGCCCTGCCCCCCTTTTCCCTTCAGAGTTTTCCTAAGGAAAGTGGGGGGGGGGACTTCCTGAGGTAACTCTTTTCCCTTGAGCAAGAAGGGGTCAAATGGGACTCCCTTTTGTGATCACGCCCTCCCAGAGGTCTGTGTGGTGTTGCTGAAAACTGTATTATTCAGATAAAGAAGATAAATGTTTGTAACCTATCTGTCTCTGGTCTTATTTTTGGGGTGAGGAAAGGGGACTGCAGAGCTTTTGGAAAGTGAGAACAAAGCCTAACTACAAAGGGCGGGGAGGGGGACACAGAAACAAGTATGGGGAGGATAGATAGTGAATATATTGAAAAGTGCTTCATTTGTAATAGGTGAAGTGTGTTGGGAGTTTGTGCATATCACACATCACTCAGTCTGACATAGAAGCTCTAAGCTTCCGTGTTTGGGGATTATTTCTGAGGAAAGGCACTCTGTGTAAGCTCAGGAGGACTCTTCTTCACCGCTTCATTTACTCATGCCCTGCCATTCAAGAGTGGTTCCTTAGCAAAGCCCCCAGCCTTCTCAGGCTCTTATGAAATGGAGGCACAGGAACTCCGACATATATTTCCAATTCTATATATTATAGTGGTGATACTATTAGTAACCTATCTGACACCAGGAAGCAACACAGTAGTGGGTCCCAACCCACCAGTTGAAGACTAAAGGGTTAGACAGCATCATTGGTATATATTGTCAAACAAAAAGCAGGTCCCGGGGCTCACACTTGCCTGGTAGCTGTGCCCCTTTGGACTCTGAAGCCCCCCCCCACTACTCCCGAATCTGTTAGAGTTGGCAGGCGGTGAGTGAAAGGCATTTCAAACATTTTCCACATCAGGGGTACCTTTTCAGCCCGCTTGAAAGTAAAAAAGGAAGGAGGGGGAGAAAACCTCCCAGATAATGCCTGATGGGGGAGATTTGAGGGTTTGGGGTTTTTTTTTTAAAAAGGTTCTAGGACAAAACTCAAATTAAGCATCCCAGGGAGCGCAGGCCAAAGAGCAGAGGCTGTCCTGGAGTAGAAAAGTGTGTCAGGACAGGGATTGACTTATTTATTAAAGAGAATGCAAGTGTAAATGAATGGGAAGGCCAAAGGCCTGACAAGGTGTGTTTATATGTGTGGGGAGGGGACAGAGGAAGCTGGTTTATTCCGAATCCAGAGAGAGCTCAGTACTGACAATGACTGGCATCCGCTCCTCAGGGTTTCAGCGGGGGCTCTTTTTCCTGCATTTACCAGAAGATGCTGGAACCTTCTGGATGTAAGGTATGCGCTCTGCCGCTGAGCTGAAACCATTCACCTTTACTCCCAGATAACAAGGGAGCTTCTGAGAGAAATTCATTTTGCCCATGCTCAGAGGCACTCCGCTCCTTGTTACTGCTTTACATGTTGCAGTGTGAAGGCCTGACATTGAAGAATGGATGGGTGTGTGAGTGAGTGAGTGAGTGAGAGAGAGAGAGAGAGAGAGAGCGCCACATTTCCTGGGCTGATCCTCAGCTCAGACGAACACCTGTGTTCTAGATGCAAAATACAAATTCACACACTGATCTACAATGCAAAGTGTGTGACTTTTCCAGCTGAGCTTTGGGCAGGTGCCAGGGCCCTCTTTCCCCTCAGCTCACTGTGCTGTGAGTGGCATCTGGGTCAAAACAACCCCCTGCACTGTAGTGCCGCAGTCTGGGACACTGTGGGAAATCAAAATGGCAGCCCCCCCCCCTGACACATGGCACAGCTCAGAGCACTGCTTCTGCCTGTCAGAGATGCCACATCAGCCTTTCAGGGCCTATCCAAGGATGTTTTGATTGGTGCCTTCTTAAACCTGGATATAGCTCTACAGGAAACTAATGTCCTTTGCACAGCAATTAGGACATAATTTGGGCTTCCCAAAGGCATCTGTGAGAACAAGATGCTGGACTAGAGGGGGGTCACTGGCTTGATCCAGAAGGGCTGTGTAAACCGTTAGAGTAATGGGCTGGTACTCTGGGCTCAAATTCCCACTCAGCCACTGGGTGACCTTGAGCCGCTTAATATCTCTCAGGGTGACCTACCTCACAGGGTTGTTGCGAGGATGAAACGGAGGGAGGGAGAAGCACACATGCCACCTTGAGCTTGTGAGCAAAGTAAACAATAAAGAAGTTATTTAATGCATAAATATAATTAAAAATAGCAAATAATTGTCATTCATACATTATGCTGACGCCATCTCTTCCGCTCAGTCCCGCCCCAGGATGAAATACAGGCAGGGTTTCTCTATCACCTGCCTTTCCTGTCCAAAAGAGGCTCGAAACCTCATGAGTTTCGTGGCATGGGGATCAATGACACTTGTTCTTTGAATTTAGCCCATAGGGAATGGCAAGCATTTCCTTGAAATGAAGAGAAAGGGAGAAAGAGGATGTGAGTCGCCTCACTCCCCACAACAGCCCTCCCCGGTCCAGGTGAAACCCACAGATCGCATGAGGAGAGGAGGTTAAATCCAGTACGTACCAGAAGCATATGGTGTTTGCTCTGTGTAGACAAGTGGTGCTTAATTTCTTAAGGAGAGGTTTAAAATATCATATCCTCTTGAATGACAAAAACACTAAACTGAAAATCTTTCCCCAACCCCAGATATATGCATGTGGGGGGATTTGTATATGTTCAGGAACTCTCATTGCTTCCCAGTTTGGGCTGAAACTTTCCTTCAAAAGAGTTGCCTGGGTTTAGGGTTGCCATATTCCCAAAACTGAAAATCTGGACAAAGTTGAGCTTTTGGGGGGAACATCTCCCCCCCCCCCAAAAAAAAAGTTTTGGGGCTTTTTCTGATTTTTTTTTGTTTATCCCCCTTGTCATATACCTGGGTTTTCCTTGAAATGTTCCCCCTTGATTTTGCAAAAATTCCCCGGACACCAAAATGCTGTGTGATTTCTGCAAAAATCTGGATGTATGGCAACCCTACCTGGGGTGAAACCTAGAACAAATTGAGGCCTAGTGGCAGTGGCAAGATGGGGTGGGTAGAGGGGAGAACAAATTATACAGGGAGAGGTTGTGGAAGGCGGAGTGCAAAACCTACAGACACCCTTCCTTCCTAATTGGGGGGGGGCAGGTAAATTAATTTGAGCCAAACATAAGGTGACTGTTCTAAGAAAAAAGTAAGTTGTGTGAAGGGGTGGGTGGGAATGAAGAACTTCACTTCCCCATTCCAATTGCAATTGTGAAGGTGGGGGAGCAACATTTTTGTGAAACAGCTGGGGAACTTGAGAGAGAGGCATGAAAGAATCAGATCTGCCCCACCATCATCTTTTGGAAATCCCCCATTTCAGTTTGAAACTCCCTATGAGTGAGTCTGTCTGTCTGTCTGACCACGCCACTTTGAATGAACTCAGGTGCTAGCTATCCAGGCAGTGAGAGCAACCTGGCTGGCTGGTTTTCCTCTACTTCAACAAAGAAGCAGAAGTGCGGACATACACCCTCCCCCTACTCCACACCACCACCCACCCTCCTATTTTCTTGGATGTGGGCCCAGCAGTCGACCCCTGTAAGGAGAGATCCCTGCCTGACTTCTTGGAGGGGTACCAGTACATTCCAGGGCCAGGCCGAGCCTTCCACAGCCAGACACGTAGGGACAAGGAAGCCGATCTCCCTGGCATGAGATGCGAGTCTCCTCCCGTCAAAACTGGCATGAAGTGGGACGTACAGGGTGGGGGTCTGGAACAGAGGGCAATGGCGGACAAGCTACTGCAAGGGGAACACTGGGAAGAAAGAGACGGTGGGGGGAGGGAGGCTGTGCCACAACCCCCTAACCTAATGCCGGCTTGCTTCCTCACCCCCAATACATGCTGACTGCAGTCTTAGTGCTGTAATTTCATCTTGTTTTGCTATAGTCCCCAGAACATTTGCTGCCTAATGCAACCACACACAAGATGCAAAATCCCAACTCTGTACAAACTCCAGAGTTTGTACATAGCACCCACATTGTGAAATCTAGGCAGCAGCAGCAGCAGCAGCAGCAGTTCCTACTGTAACTGTAGTGGTCATCGTGGAGCTGGGAAGTCCCAGATTTTTCTCCTCACTTTGGCACGAAGTTCACTGCGACTGTATTCACACAGCAGGCTTTTAAAAACATCACATTTCCCCAATGATTCCGTTAATTTCCGCATTATATGTGAGCTTTCACGTGACGTAAAAGCCACTTCTAGAAAACAAAAACTACAGCACATGTTTAGCACTCATTTCCGTGTTATTTGATCCCAGAAAAAAGGGAATCTGCAGCCCCCTTAACTCAGAAAATTGTGGGACTAAAGCCATGAATTTGGGGGCTGCATGCAGTTCTTTTCTGCCTTTTTCATGCGGGAATCATGAGGGAACAGAAGAAAGAAGTGCATAGGTCCATAAAGCAGGGGTGTGGGGTGTGTGCATTGTTGTCCAGTGGTGGTCATTGTGTGGCTCTGCACCCTCAGTTGTGAATGAAATTTAGTGTGACATGCTGGTATATTGGTCAAGGAGCCAGAGTTCAATAACAAAAGGGACTGCAGTGTGAAAGGAACATTTAGAAAACTGGTCAGAACCGCTAGTATTATAATGGGGGAAAGTAACACAATATTCCAGAAGTCTGAATACATCCTTAATGGCTTTGAGCCAATCTCTTATCTCTCAGCCTAACTTACCTCACAGGTTTGCTCTGAGGATAAAATGGGAGGGAACCTGAGCTTTCGAGGAAGCGTGGGTGGAAAAATGTGATGAATATGGATTATTTTTTCCCTTGGTTTTCTTTCCTGTGGTGTTTTGCTGCCTGGAATAAAGGTTAAAGATCCCCACCTCATTCCACCCATGTACAGAAGGCAACTGGGCTGCAAATTTGGGCAGGACAGGAGGCTGGTTTTGTAGCCCAGGCCAGGCCATGTGGATCACACTTTCTGCCATCTTAATACCTCACCACCATTGCTCCCTCTGCATCTGTCACATTCGCACCACACATTGGCAGCACTTATGCCACTTTAGTAACCAGGGCTTCCACCAACAAACCCCGGGAACTGCAGTTTGTTAAGGGTGCTGCGAGTTGTTAGGAGACCCGTCACAGAGCCGCCGCCCCCCAAACACCCTTAAAGTACAGTTTCCAGGATTGTTTGAGAGAAGTTATGATGATTGTCCCATGGACTGCAAGAAGATCAAACCTATCCATTCTGAAGGAAATCAGCCCTGAGAGCTCACTGGAAGGACAGATCCTGAAGCTGAGGCTCCAATACTTTGGCCACCTCATGAGAAGAGAAGACTCCCTGGAAAAGGCCCTGATGTTGGGAAAGATGGAGGGCACAAGGAGAAGGGGACGACAGAGGACGAGATGGTTGGACAGTGTTCTCGAAGCTACGAACATGAGTTTGACCAAACTGCGGGAGGCAGTGGAAGACAGGAGTGCCTGGCGTGCTCTGGTCCATAGGGTCACGAAGAGTCGGACACAACTAAACGACTAAACAACAACAACAACAACAACAACCACAACATGATGATGATCATGATGATTGTCAAGGGACCCCTGACCACTCTGAGGTTGCAGCGCTCATCTCCCTTTACTGGCCAAGGAAGCATGCCCTCTCAATCACAGTTCTTAAGTCCTGCCACCTCTTCCCTTCAAACCCCCTCCCCCCCTCCATTTTGCCTCTGGCTTATCCCCTTAATAGGCTTATTCCAACTTGTAACCAAGCCTCAAAGGACATGCAACACCCACAGCCAGACCCACTGCTTCCTTTTTTCCTCCTCCTGCCTCAGAGTGGGCAACCTCATTTCAGCTCCATAGTGATCCATGCCAGTAGTTGGAGGAACCAGAAGCAAACGTACCTCTGTACAGGAGGCTCAATTCCAAAAAATGCAGTGTTTGTACATCTACCTGCCAGCTCCTCATCTTCCAGCCAGGCATGCAAGAGGCATGACCACAGTTCAAGAGCGCATTCCAGCCAGGCAAAAGCATCTCAAGTTCCTACATCCTACACAACTGTTTTCCTAAATTCTCCATTTTAGATTATAACCTCCTCAGGGAGTCTTACTTGCCTGTGTTAACCCCATGTGCACCATGTACTCCAGCAGTACCGAAGAGAACGATAAGCACCCTCCACCCACAAAACATTTATCTTAGTAATTGGCACATCACCCAAAGGGACAATGGAGTGTCCACCCCAAAAGCTGAAAAAGTGCAACTAACTTGATGGGTGAGCAACATAGGTTAGAAATAACTAAATATAGAATGAACTGAATGGCAGTGGAAAAGAGCTTCTGGAACTAGGTAAAGGTAAAGTGACCCCTGACCCTAATGGGTCCAGTCGTGTCCGACTCTGGGGTTGCGGCGCTCATCTTGCGTTATTGGCCGAGGGAGCCGGCGTACAGCTTCCAGGTCATGTGGCCAGCATGACAAAGCCGCTTCTGGCGAACCAGAGCAACACACGGAAACACCGTTTACCTTCCCACTGGAGTGGTACCTATTTATCTACTTGCACTTTTACGTGCTTTCAAACTGTTAGGTTGGCAGGAGCAGGGACCAACCAACGGGAGCTCACCCCGTCACGGGGATTTGAACCACCGACCTTCTGATTGGCAAGCCCTAGGCTCTGTGGTTTAACCCATCCAAATAGTCCAATGAGGACGGAGGACTCAGAGGGTATGTAATGCTGGCTCTTGTGAGGTGGGATGACAAGAATACTGTACTTTGGAAAGGAAATGGAATGGAGTATCGTGGGAGAGAGCATGGCTGGCTGGCACCTTCAAAAGCAGTACATCCTGCCACACTTTCTTGCAGGTTTGATGTGTGTGTGCGCGCATGCACACACAAATACAGTATATAGAATGAGATAAGAGCCGCTTGCAGACTGGCAGAAGCAGAAGTGTTTTTTGTCACTTCCGTGCCTTTTCTTTTTAGAGTAATTTTTTGTTGCCACAGCTGCCCTTAGGTTGATCTGGTTGCTATGAGTCTGGCTCTCAATCCTAAGTGGGCTAACTGGGAAGCCAGTGATGGTGAAGCTGAAGTGGGGGATGGAATACAAAGGCTACCTCGTCTCCGTTGATGGCTACATGAACATGCAGCCTGCAAATAAATAATATATTGATGGTGCATTATCTGGACACCTTGGTGAAGTTCTGATAAGGTGCAATAATGTCCTTTATATAAGGGGTGTGGAAGAAGAAGATGGAGAAATGAGAGAATAACTATTTTTGGGGGAAAGTTTTTTGTAACTGTGCTAATAAATTTAGTTGTCCAGTTTGGTTTGCTTGCTTTTTAAAGGTTTTGTCAAGTAACATTTTTAATGGCCAAAAAATAAACATTGTCATTGAAGAAAAATTACCACTATGGAAGAAAAATAAACATACTATTTCTGACACACACAAAAGCAGTGTGAGATCATAGCTGCCAAGTTATCCCTTTTTAAAGGGATTTTCCCTTATGCTGAATAGGCTTCCTCGCGAGAAAAGGGAAAACTTGGCAGCTATGTGTGAGATTCCAGGGGTTTACCTAGAGTTCGGTTTCCTGAAAATTAGGGACAGCGGAGCCTGTGGTGTCTTCATGATATATGGTTTATTTAGACATATATTCCACCTGAGCCTACAATGGAGGGGCTCACAGCATTAACACCCCAATAAGGTCTTGCTTCTCCCATAGCCACAGCCTTGGATCCCAGCAGAATTCGGCATGGCTCTGTCTCTCAGCTGCTCAGCCTGCTTCCAGCTTCTAACTTCTAGCTCACACACCTCAACTCTGGCTTTCCTTTCTAAGTGACAGACAGATGAGGGAGCGCCCCCCCCCCCCAATTTCCCTTTTGTTACCTTAAGGACCCATACTTACGGGGCCATTACCAGAAAATTTGTCTGGCTATTCTAGCAATTGGATCCTTGTTGGCTCCAGGAATTACCATAGAGGAATTCAGGCATGCTGCTTCTGCTTCTTTGGGGATCACTCCTAGCAGTCTTCCATGAACACGAACTTCTGTTTCAGTGTATCTGAAGAAGTGTGCATGCACACGAAAGCTCATACCAATGACAAATTTAGTTGGTCTCTAAGGTGCTGCAGGAAGGGATTTTTTAATTTAATTTTTTTATTTTGTTTCGACTATGTCAGACCTCAGACCAACCCGGCTACCTACTTGTAACTAGTTCCATGAACATGGTGTTAACACTTAGTCTGCAGTGACTGTGTGGAGGCCAGTTCTGGATGCACACAGCCTTCCACAGTGGGGACATAGGTTTCCAGGCAGGAGTTGATCACGTTTCTCCCTTTTGTCCGGAGTTTGAGCATCAACAAAGTCTGACACCTTCAGTAAAGGCTGTTCCCCAATTGGAGCGCCCACAGGCCAGTCAGTGTTTATACTACGTTTTTAAAGATTTGCCTTGAGAGCGTCTTTAAACCTCTTTTGTTGACCACCAGCATACTTTCCACATTTAACTTTGGAATAGAGTAGTTGCTTTGGAAGATGATAATCAGGCATCTGAACAACATGACCAGTCCAACGAATCATTGATTCGACAATGGTGATCTTTTCTTCTTCTAGTACACTGGCATTGGTTTCACCTGTCTTCCCAAGTGATGTGTAAACTTTTTCAGAAACACTGTTGATGTTTCACAAGCAGCCTGCCACCTCCCGAACTTCCAACATTATCAATGCTAAATCTCCCCTTGCTCCCCAGGACCCCAACTACTTAACTCAGGCATCCCCAAACTGTGGCCCTCCAGATGTTTTGGCCTACAACTCCCATGATCCCAAGCTAACAAGACCAGTGGTCGGGGAAGAAGGGAATTGTAGTCCAAAACATATGGAGGGCCGAAGTTTGGGGATGCCTACCTAACTTCTCCCCATTTTAATTTGCTCCCAGTTTCTTGTTAGCACTTTCAAGACCACTAGGCACTTCCAATCTCTCTAAGACCTCATGGAAAAAGCACCTCCCTCGGCCTCCTCTCTTTGAACTTCCTCTCTGCTTTGTTTCTATGCTGGGAATTCTTGCTTGGTCAGTTGTCTGAATACCTTTGGGATATGTTGGCGCAGAGACTAAATTCTTCCAAGAGGGGAGTCTTGCCCCTTGGCTATGGATTCCTATGGCTTTGATGCATACTCTGGTATCTAGAGACCAAGTATGTTCACCCTTCCTTGGGGGCAATGCGAAGGTCACTTATCTTCCTTCTCTCCCTACCCCACCTCTTAGTTAGAATGTTCCACAAGTCAGAATATGTTCTGCTAACTCTCCCAGGAAGGTTCACTAGATAAGGCACACCTGGCTCCAAGAACTTGTATTTAATGACCTGGAACTTGTATTTAATGACCTCTAAACACGAGCAGAGCGCTTCTCTCCCCCCCCCTCTCACACACATACCAGTAATAACCAATAACAACTGTTATATACAAAAGCCTGTAAATTTTATTCAGGTCATACTAATAAAAAACAGAAATAAAATGGCATTCAATATGAAATGCATGCATGGTGAATTGCAGTGAGTTAGCAAAATGGGAAAAAAGACCACATCACCTTTGTTTACAAACAACATCGTACAACACATCACAGCTTTATAAACTCATTTCTGGAGTACCCGTTTCCACCACCTACTTCTGCCCCCAAATGGAGACCATATTGAACGGTGACGTCCAGGACAATATTAGTAGTTTTAGTCTCCTGATGAGCACCCAGGAAACCTAAAAACAAAAACCACATTGATCATTAAGAACTACTTGGAAATGACTTTCTCCTGCCCCCCGAGGTCCAACATCTCTTCTACCTACATCGAGGAGAACCAGTTAAGAGTAGAAAATGTTCTCTAGAAGCAGAGCTCTGACTTCCGTAGGCAAGTCCATACAATAATGTAGTGGTAACATTTGGGGGTGGGGGAAAATACTGATGGGACAAGCACATTGGAAAGTGATGGGACTATCAGATGTTCTGTTCTTTGGATGGATGGATATTCTCTGCAGAGCCCCAGGAGAGATGCATCTCGGCTCCTCCAAAGAGGACCCAAGCAGTAGTGATGACAGCTTTGTTTTCCGGAGGTGGTGTTCCTAGACGTAGTTCTTGCTGGGGTAATCACTGTGGGGCTGAGAGGCAGCGGCTGTGTACCGGGCGCTGTAGTTGTTGCCCTCCTTCTTGGGGCAATTGCAGCAGAGCAGAGCTCCTCCGAGGATCAACAAGGCAGAAGACGCCCAGCCGATGTAAAGGGCAGCTCCCAGCTCCCTCTTCTGGGCGTCGATCACCATTGGGTTGTAGAACTCGCGGACGATGGTGTTGGCTGACCAGCACACGGGGATGAGGCAAAGGATCCCTGCCACGATGAAGACTGCGCCAGAGACAATCATTATGCGGGCCTTGGTGTCCTCGTCTTCGACGCAGTTGGTGCACTTGGCCCCCACGATGGCAACCATCAGAGCCAGAGCAGCCAGGAGCACAGAGATGACCATCAGGGCACGGGCCGTCTGCACATCCTGAGAAAGGGCCAGCATGGAGTCGTAGACCTTGCACTGCATCTGCCCGGTGCTCTGCACCACGCAGTTCATCCACAGCCCTTCCCAGGTGATCTGCGCCACGACAATGTTGTTGCCAATGAAAGCGGAGACTTTCCACATGGGCAGGGCACAGGTTATGATGGTCCCGATCCAGCCCACCACTGTCAGGGCCATGCCCATGATCTGGAATCCAGCAGAGGCCATGACTCAAGGTGAAGACGACAACCCTGTAGAGAATACAAGCAAGGACACTTTTAATGAATATCCCCAGAAAGTCATGGTTACCCGTTGTGTTCTGGGGCAAGACAACTTGCCCTTAGTGTTTTAACACATCGGCATGGAGGAAGGCCATCTTACATTTGAGGTCATCCACGCAGGCGGTCATTGGTGCAACTCAACTTTCTCCATGCAATGCCCAGTTCAACTTATGAAATTTTATACGTAACATTACATTCTAATTAAGACTTAGGTCACCCATCTCCAACTTGGAAGTCTCCAGGTGTTGTTGCCATCCCTCTCTGACCACTGGCCATGCTGGCTGGGGCTGATGGGAGTTGTAGGCCACAACATCTGGAGAGCACCAGCTCGGGGAAGGCAAGTTTATGCCCATTCAACTCTTGGCGGCTAAATGGAAGTCCTTTTGTTCAGAGGCAGCAAAGCTACAAAGCTGGAAATATTTGTTGCCTTATTGAGCCTCACTTGCTGCCTTCCTGCAAGGATCCACACTCTAGAGAGCACCATTCCCCAGCCTTGGGTCTCCGGATGTTGTTGGACTACAGTTCCCATCATCCCTGACCACTGGCCCTGCTGGCTAGGAACAGTGGGAGCTATAATCCAACCACATCTTGAGACACAAAGTTGAGAAAAGCTGCTCTGGAGGAACCCTCGTTCTGATCCAGCAAAGCTCATGTGTGGCACACACACAACTCTGACACTTGGAAATATCCAAGTACGAAATATCCTACTGGAGCCACCTTCAACTGAGAACAAACTAACACAATTAGGCAAATGTTAAAAGTTGTCTTGAGTAAGTGCAGAACTCTGCAGCAGGCCATTTCGCAGACTGCATAGCCCATATAGAGTTGAAGGGCTCCCCTTGTCAAGCCAGTTTCCCCTTGTCACTGAGGGGCGGTGAACATGGATTAACTGCATGCAGTTATACAACCTGTTTTTTCCAGAAAACCAGGCGTCGTTACTTATTCTGTTGCCCGCCCATTATTGGGGTTAAATTTTAAGGTGGCTGCGGCGGCAGTGGGGGCGGGGGAAGAGATCCCTTCAGGCTAAGTATAGGTTGGAATGAGGTTTCTTTTACCAAGCTTCAATTCATCCCCCACCCCCCACAATATGGTGGGGAAGGTTAAACAAGCTCTAAACTCAGTTTGTGCTTATAACTAGTTTGCCTAGGCAGAAGCAGCTCACCAAGCACTAGAAAGTCATACACACACCTGGTAGCATTTTCTGTGTCAGCTTTAAAAAAAGTTACAGGATTCTTCAGCCTTGGTACAGGACAACCCAACTCCTACCATATTCACTCTGGAGAGAGACTAAGAAGATCATTGCAGGATCAGGCCAGTGGGCCCATCTAGTCCAGCATACTGTTCTTATAATGGCCAAGCAGATGCCCATGAGAAGCCCAAAAGCAGGACATGAGTGCAAGACAACTCTCCCCTGCCCTGCAGTTGCTAGTAACTGGTATTTAGAAGCCATGTAGAGCTTGGTGGTTGAGCCCTTGTGAAAGATTCCTGGTTCAATACCTGGCACCTCCAGCTAAAATGGGAGGTGATGGGAAATACTCTACTGGAGAGGGCCAGCCCAAGGCATTTCACTGCCTAAGGCAGAGAAGATTACACACTTTCCCCCAATCCCCATACAGATACCAACTAAGCTGGCAGTTGAACCTTAATTAAAGGCTGGTGATGAGATAATATCCTCCACTACACCCAAGGCAGCAAGGTCTTTTAGGGGGCAAGGACACACCCATGTCCTGTCCTCCTGCAGAGGGCAATGGCCAGGCGACCTTAGGAGGAACAGTACCCCCAAACATCTGTCACATGGAGTAAAGGTTGGGCTGCCCAAGATCCCAAAAGCTAATGGCAGCCAGTAGTGGACAATACTGGGCTTATACAACATTTGAGGTCAATTCACATACCATGAAAAACCATGGTTTGGAATTAAGATAAACAAGCCATGTGCTCCAGTTCAAAGGATTGCCTCTTCTTTTTTAAAACAAAACACAAGGCCCGTAGTTTGCAACTGCACCTGAACTGGCAAGTGCTGGTTTGTGCTCCCCCGCCCCCCAAGCCAGGACTGAAAGCCAACATTTAAAGCTGGTTTGCAGTCCTGGCTTAGAGATCCAGACCAAACCAGAGCTGGCCAGTTCAGGAGTTAGTTGACAACTAATGCGTCTTGCACTAAAGAGGATAAGTGCCTCATACTCTTGCTTTATTCTTCCTGGTTTCTAAAACAGCTCTCTCTCTCTCTCTCTCCATTTTCTATATAGTTTCAGAATGACTGGAAAGGGCAATGTTTTGTTTACTGAAAAATTAGCTGATGTTTTTATTTCAGATTAATCCAGAACACTTTTACCTCTGGCACCACCCATGATCAGCCTCAACAGTGGGTTCCTCTGGCAGCAACATGCAACGCCCAACAGAATGTGGATTTTTGGTGGGGTGGGTGAAAAGGGAAGCAGCTCTGAATTCAAATCTGTCCAGACACGAAGCTCATTGAACACTGTTTGGTTAAGCTGAGTGTGTGTGTGTGTGTGTGTGTGTGTGTGTGTGTGTGTGCATGGGTGTAGACAGGGGGGGCAGGAGGGGGCAGCTGCCCCCCCCTAGAAGCAAAAAATTATTGTATTTTACAGACCATAACCAATACTTTGCCCCTCCAAAAACTGAAGTGGAAAGGGCTTTGCTTTAGCAAGAGCAGCTCTCCACTTGCTGGGGGCAGGAACACAGCTGTAACAAAAACACATCAAATAAATAAAGCAAAGTGGCTACCAGTACTTAAGCAGTTAAGACAATGGAGCAGAATATCCCTTCAGGCAAGGTCCACCCTATTCACCCTATTGTTATTCAGTGGGAGTTGTTAATGGGCATTCAGGGATCGCATTAACAGTTCTATTGGCGATTTAATGAGGGTGCAGAGGGTGCAATTTGACTAAGGTGGCCCTGCAAGGCTAAAAGGAAGTGAATAAGAAGGGGGGGGCTGTAGCTTTGATAGACACAGTGATGTTTATAAAAAGCAGTGGTGTTCCAGTCTGCCCCTCCTCCTGCATCTGTATACTGTAAATCAGGGGTGGCCACCTCCCAAGAGACTCTGATCTACTCACAGAGTTAAAAACTGGGAGTGATCTACCCCCTTTTGGGGGGTTCAGGTCAAAGCTGTTGAGTTTTTTTAAGGAAGGGAAGCCCTGTTTTGGGGGGTTTAGGTCAAACTTGTTGGAGCTTCTTTTAGGAGGGAGGGAGGCCCATTTTTGTTTAGGGCTTCAGGTCATAGTTCAGCTTTTTTTAGGGAGGAGGAAAAATTTGGGTGAGCTTTTTTTAGGGGTGCCAGTGATCTAGCAGTGATCTACCACAGACATCCAGTGATCTACTGGTAGATCACAATCTACCTGTTGGACGTGCCTGCTGTAAATCAAGCAGAGAGAAAGCTGCTTACAAGGCTCCTGTACAGGTGTACCGGTATCTTCCTCTTGCTGCAGAGTTCTAGCATCACAGCGTCACCCAGAGGCACCCACAAATGTGAGTTATCCCTCTCTCTATTTCTTCCTTCCTTTCCTCCCTCTTCCATCCTCAATAAAATACTGGGGGGGGGGGCAGATAAGCCCCACATAGAAAGCCCATCAACATGGGGGGGATGACTCTTTCACATACGGTATTTACTAGTAATTGGGGGGGGGGAGGCACCTAGGCCTCTAGGAGTTGGCTGCTATGCCTAGGAGTAGGACAATTCAAGAAAGCAGAATGATGCATATGCTATGGCAATATATCAATAGAATCATAGAATTGTAGTCGGAAGGGACCACAAGGGTCATCTAGTCCAACCCCCTGCAATGCAGGAATTTTTTCCTAAGGTGGGGCTTGAACCCACAACATGGTTGAAATATTATGCTGATATGCAGCAACGCCTCGGAGCCGTCGTGACTGCGGCCGTGCCTTGCCTTGCCCTCGCCCACCCTGTCACCCCCTCTTGCCTGCCCGACCCTCCCGTCCTCTCCAGCCAAGCAGGGTAGCCGCCGCCGTTGCCAGCCCCAGAAGCACAAGGTGGCCGCTGCCGCCGCTGCCGCCACCACGATGTCGTCAGGCCAGCTGGCCCTGTAGCCCCGCCCACGTTCCCACTTTGTGGCCCCGCCCCTGAATGATCATGGCTTGCCCCCCCCCTAGTTTTGATCCTGGCTACGCCCTTGTGTGTGTGTGTGACTTGCTTATCTCCCAAGACTCTTGTGAAGATGCAAGTGGAGTGACTCATGTGTGCCATACAGAGTCCTTCGATCCCATTGTTGTTTTTGTAAAATTAGCCAGCCAGCCAGCCCTCCCTCACCCATCCCCATAAGAACATAAGAGCTGCAATCCTGCTGTTTTCAAGCCACACCCTGTTGAATAGAAATTAACCAAGCTGGCACTACATAATGGTCAAGTTGGGCCTCAAGAGAGGCCCAAGTTCAAATCCCCACCTTGCCACTAAGGTCCCTGGGTCAATCATGGTCTCTCTGCCTAACCTACCTCACAGGGTTGTAGAGGTACCCCTGACCATTAGGTCCAGTCGTGGACGACTCTGGGGTTGTGCGCTCATCTCACTCTATAGGCCGAGGGAGCCGGCATTTGTCTGCAGCTTCCAGGTCATGTGGCCAACATGACAAAGCCGCTTCTGGCGAACCAGAGCAGCACACGGAAACGCTGTTTACCTTCCCGCCAGAGCGGTACCTGTTTATCTACTTGTACTTTTATGTGCTTTCGAACTGCTAGGTTGGCAGGAGCAGGGACCGAACAATGGGAGCTCACCCCACCGTTGGGATTTGAACCGCCAACCTTCTGATCGGCAAGCCCTAGGCTCTATGGTTTAGACCAGAGCGCCAGTCGCGTCCCTTGTCACAGGGTTGTAGTTAAGATTTTAAAAGGGGCAAAGGGGGGGGGAGCATGTAAGCCACTGCGATATTATTGGAAAGGGAGAATATATACAAGTAACGTCTGATATTTCCTCTGCTTTTTGTTTTCCATTAAACGTGCAATATTAACTGGCCTAAATTTTTGCAAGCAACAACTGTTGGCTGTTCATAAACCCCACCTAAAATTCTACAGATGCACTTTGCCTCACCTCCCCTAAGTAGTGGGATTGTAGCTAGTTGTAGGGGGACTTTGGGCGTACAAATTTCCAGGGGTGCTCTGTGTAATGCCAAAATTTAGTGCACCCTGTCTTCCACCTATGTCGTAGCGCCCCCTGTGGCACCTAGCGCAGGTGAACTGGGGCTCAGCTATACAGCTGCAAATAAAACAATTTTAAGTACGGTATGTTTTAAGTGCAATATACAATGTGACACTAGATGGTGATGGAAAATTCACTATTTTTAAAAACCGCCTTTTTTATTTTTTAAAAAAGCATTTTCAGAAGGGTTTTTATATGTGTGTATATTCCACCCAGGTCATGTTTCCTTAAATCCGCCTCTGATTGTAGCAGCTGAAGTTCCCACAATTCATGACTTTGAAAATCAGGGCAACCTGCTAAAGGAGTTGGCAGGGAGGGGTTCATCAGGTGGCTTATGCTGTGGTAGAGGTGTGGCAGCTGACCTTAGGATCCTGCCTTCTCAGAAGAGAACACCTGTGTTTTAAGCAATGCTCCCACCTGACTCAGAGGCCGGAGATAGCCTAGGTAGGTGATACTCCTATTTGACTCAGAAACAAGGCCTAGCTCCTGACTCATCTGGTCAGGCAAAACCATTCAGGATTAGCCTTCAGTCTAAACCACGGGTGTCAAACACAAGGCCCGGGGGCCTAATCCGGCCCGCCAGACCTCGTCATGTGGCCCGCGTAGCCGCCGCCGACACTTGCCACTAACAGTAGTTCTGGAGCCTGCGATTGGCCGAGGGTCAAAACCGGGGGCGGGGCTGCAGGCGGAGGCCGGGGCGCTGGAGCCGTGCTGACGACCTTGGCCAGGGAATTTCAATTTCGAATGAGGCTGAGGGAGGCGGTGGCACAGCGGCCAGACGGGGAAGTGATATGCAGGAGGAGGAGGAAGCCCGCCGAGGAGGTAGGAAAGCCCTACAGGCACCGCCGGCAAAGTTGGTGCCGGGACGGAGCAGCGCTGGATTTTTTTTGGCGGGCTTTGCTGTTGTCTCCGAGAGCGAGTGAGGCGGCACTGGGGAGCCGCCGCCCGCCGCTTCCCTTCCTCTCCTCGGCTGCATCCGGGAGGTGGGCGAGCGAGCGGCGAAAGGGACGCGGAGTGAGCCTGAGGGAGAAGTAGGCAAAGCGCAACAGTCACTCTCTTGATGGAGCCGGGTTTCTCTTCCCTCTTCCCCCGTTTTCTCCTCATAGACACTCGGGAGGGTGCCTGGCTTTTGCTCTGCCCCCCACCCCCGAGCCGCCCTTTGGCTTCTCAGTTCCGGCGGAGCTGCTCCCCGGGGGGCGGCCAGGAGGGAGGCGACGACGATGGCACGGGTTCCTGCTCTTCCCGCTCTGCCGCCGCCTCCTCTCAGCTCCTCGTGATGTAGGGCTCCAGATGGAGTCGCCTCGTGGTTTGAGTAGGTGGGAGGGGAAATTTTTTTGGGTGGGGGAGGTTTTCAAGCCTCCTCTGCCTGCGGTCCCGGTAGGGAGAGGCGGCGGCGAAGACGACAACAGCGCGGGTGGGGGGAAGAGCAGCTCTGAAGTGAAGATGCACGTCCGCTGGGGCTGCCGCCACCTTCCTCCTCGGGAAATCCGCTGCCCTCCCTCAGCGCGAGGGGAAGGGACTCTGGCGCTGAGGAGGGAGGATGCAAAAGCAAAGCAGGGAGTTGGCGCTGCACCGCATGTTCCTGCCCCTCTCCAAAGCATGGGGTGGGTTGCAGCGTGTGGCATCCTGCCTAGCAGGGTTTGGGTGTGCGCAGGGCGGGAGAGGGAAGCCCTCTTTCCATCTGCAGGTTTTTAATCCCAGCAGTGGCTTTCTCCTTCCTGCCGAAGGTTTAGTTGAGCCCCCCCCCGAAGCCGTCGATCCCCACCTTTTGTTCAAATATCCCTCGTTTACATCCCCTCCCACACACGCGCCACGACGCAGGAATGTGATCCGCGTGGGGGCGGGAATGAGCTTACATTATTACAAAAAACAGTAATAATTGAATGCAGTGACAATAATTTATGATAATAAAGAGTGGACACATAATCCTACAGACACAACCGGCCCTTTGAGGGTGACCAAACTGCTGATGCGGCCCCCGATGAATTTGAGTTTGACACCCCTGGTCTAAACAAAGCCAGATGATATAGATAGCTCTCTTTTTCTCCTCCTCATGCTGAGCAGGGCAGAAGAAAAACAACACTCCCTCCCTCCAACTCATCAGGCACCTAGAATAGCAGCGGTTGCACAACTGGTTGTTCTCCCAAGATCCGCTTTGAGCAGGTAGAGAGAGAGACACCTGCCCTAGGAGCAACCTCAAGAATTGCATCATCTTCTGCCCTCAGGACTCGCAAGGTAGTTTGTTGCCACTGGCACTCCGCAACATTAACTGAAGGGAAAGAACAGTACTGTATACCGGTAATTTGGCGACCTATTTCACAACTATTAGGCAACAGATACATGCCATTCTCCTCAGCGCTGTGGCTCACTTGTTTGCAGTGTCTGTATGGGGAAGGGGGGGGAGGAATGTCCTTATTGTTTTAGTCAAAGCTGGGTATTTAGGTTTCAGCCCACCTCTGCCCCAAGGCTCCAGGCAAGTCAGGCTACAAGGACATGTACAGCAAGAAAGCACTACAAACACCCACTGGTCTCTCTGGGAGGAAACAGTGGTTTGGATGGGACACCACCTCCTGAAACTAGCAGCTGATTCCAAGGAAATCCTTCCCACCCCCATTAAAACAACCGGCACATGCCTGGACACAAACTACAGTACACATTACGCAAGGGGTCCATTATCAGAACTCACCCAACATTTTGCTTTACATCGGCATGTCAAAGGGGAGGCTCCAAATTCAGTAACAGCAGTAAGAGTTAAGCCCTACACAGTCTTGGTTGGAGTAGGTTTACTCTGTGCAGAATTCAATCTTTAAAAATATTCACAAATCACCTTTTCCCAGCAAGTCCAAGGCACTCTGCAGGTGCTCAGTATCACAGAGCTAAGTGACTGAACAGGTCAATTTGTAGCTTCAGTTGGAGAGCCATGCTGCAGAAAAAAGCTAGATGTTGCACCCCTGCTCCAAGCAAACTGATCTCAGGCCTTGAGAGATGATCCAGGCCAGGGCAATGCTCAACGCTAAGGCAAGTGTATAGTGTATCTCACAATGCAACAAGATTCATAGCAGCTCAAGGGGGGCAGTGGAAGAAATGCAGAATGGGATTTTAGGCTGGCAAAATTGTGCATGAGAAAAGGTTAAAGAAAGAGACCTCCCGCCAACTGCAACTGCTCCATTAACAAAATGGGCAATCTGACCACAGAATTCCTGCATGGCTTAGCCTTTTGAGATGTACACTTTTGATCTGCTAAGCCTAGGCAAGTGTGCAAAGGATCTTTAAACACTGGGATGTTAAACTTAAAAAAAAACAAAACCCTAGGTTTTGCACTATGTTTCATTTCAGCTGCATACAGCAATTGATTGTTAGCTTATTACCATGGATCCCAGTATTTTTTAGTCAGCATAAATAGAAATAGAGCTGGGGTTATGAGCCTAAGTAAAGCAAAGAACAGACTTCACCTGGAAGCTACATAATTGGCCCCCCAAAAGCCCTTAATGCTGATTACAGCAAAGGAGATGCTGGATGTGTCAGGTTAATGATAGAGAAACACAGGCAAGTAGCAACAAGTCTCTCCTCCCAAGTACAAGCCTTATTGATATGGAATACACTGGTTTTCTACGTCCACCAACCATGCTGTATGAGGCGGAAGGCCTTGGAGCCCAAAACCATTCAAGGGCATCCAGGTTGGGGAAGGCAGGTCCAAGGAAGGATTTAGGAAGAACCTATGCAGGGTTTTGTCCTGAGCTGAACTGATCACACCAGCACCGCCATTTTCTTTCCCAAAGAGGAAGAGAAGACAAGGAGTTAAGGAAAGAAACATACAGGAAGGAGTTCTAAATGGATCCTTTGTTGTAAATAGTCTCTAAATCTAAAACAGGCTTCCTCAACCTCGGCCCTCCGGATGTTTTGAGACTACAATTCCCATCATCCCTGACCACTGGTCCTGCTAGCTAGGGATCATGTGAAATGTAGGTCAAAAACATCTGGAGAACTGAGGTTGATGAAGCCTGATCTAAAACATTAAGCCTTCTGATATGAGAAGAGGCAGAATAATACCTGTGCAATAGGTTCTAGGCCCTGATTTTGTAATTAAGTCCTGTTAAAGACCACTTAAAAAAAATCAGTAACAAGTTGCAATTTGTTTCAACCACCCACTGTCTCAGTCAATGTGTTTCTATTTAAAGCTTCAGGTGAGGTTTACATCACATGAAGACTACACCCTTTTAAACCATGTTAATCCAGGGCCAATTCCAACCATGTTTTACGGTATAGTTTTCAGCTAGTTTAAAGGAAACAACTTTACCTTCCTTCACAGGTGCAATATACCCAACCAAAACAATGCCATCTTGCTTTTCAGGTGACTCTAAATAAAATCAACCCTACTTCTCCCCTTTCTACTCCCAATAAGTAACACAAGTCTAGTCTGATTCTGATTTAAACAGTTTAGACACAGGTCTTAAGTAGTGTCTAGTTCTCATTATCCCACAGTTTGGAAATACCTGCATTAGGATCAACCAAATGTCACAAAAATGTGGCCAACTTTTGAGTTATTTAGGAAAGAGGGTGCTTGATTAAGAGTTATGGAGAACTCAAAAGCATGCCAAGTTTTTTTAGTTGTTGGGCAGCGCATTTATTAGAATCAACCAAAAAATGCATTACCTCCCCCCTATGGATCAACCAATACACTAACAAGAACTTTGGAAAGCAAGAGTCTAGATAGCTCTTAATATCTCAAAAATATGCTAATATTCATGGAGCTGATCAGCAACAGCTACTAGGACAAAGGCTACATCTTCAGGCAGCCAGGAAGCAATGAGACCCATCATATTCAAGCTTGTGGGGAGCAGAGGGCAAAGTGGTGGGCTGCTCACAATAGCAAGGGGGCAAAGTTATTATCCTACGGTACCTACAGGTTGGACACATCTTGCAAGCTCTTAAGGCCCACCAGTATGTTACAGACGAAATCCACCTGCCGCAAGGCTCCTTTCTAAACACCAACCCATAGTTACAGGTGGGCTAGGGTCCAAGGCAACTCTAGCCCTACTTATTCTGCAGCCCCAAAGCTCTCGAGAGAAGGCAAGCCTTAGGAACTGCAGAAATCGACCTCTTATGCCTGCTAGGTGGGTGGGGTATACGGACGCAGGTGTAGGTGTAGCGGGGAGAATCGTCAGCCCTTATGGAAGGTTTTCCAGCCTCTGGGACAAAGAGACACGAGGTCACTGGGTGCCTGCGCTCCAGGGAACAAAGGTTCCCCCCCTCCGCCACACGTATGCCTCGGGCGGGGCCGGGGCGTGAGCGTGGGAGGGGGGGAGAGAGAAGAAGGCGGGGCCGTCCTCCTCGCTTTGTCCATGCCCTTCAACCGAAACTGTTCCCCCTCCTTTCTTCTCAAGGGGGTTTCAGTGGGAGTCCAGCTCGCCACCGAAACATCAGGGCGCCACCCCATTCCCTTGCTGGGACAATGGAGGAGAGGGGGTAGGATGCCTTTGATATGGGCAAGGGGGGGGGAGGAGCAGCGCGGACTCACAATTCAAGCCCTTTCCCACCATGAAGTTCCCAGCAAAGTAAAGAAAGCCATTTCTGTTTGCCGCTCAAGTTTGCTCTCCACCTAAGTTCCCCTGGGAGCACAGCACCCACGGAACTCAACGAACCCAAGCTAGCCATGCCCGCTCGTTTCAACGGGTCTACTCTCGCGTAGGGCTCTGGGCTCACATTGCCCCTCTGACCCTTAGCGGGATTATTGTTATTATTTTTTACTCTTCCAAGGGCTTCTAGAGAAGGCAGACTATCGCTCCGGACCGGAGACCAAAAGGCACGAGAGAACTCATCTCACGGCAACTCCCTAAATTAACGCTCGGGCGTTTATTGAAGACGCCCGCAAACGAAAGCGCTTTCTGCACATGCTTAAGAGTCCGCGGGTCTTCAATGATCAAGCGCGAGTTTCATCACCCGCGTTAATCTTACCCCCAATCCAAAGAGAGCAAATCTAAATCTGTTCCGAGCTTTACCAAATACCGCAGGAGATCGAGCGTCATTTGGGAAGAGCGCGGAATACAATAAATTTAATAAATAAAGGACTTTTTAAAAATACTGTCTAATACACCGCATCGATCTTTGGGGAAGGGACCCAGGCGTCCTGCCATCACTCTTCAAGGCATCCCTCGGGACCCACATAACGCAACAGATTTTTAAAAACTTTGCCTGGCTGGCACACAATATCAAGTCTTTAAAATAAAGTAAAACTAGTTAACCCATTCGTGGGGTCACGAAGAGTCGGACACCACTAAACAACAACAACAGTTAACCCATTTCCACCCTGCAGATCACCAATCTCACTAGCCCCCCGGACCCCCACCCCCATCTAGCTAAAGTCTCTTCCCTTACCTGTTGACGGGACCCAACGAACGAAAAGGCTTCAAATCCTCAGGAGGCAAGTTGGAAGCAACTTTCCTGGAGGGGCCGGCTATATACCCCTCTCATCCTCCTCCTCAGCCCTCCCCCCCCAGACCACACCCCTCTCATCCCTGATGACGTCAGTGGCAGGTGAAACTGGCGGCCTGGGATAGAAAACCGTCGGGAGGAAAAGCCCCCAAAAGAGGAAGGCGGGGGGGGGGCAAGGAGAAAGAGCGACCGAGACGGGCTTGCCACACCCAGGGCGAAACTGGCGCGAGCGAGCGCACCTGGGCGGAGGAAGGGCCGCGTTGGCGCAGAGGATCTGGTCGAAAAGTTCCCAGGTGCTCGCCCTCGAACCGCTCCTTAACCCAGCCCGGCCGGACTTTTACTTCGGCCAGCATTATTATTATTATTATTATTATTGTTATTATTATTATTAGTTCAGTGATATCCGCGGAACTCGGTGGGGGACTTCCTTGCGAGCAAGCGTGACCCGGATCGGGCTGCAAGAACTGGGGAGGAAGCAAAATATTACCCCTCGGTGGCACGAATACAGTGTAGCCCCGTGGATTAACCACGAGGCCAATAAAGGGGCCATATAGAGTTTAACCTTAGGCGCTTCAGATTTTTAGACTTTTCGGTTTCCTGGGTCAGCCGCGGATATTCGCCCGGTGACCTTGGGCCACTCACTCCCTATTAGTCTTCTCTTCCTCCCGGTGCTTGTTTCTTTTGAGGGGGAATCCAGGTACAGTACATAGAAAACCGTGTCGTGAGCCAAGACATCATTCATGCCTTTGCCACAGCCAGGGAAAGGAGCATTGTGGATTATTTGTGCTTTGACGATTTTCTCCTCAGAATCATAAGAGTTGGAAGGGTCATCCAGTCCAACCCCCTGCAATGCAAGAATCTCTTGCGCAAGGTAGGTCTTGAACCCACAATCCTAAGATTAGGCCTCATGATCCGCTAACTGAGCTACCCCTAATGATTTGATTTGGATACATTTGTTAATTTTAGATCATTTGTTTGATGCATATATGTGCTTTCCCCTCTGTATGTAGACTCTCTTTAAAAAAAAGAAAGCAGCCCCAACCCCAGCCTGGCAGACACAGGATGTGTCCCTACTCCTCCTGCCAGTTGTAGGGGCAGGCAAACTCCTATTCAGAGATACACGGGCCTGGAGCAGGCGTAGCGACCAGGCCCCATGCCATCAAAGGTCAGCAGTGGGGCTGGCTCAAGCCCTCCCTATTATTATTGCTTCCTTTATAGACTGCTTAACTTGCCAAGGTGGGTTTCTGAAGGCTATCACCGACTGATGTCTTGGTGGTGGTATTTCTGCCCGCTTACACTTCCTGCATTCTAGGGGGGTTGGCTGTTGCGGGGCAAGAGGCCAGTGTGGGCTGTTTTGGGTCTGCATCCAATCTCTCCCCCCCCCATACCAGTGCAGCAGATTAGGGTTTTGGACTGGAGCCTCTCAGTCTGTAGTTTAAGGGTGTTAGGAGTTGATGGGAGACACCTGTTCTCCTCCCAGAGCTACAGAGTGGTTGAACAGTCAGTCGCTCTTCATAAGGAATTCTGGGAATTGTGTTTCTGAGAGGGGAATAGAAGTCTCTTCATAAGTCTGAGCACTCTTAACAAACTAAGGTTCTTGGGGGGTGGCCATGACTGTTAAAAGTAGCGCCACAGTGCTCTGAATCTCTGGTGGGAATGTGGTCATTTGTCTTGCCGTGTCCATTTGCAAATTCAGTGGATTGCTAATGCGATGAGGAAGGAACAAGTTCATTCCAAAGGCTGCTTGTCATAATTCTTTTTTTAAAGTGGGCCCTGCCCAAGATCAGTTCTTAAGGATGTCTCATGTGTTTTTATGTTTTTTTAAGCTGTTTAAATAAAGTCTTCCCTCAAACCACACCTACTTTCCCAAAAGCCCGGACTTCTTGCTCTATAATGAGAAAGGAGTGTATGCTAAGGATTCTTGTCTTTATACCAGGTGGTTGAGAACTGAGCCCTGGTAAACATTTCCTGTGTAGACTTTAGAGACACTCTTACCCTCCCTTGGACAAGAGTGTCATCAGGTGATGGTTAGGAACATGAGCTGTGAGCCTGGAAGGCCCTGATTCAACCCAGAATACTCAGTGGGCAAAAACTACAACTACCAATCTGAAATATAGTACAGTACCGGCCTACAGTACAGGGCTGTTGTGTGGGGCAAACATTTGTCTGATAAGGTTGCATAGCAGCACTTAGGAAAAGTACTATATCTATCGATCTATTGATCGATCGATCGTGTGTGTGTGTGTATGAAATCATTTTTATTGGGTTTACAGACACAAAGTACAAATAAACACTAGTAAAAACATATGTATATACAGAGATTATCTGAATCTCAGGACTTCCCCCATCCCTACAACTGCATATTCATCCATACTCCAATTTTTATACCAAACCATATTGTCCATAGTAATTTATACACAGCAAGTGAATCAAAATCCTGCTATTGTTTCCATCTGCTTATAGTGGACTCCAAGGTAACTTATGAATTTTCCCCATTCTTTTATAAAGTTTTTATCCTCTTGGTTTCTGAGTTTTCTAGTCAGTTTTGCCATCTCGGCATAGTCCACCAGCTTGGTTTGCCATTCTTCTCTGGCTCCCTCCCTTGGCAACTGGCATTCAGAGGTAGACTGCCTCTGAGCCTGGAGGTTCTGTCTAGCTATTGTGGCTAATGGCTTGTACCTTTGCTGAACTCAATCCCCTTTTCAAATCGTTACAGAAGATCATTACAGTAGTCGTATTTTGAGACAGCAGTTAGTCCCACCGAGACTTGCTTTCTAGTAAGTGCCTTTAGGAACTGCAGCCTTAAATCCCACATTCTCTACTCGCAGGAGTACAGCTGGCAATGAAGGATTTACCGGTATGCAGAGACCACAGGAGTTCCACATGCTTGACTTGAGTTTTGATTTAGGACAGCAAGGAATGTGAGTAGAAAGATGGGGAGGGAACTAGCTCTCCTGGGTACTCGAGAACTCGTGGCAGGATTGGTTGCCAGACACCTTTTTGGCATAAGCAATAAAGTGCTTTGTGGGACGCGGGTGGCGCTGTGGGTTAAACCACAGAGCCTAGGGCTTGCTGATCAGAAGGTTGGCAGTTCGAATCCCTGGGACGGGGTGAGCTCCCGTTGCCCGGTCCCTGCTTCTGCCAACCTAGCAGTTCGAACGCATGCAGTGCAAGTAGATAAATAGGTACCATTCTGACGGGAAGGTAAACAGCATTTCCGTGCGCTGCTCTGGTTCGCCAGAAGCGGCTTAGTCATGCTGGCCACATGACCCAGAAGCTGTACGCAGACTCCCTCGGCCAGTAAAGCGAGATGAGCGCCGCAACCCCAGAGTTGTCCGCAACTGGACTTAACTGTCAGGGTCCCTTTGCCTTTAAATAAAGTGCTTAAAGAGCAACATATTTGATTTGTTGTAGCAGAATCTTTCGTGGACCACAGCCCACTTCATCAGATGCATGAAGCACAGTCTTCATTTAAGATGCATGTACTGTGTAGTGTAAAGCAGGGGTCAACAACCTTTTTCAGCCCTGGGCTGGTCTACCATCCCTCAGACCATGTCGTGGGCCAGACTATATTTTGAAGAAAAAAAATGAACTAATTCCAATGCCCCACAAATAACCCAGAGATGCATTTTAAATAAAAGCACACATTCTGCTTATGTAAAAACACCAGGCAGGCCCCACAAATAACCCAGAGATGCATTTTAAATAAAAGCACAAGTTCTACTCATGTAAAAGCATGCTGATTCCTGGACCGTCCGTGGGCCAGATTTAGAAGGCGATTGGGCCACATCCGGCCCACGGGTGATCTCTGGTGTAAAGGGTAGTGGGAGGGATGTGTGTACAGGCAGTATAAAATACACACACATGACACATACAGAGAGATAACATAAGAAGAATCTTCTGAGTATCTTTCTTCCACCACGGGAGTAACGACAGTCATCCTCTTTTCGATGAGGTTTCTGGGACCAGAACATTATTCACCACCTCTGCGGGAGGAAGATAAATTTAGCAGTTTATTAGATCAGAAACATTCTACTAGTTTCCTGGGAGGAGTGGGCTGGGATTTGGCTTTTTGAAGAACAAGGAAGGGGGGAGCTGTATGAGCCCCCTGGAGAGTGCAAACTATCCACCTGCCTGGGCATGACAATGAGTCATTGAAATGGACAAAGCTGAGAGATCCGGCCCTTTCAGATCTCCTGAGGTTGGTTTGGGGGGGAGCGAGGAGGAAGGGCAGAACAAGGTGGGGAAAGTTAGGAGGGGGATGGGAGGGAGAGTCACCACTTTTTAAACTGGGAAGAGCTCCTGCGCCTTTAACAGCAACTGCCTGCGAGGCAGAAAATCAACCCGCTGAGATTTCCCCAGTCCCTGCGGATGCAGTGCAAGGAAAACTTTCACCACGTTGATCTTCTGCCTTGCATGCAGCTTGTTAGGTCACTGAACCTAGGGAAGCATGCACACCTAGTTGAGATCAAGGGATTTCCCTGTCCTAGGCAATCTGCTCATGGCCACTGTAGCTACATTTTCATGATCATCCTTTGCTGCCCCCTGTGGAACTCTCTCCCTGAACCTTATGACAGTCTTCGGCAACCAATGTTCCAGGTTGCAACTCCTATCAGCCCCAGCCAGCATGTTATTAATTTCTGAAAAGTTGGACTTGCAACAGAATGTTGCAGCGTGTCCTTTCTCACTGACCTAGGAATGGTCCTGGTCAGGATTCCTTGTCAGAACAGAGGCTTTGCTCTCAAACCTGGAAGTTCACAGTTCTTTGTCAGTTGCTCTCAAACCTGGAAGTTCACAGTTCTTTGCTGCTGCTGCTACTACTGCTGTTGTTTCCTCCTCCTCCTCCTCCTTTGCAAAGCTCAACACTTGGAGGCACTTACAGGACCACCTAGGTGTGTAGAAGTTACCCTAATTTTGGGTGGCTGTTTTGAAATGGATAGGCACTGAACCATCTGGGTTCACTATTAGAGGGATTGGTGATAACAGCAACTTTCTCTGGGGATTCTGGGCACTTCCCATTATAATAATATCTGATCTTATATTGGGCATTGGTTTCAGAAGCACACACACACAAGCGTGTGTTTGCACACATACATATGGTGTGATTGCACCTACACTTCAGACAGTATCACATTGCTTTTTTTCCTCCCTGATTCCCCAACTCACAAATGCGCCTTTAAGTCCTGGAGCACTTATTTCCGGGTAGTTTCATAAATGACTATTCTGAGTTTCAATGTGAAGGTAAACACCTTCTAGACATTTATGTTTGTCTTGGTTAAATATATATTCATTGATGGTTGTTGTTTTTTGCAAGGAAATTCTACAAGATGTTTTTATAACCTTTGGTCTTATGGAGGGTTTTTATTGCTCATTTTATTGTTTTCGTTTCCTTTTGTGTAAACATCACTTCCAAAGCCCGGGCTGATGTGTAAATAAACTAAGAAGTGTGGGCTGAGGTGAAATCAGGCGTCCACAAAGAAATTAATGCAATATTGGCATGTGATGTTCAATATGGCTTCTGTCCTGAGCTGGGTTCCTATTTCGTAGGGATGTCCAACCAATAGATCGTGATCTAATGGTAGATTTCCCAGCTGATCCTGGTAGATCACGGGATCCTTATTGTGTACAAAAAGTTATGGGGAAAAAGCTAAAAAACTGTGCAATCCTCCTCAAAAAAGCTCAACAACTCTGAGCAATCCACCCACCCAAAACATGCTCTTCCTCCTTCCAATGACAATGGGTAGATCACTGCCAGTTTTTCTTATACTGGGAGTAGATCACAGTCTCATGGGAGTTGGATATGCCTGCGTGACATCAACAGGTTCCCATCACTGTGTCTGAGAAGAACTGGAAGGAAGGAAGTCCAAGAGAGGCCTGGCTGAAAGGCTCAGCCTCTTTTCTTTGGCCCCACCCCTGGCCGGCCGGTCATTGTCCTACCTGGCCGAGGGCGAGTCAAAGGCCAGCCTAAGCAGGTGGGTGGCACCCGCCCTGGTATGCCCTGCTTGGTGCCGCAAACCCCGCCCACCTGTGTGGAAGGGAGGGCGGAAAAAAATGACATGGGGGGGGGAGAGAGAGAGACAGCCAAAAGACAGTTTGTGTATGTGGTGAATCACATTAGTTAATGAACTCCTGGGTTACAAAATTAACTGGAAACAGAAAGCTACAACACCAGGCAAAGGGATGGACACTACAACCATTGTCCCTAATATGCTCTTTAAAAAAAGCCTGCATGGATTTTATTATTCTTATTAAATGTGGGAAGCATTTAAAAGTGTATCTCCCATCTGATACCAACCCTATTATTAAAGCAGAGGGAGGAGGCTGCCTCAGGCAGCTGATTTTGAGGTCCATGAAAGAGCAGTCACCAAATTTATTCTTACATTTATTTCCCAGGAGAGGTATTTGTGGAATTTTCTGTCTAAGGTGCCAAAATGGCATAGCCTTGGGTGTTAATAGTACAGTATACGCCTTGAACTGAGGAAGGGGGCACCATTTGCTATGGAGGAAATGGGCCTTGTATATAGGGAAGCCCCAGGTTCAAATGCCTGATATTTCTACTGTTATAAGAGTTAAAAGGGGTCCTTTTCTGGGAGGGAGCCTGGACCTCTGGCAGAGCACAATTGAAAGCCCTTACCAGCTACCGGTAGTAAAATGGCAGAGACCAGACCAGAATTCTAGTGAAAAGCAAGGCGGCTAGTTAAGCTTGATCTTTATTAAAAATTGTTGCAACAGGGTGTTTCCCCCTCCCCACACACAGGAAGGTGGGGGAGAGACCCAGAACAAAGGTGTGCAAGCTCTTATATAGAAAATTTTAAATTGCCCGCCCTGGAGTCCAAGACCGCCCCCAGAAACATCACAGATACATCACAGAAGAGGCGGTCTACAACAGAAATCTGAGTGCATTGTTTTTATCATGCCTGGCAGGTTACCTGTTAATGGTCATTTGACTGGATTACCTGGGGAGCCTGGCCAGTCTTTTGTAATGATAAATGCTTACCAGTAGTTCCTGAGCCAGGTCACAGGCTTACACCCTATTCATATCTTAAATGTGCCCTTAAGACAGGATTTGTGAGGAAAGAGACAATGGGGAGGTTTCCCACTTTGACCTTGCAGAGAAATAATTGAGGTCAATTTGTTCAGGACTTTTTTTTTCTGTGAAGTTTCAGACATGTGGTTTATATATACAGTTATGAACATTTATCTTTTATATATATGTGATCTTAAAATTCTTATAACACTACTCAGAGAGGTAAAGGTAAAGGGACTCTGGACTTAATGGTGTTAGCAAAGGCTGTTTAGATAGTAGTGTAGTTTTACTTCAGTTACTTTAAGTGTATCTCACAGGGGCCTCCCTCCTTTGATGGTAATGGCCCATTTCACATGCCACAGTAAACTGTAGTTAATGGTTTACCCTAAACCCAAAGGTGGCTCCTGGTTCACTCCTTCCCTACTGCAAGCAAGGACAACGATCCAAGATTACTGGCTTTGAGTTACATCCGAATTGGGAATAGGTAGTGGTTTGTTTTGCTCAGACAAACCATGATAGATAAGCCAAGAGCAATCCTTGACGGCCACATTGGGGCTTGTTTGGAATGAAAGAAGCCACAATCCCCAGTTCAGAAACTGGGCTAAGCCAGTGATTGATTGCTCCTGCCTGAGCAAAATGTAGATCGAAAGGAGAGTGTGTTCACAGTTAGCCATTGACTACTGTTTACCTTATGTGTGAATGTAGTCTTATTCGCATAAAACACTCAGACAAACCATGCCTACATGTAAATGAGCAAGCATGAACGAGCAAGAACAAACCTTGGATACAGCTCAAGGATTGTTTGGAGTGAGACAAACCATGAGCCCAGGTTTGCACATACAGTGGTGCCTTGATTACCAAACGCAGCTTCTCCAACCTTTTGCTAATTGCTATAGACCAGGCACGTCCAACAGGTAGATTGTGATCTACCAGTAGATCACTGGACATCTGTGGTAGGTCACTGGGGGCCCCCAAGAAGCTCAACAAGTTTGGCTCCCCCCCAAAAAAGCTCAACATTTTTGCCCTGGACCCCTAAAAAACGTGGCTTTCCCCTCCCTCCCTATAAAAAGTTCAACAATTTCAACCTGAACCGCCCAAGAATGGGCCTTTCTCCTTCCTAAAAAAAAGCAAAAAAGCTCATCAACTTTGACCTGAACCCCCCAAAAGGGGGTAGATCACTGCCAGTTTTAACTCTGTGAGTAGATCGCTATCTCTTGGAAGTTGGCCACCCCTGCTATAGACCAAGAGTGAGGAGCCTGTGCCCCCCCCCATATTATCAGTCTCCAACTCCAATCAGCTCCAGACAGTCAACCAATGGTCAGGGTTGATGGGAATTGTGGTCCAGCAACATCTGCAGGGCCATCAAATATCTGAAAGGTCACACCTTCAGCACCTCTGTTCAAAATGTTGGCAATGAACCACCAGAAGGCAAAAGTTACTTTAAGTGTATACGCATAGCAGACAAAAAATTTCCAGAAACCAAGACTGCTTTCGATAAATAGGAGCAGAGCACATGCTTCATTTTGTGAGTGAGTCCTGTTGCGTCACAGTCCTTGCCTCTAGGGGTGAGAGACAGTTGTTCCAGGATGTTGTTTTGAAAAGCCTAGAGCCAACCCCCCCCAGCTGGGCTGAATTGTCAGCAACTCAGAGCTGACCATGAGTCAGTTATTTGGAGCCGAGTCAAACCTGAGTATCGAGGAACTAGTTTATATAGGATGACATGTTCCTTTACACAATCAGCACACAACCCAGGTCACTGTGGAAGTCCAAGTGGGCTGTGTGCCATCGTGCTCTGGGGAGGCTGTTGTGTGCGAGAGAACGAGGACGAGGGAGCCTTTCAATGAGGAAAGGTGAGGCGGTTGCCTCAGGTGCTAGATTCTGGGAGCCATTAAGAGTGGCAGAAGGGGAGACAGATCCTTCTTGATCCACATAAAGCAGCCACAGAAGCCTGCCATTTTGAACAGAGGAGCTGTTGTTCGGGAGGGACTGCTCTTTCATGCTATTTTTTCTGTTCATCAATATGGCTCCCATGTTGGTTCCCCCCCTGCCTCTGGGTGCCAGGTGCAAAACTCTCAAAAATGCATCTGGAACCTTATAAATGCTGTGCACATGTTGAAACGGTGCAAAGCTTACTGGATGGCCTCGGGCCGTTCACTATCTCTCATATTAACCCACCCCATAGGTGTCTTTGGAAGACAGTGCATGTGGACCATGTATGCCACAATAGCACTTTGGAGGAAGTGCAGAATCAGAATAAATAAGTTATTTAAAAAAAAAAAACATGCCAGGGACATGATATCCTTCCCTTTTGTGGAGGAACATGCAGTGGCATTCATGAACATTTCCCCATTCTAGCCTTACAACAAACCTGCCAGGTAGGCTTGGCTGAAAAAAAGAAGATAACCCCTGAGATCACCCAGTGAATTTCATGGCTAAGTGGGGAATGTCCTAGTGCAACACTTATCACTGGCTCACAGGGCAGGTGCCAAGCTTGAATGGACTGTCTGTGGCACTGAGGGGTGCCCTGGGGGAGGGGCATTGGGTTCCTACCACCATACCCCTGGCATTGCCCGTGGTTTTTGTAGCCACTTGGTACAAGAGCTGCCTTCCACCCTCTTCCCTTTGGATGGGCTTGCATGGCAAGGTTGCAATGGGATGGAAACTGAGCAGCTGATTGGCTCTGGGAAACTGCCATGCTTAATCTCCCACCATGCAATGCCTGGGCTGCAACATCAGATGTAACATCAATGTTTTGCAGGAGATAAAACATGGTAGAAGCCCTACACTGATCAATGTAACACCCTCCCTTCAGATGTCAAGGAGATAAAGAATTACACAACTTTTAGAAGGCACCTGAAGGCAGCCCTGTATCTGAAGGTTTTTAACCCTTGATGTTTTTATTATGTATTTTTTTTAAAAAATATTTTTATTAAAGTTTTCTTGGTTTACAAAGGTATGCGCAATGTCTCTTTTTCCAAGTTACGTTTTCCATAGGTCAGTTTCATTTGTTGAGACATTAGGGTTACATTAGGAAGAAAATGGGGGTGGGGAGGTGGCGGGGGGGGGGAGGCGAGTGGGTGTGGGGTCGGGAGGCGATGTCTCTATTTTGCTTAATGTCTGTGTGGGTTTGTATTATGTACTGTATTATGTATATGCTGTAAGCCACCCAGAGTGGCTGGGGAAGCCCAGCTGGATAGGTAGGGTATAAATATTATTTTTCTTTTTATTCCGGCTAGACTTGTCCAAGCTGTGGCAAGGGCCCAGCCCCAGTAGGCCTGAGTTTGCTGGGTGCTGACGTATACTCACCCAGTCTGCTTCCTCAGTTATTTGAGGATCCACCTGTCGGGGAGATGGTTTTTTTTTTGTGTGTGTGTGTGTGTGTGTGTGTGGCTTAGGCCTCTGCTCACTTTTCCGCTGGAGTCATTATCTTGGAATCTGCCTCCGGGAACTGCTTGTTCCTTGGCTTTGATCCCACAAATAACACCGGAGCATAGCTTTGTGTTTGCCTGGCAGTGCTGATGGGCAGAGTGCTTTTGGAGCCTATGGCTACAATTGCCTCTGTTTCCCATTCCCCTCCTGATTTCGTGGAGGGATCTTCCCTGGGGATTTGCTTGCCCGGGTGAGCTCCTTAGTTATATCCAAGGTGTACTTGTTACAACCTGCCCAGTGGGAAGGAGTTGCTGCTGCCTCCCCTCCTCTGCCCTTCTGTCTTTTTCTGCACATCGAAACTCGGAGTTCTGCGTAAGCAGGTGCCGCTGTTCTCAGTCAACGTTCCAGAGAACAATGGGATGGCGACCTCTTTTTATTGGTTCTGCTTTTGGGTGGAGAAAGTGGATGGAGATATTTTTCTCTTTCCCTCCTCTCTCTTAATACTAATACATGGGTTCACTAGTTAATGGGAATAGCAGCAACGGCTAGAAGGGTTGCTTATCTACATTAGTCTACCACAGTGAAGCGCCTTGTGGCACCTTCAAGACAACCCATTTTATTGTGGCATGAGGATTACGGCACACTTCGTTGGCTTAAACACACAAAGAGACTGCCGTAAAATTTGCACATGCTAATTCATACATATAGATGCACGTTTGGAAAGAATGATTATGATTTAAATAGAAATTTAATTTTGGGTATCAAATGGCAAGACAGAATTCCAGACAAATATGTGCTCTCCCAGCGTGTTGGCATTCCTGTCTCAGCAAGGTCTACACTGGCTTGGTCATATCCACAGAATGGAAGGTGGCAGGATACCCAAGGATGTGCTCTATGGGGAGCTGGCTTCTGGTATCCGGCCTGTTGGCAGACAAACTCTGAGTTCCAAAGATTTCTGCAAACGTGACATGAAGGCTGGCAACCCCACTGTGGCATCACTTCTGAACTTGTGGCATAGTTGTATAGCTCCATGATCTTGCCGTGGGGCAACCTAATGCTTAGTGACGAATATAAACAATATGTCTGTCATGTGAGATGGCGGGGAACTTGTAGCCCTCCAGATATTGCTGGACTCCAAATCCCACCAATGGTCCCAATCCCAATGGTCAGGGATTATGAGAGTTGTAGTTCAGCAAGCGCCACAGGGTTCCACCCCATTGTGTGCTATTAACGCAGGCACCCCCAAACTGTGGCCCTCCAGATGTTTTGGCCTGCAACTCCCATGATCCCTAGCTAACAGGACCAATGGTCAGGGATGATGGGAACTGTAGTCCAAAACATCTGGAGGGCCACAGTTTGGGGATGCCTGTATTAACGCGTGTGTTTTTAATCTGAGATGGCCACACAGTTTAAAGGATTTCAGGCCCACGTAACATTGGTAGTGATAGAGTTGATATTCCCTTCTGCGGCTGCATATGCACAATGCACTTAACACACATGGCTTCTCCCAGAATACCAGGAAATGTAGTTTAAAGGTGCTGGGAATTGCAGTTCTGAGGGAGTGAACTACAGGTCCCAGGATTCTTTGAGGGGAGGTGATGTGCTTTAAATGTATACGGTAGTGTGTATGCAGCCTGTGTCGCTTTATAATTTTGAGTCCGATTGCGAAGTAAAAAAGAATTCATCTTTTGTTGTTTACTGTCATTACATTGTACAATAGCCTCTGACTATAAATACTTAAAGTCTGGCTGGTTTCTGCTTGAGAAAACATAGCAAGCCTTGCATTTTATGCCTCTGGAGGTTTAAGACCAACAGTGCCCGGTCTCCATGTTGTGGACAGTGAAGTGGTGCGACAGTCTTCCAACCGTAATTCCATTTCTGTGCAAACAGGAGTAACAGGAATGCCTTCTGATTCTTAGCAGTGGTTCAGGCAGGAGACAGGATGTGTTATTGTGGGTTGCGAAGCTATAGCTCCTTCCTGTGGTCATGATAGGAAAAGAGACGGGAGAGAGTTAAGCAGGGCATGAGAAGCCACGCAAAACATACCGTTATTTACGTCAACAGTATCAATAGGGCACACTTACCTTGAAGAGGCGATGTCAAAGGTTTGGGCTTCTTTTTTGTAGGATTGGTGGCTGTGTCCACACAAACAATGGCAAGGGATTTTTACAAGGGCTGTTCAAACTTCAAGAGCTACTTGATTTGAGAGCTTCACTTCTGTACTTTTCACCCACATTTTAATGAAAAGCACCACATTCCCCACATTCCTCATTGTAGGGCAGGGCCATGTTTAGTGAAATGGTACAGGGCTACCCACCGTTCCCCAGAATCTCTTGCCAGAGACACCAGTTGTGTGATTTTCTTGCAAGAAAACACTTTAACAACAAAAAGAGCTGCACAATTGAGGTATTCCAGTTTTTCTGTGCAACAGCATCTCTGCTCCAAACTCAACAAAGCTAAAGAAAAATACTGTACAGGTGTGAGATTTGGCAAAAGAAGTAATATATAGTAAGACAAAGGTAATCTCCAAAATGTACAAACTCCTACTTGAATGGGAGGTTAAAGACGAGGAAGCCAAATAAGTCAGGACTAAGTGGGCAATTGATTTGGGGAAAAATATACCAATGTCAGCATAGGAAAGACTATGGAATACAGACTGGAAATTCACAGCCTGTTATACACTAAGGGGAAATCATTTGAAGATGTTCTACAGGTGGTATATAACTCCCAGTAAGTTAGCAAAGATGTACAGAACATGCTCAAACAAATGCTGGAGGTGTAAACAGGCTGAAGGGACAATGATTCATATGTGGTGGGGCTGCAATAAAACTAAAAAATTCTGGGATATGATATACAGTACAAAGAAATTAATTTTTATTCAAACAAACTTTTACAAAAGAACCAGAAGCCTTTCTCTCGGGGATATTGGGACCAAGGAAAAAAGAGTTTTCCAAGCAAAAAAGAATATTCCTATACACTGCAACAGCAGCGAGAATACTGGTCGCCAAAAAATGGAAAGGTGAAATGATACCATCAAAAGAGGAATGGCAGGAGAAATTGTTTGAATATCTTGAATTAGCAAAAATGACTGAGACAATTAGGAGATAGCCAACCCAAAGGTATAAAAAAGAATGGGGAATTTATAAAGAATATTTAATTAAACATTGTCTACAAGTGAAAACCTGGACATGCTTTGTCTAAACTCCGCAATGTGTAAGTTAGATAAAGAATATATGAGATAAAATAAAAGAAAGAAATGGAGATAAGGAATATTGAAGCAGTGATAATAAAAAGGGGGAAAAAGGATGAACCCTCAATGAGGAGATTGGAAGTCATATGGAGAAATTAAGAAATTGTGAATTATATAATACAAGTTGTCTTTAGGAATTTAAAGATTTATACATATTTGTTTGGTAATTTGTTGTTTCTTTTGCATTTTATTTGGAATGTATAATCTTTACCATGTAAGAAAATCAATAAAAACATATTAAGAAAGAAAAATACAGGTGTGAGAGAATGGTTAAGTATTAGAAGTACTGTAAAGAACTCTACATATGAAAAAGCAATAAAATACATTTTAAAAAGTAGAGAATTGATGATGTGCAACCATGTCTGCAATCCTATACAGTCATACCTCTACATACGAATGCTGCGGGTTGTGTACAACACAGGTTACGAACGTGCTGAACCCAGAAGTAACGGAACGGGCTACTTCCGGGTTTGGCAATTCGCGCATGCGCAGAAGTGTCGAATGACATCACACGCATGCGCAGAAGCACCGAATCGCGCAGCGAGCATGCACAGATTTGGCGCTTCAAGTTGAGTACAGCACTGGATGTGAACGGGGCTCCGGGACAGATGCCGTTCGCATCCAGAGGTACCACTGTATAGTCTTCATCTGTCCAATTCAGTGGGACTGATGTTTGAGTGAACATGCACAGAATCAGACTAAAATATGAATGGACAAGACTGAGTCTTTATGGAACATTAAAAACAACAAATCCCATAGCAGTACAAATGAAACTTTTGCTTTTGATACCAGCTGAGATTCCATTACGACAATTCCCCATAGAAATTAGTTGCTAGGTTGGAAAACTGACGTTACTCCTTCTCTTGTTTAGCTTTTTAGATACTTGCAAGCTTCTGTCATCATCTTAATCATCTCTTCCTTGGCCAAATATGGCCAGTGGCTTCAGCTTTTCCTCATGCACCATGCATTCCTAACTCTTGATCTGCTTCCCCGCTCAGGTATATGGCAAGAACGGATGTGAAAGGTTTACTAGACATTTTGCAATGAGGAAGGCTAGAGTGGTGTAGTCTTTGCTTTCGTATTTGTAGCCCTATGCTCCAGAATTGAATTCATTAGGTTATTACAGAGACCCTAGATAATGTTACATCAATATTCTTACATTCTAATATTCCCATTTGCCCTTCTGTCTTTTCAAGGCTTACTTTCTTGGAGGGTCTTCTAACTTGGAATGCAATTGCAATACCACCTATCATGGGCGTACCCAGGATCAAAACTAGGGGGGGCAAGGGGAGGGGCCAAGGCACGGAAGGGGAGGGGCCACAAAGTGGTCGGGAACGGCGAACTCGTGCTCCGCCGGGCTGTGCCCCTCCCTAGAAGCAGGGCTGGTGGGCGGAGGCGGAGCCCAGCCCAGCGGAGCGCGAGTTCAGCGTTCCCGCCCGCCGCGCCGCGCTCTCTGGTTCCCCGCCGCGCTTGGCCTTGCCAGAGGGCGCGACGGGGAGCTGGAGGGAGGGCGCAGCGCGGCGGGCGGGAACGGCGAACTCACGCTCCGCCGGGCTGTGCCCCTCCCTAGCAGCAGGGCTGGTGGGCGGAGGTGGAGCCCAGCCCAGCGGAGCGCGAGTTCGGCGTTCCCGCCCACCGCGCCGCGCTCCCTGGTTCCCCGCCGCGCTTGGCCTTGCCTGAGGGCGCGCCGGGGAGCTGGAGGGAGGGTGCGGCGCGGTGCGGCGGGAATGGCGAACTCGCGCTCCGCCGGGCTGTGCTCCGCCTCTGCCCACCAGCCCTGCTTCTAGAGTAGGGCAGCTGCCCTAACTTGCCGCATGGTGGGTACGCCCTTGCCACCTATTCATGTGGGGATTGGCAACATGGCTATCGACTCACCTGTTGGAGAACTGGCCTTGTGGGGCAGTTGGTGATGTGGCTGGTGAAGCCCACTTTTCTGCATTGCTTGCCCTGCATTTCCTGGCAACAGCGCCACAATTGCCAGTTCTGGCCAATTTCAAAAAATGTAAATGTTTGAAGAACAGCAGTCCAGGATAGAGGTCAATAATATACCGGCAGGTTTACATAAAATGAAGTGAGAGCTGGACCATAAAGAAGGCTGATCGCCGAAGAATTGATGCTTTTGAATTTTGGTGCTGGAGTCCCATGGACTGCAATAAGACCAAACCTATCAATTCTGAAGGAAATCAGTCCTGAGTGCTCACTGGAAGGACAGATCCTGAAGCTGAGGCTCCAATACTTTGGCCACCTCATGAGAAGAGAAGACTCCCTGGAAAAGACCCTGATGTTGGGAAAGGTTGAGGGCACAAGGAGAAGGGGACGACAGAGGATGAGATGGTTGGACAGTGTTCTCGAAGCTACGAACATGAGTCTGACCAAACTGTGGGAGGCAGTGGAAGACAGGAGTTGCCTGCATGCTCTGGTCCATGGGGTCACGAAGAGTCGGACACGACTAAACGACTATACAACAACAACATACATAAAATCACAAAAGACATAATAAAAATAGAAACAAGAACAACCCAATATTCCCCACTCCAACACATTTTAAAAGGGCATTGGATGTCAATCAGTGAAAGGCCTGGTTAAAGAGGAACATCTAAAGCGCTTAAAGGTGTATAATGAAGGCGGCAACTGAACCACCCTGAGGAGAGCATTCCACTAATCAGGAGCCACGGCAGAAAAGGCTCGTTCTTGTGTTGTCACCCTCATGGAGGAGGCACATGAAGTTAAGGACCTCAGAGGATGACCTCAGTTAATATGGGGAAAGGTGGTCCTTGAGGTCTTGCAGTCCTGAGCTGTTTAAGGCTTTCTAGGTCAAACCACGTGGAAACTGCCTCAGGAACAACTGTGTCAAGAGGAACAGTAGAAACAAAAATAAGTTAATAAAGTTTGGGTGGGTCGGTGGGAGGTTTTAACTCAGCTGCGGTCTCATTTGGCTGGGCCGTTTCTGGTGATCCTTGCAAGCTCCTGGGCTGGAAGTTCCCATGTATGGCTTAGGGCAGGCTTCCTCAACCTCAGCCCTCCAGATGTTTTGAGACTACAATTCCCATCATCCCTGACCACTGGTCCTGCTAGCTAGGGATCATGGGAGTTGTAGGGCCAAAACATCTGGAGGGCTGAGGTTCAGGAAGCCTGGCTTAGGGCAGTGGTGGCCAAACGTGGCCCTCCAGCTGTTTTTGGACTACAACTCCCATCACCCCTGACAGGACCAGTAGTCAGGGATGATGGGAACTGTAGTCTCAAAACAGTTGGAGTGCCACGTTTGGCCACTACCAGCTTAGGGCTATTCTGAGGGCTATGAAAGGTGCGAGGACTGGGTGGGTAACCCCTAGGCAACCAATACAAATATTCAATTCAGGGCTAGATTTAGGTTTGATGAGGTCCTAAGCTACTGAAGGTAATGGGGCTCTTTATATATCCAGCTGTCCTTTGTCAACAACAAATTGTCGCTGTTTTTTGTGTTGAATATATGCTATATGGTAATTTATGGACCTAATAGGTATGTAGGTTTTATTTTGTTTTTATCTTCTATTTTGGAAATGTACATCCAGTTTTTTCCCCTTTATTTTTTTTTTTGGGTGGGGCCCCCAATAGTGGGGCCCTAAGCTATAGCTTGTTTAGTTTATACGTAAATCCGGCAATGATCCAATTGGTAAAAACTACATTTCCCAGAAGGTTTAGGGTCCGTATTTTTATTAAGTGTATTCTGGGTAATGCAGTTTCTTAAAAAATAAAAATGAAATGTAAATGCGACTCTTGAGAATTAAACTCTGCTCGCCACGCTGCGAAGCTGAGTATATATCAGGGCTGACAAGATGGCAGAAGGCTGCATTGATGATGAGATATTGCTACCTTAAAGGTAAAGGGTAAAGGGACCCCTGACCATTAGGTCCAGTCGTGACCGACTCTGGGGTTGCGCGCTCATCTCGCATTATTGGCCGAGGGAGCCGGCGTATAGGTTCCAGGTCATGTGGCCAGCATGACAAAGCCGCTTCTGGCAAACCAGAGCAGCACATGGAAACGCCGTTTACCTTCCCGCTGTAGCGGTTCCTATTTATCTACTTGCATTTTGACGTGCTTTCGAACTGCTAGGTTGGCAGGAGCTGGGACCAAGCAACGGGAGCTCACCCCGTTGCAGGGATTTGAACCGCCGACCTTCTGATCAGCAAGCCCTAGGCTCAGTGGTTTAACCACAGCGCCACCTGGGTCCCTATTGCTACCTTAACTTTCCCCAAAATCCACCGTCTGGTGCGCAACGGATTATCCACTCCACTCCCAGCCAACCTTTCACTTTGGGCTTTATGGAAAGTCCCTCTAGGAATAAAATTCCCCATTCTTTCCTCTTTCTGAGGAGAAACGGGAAACAAAATGCAGCAACATCAGCTCGCAATTCATTCTGGAAGTTGTTGTCTCACTTGTAGGAGGAGTGTGTGCGGGTGCTATGGTGCAATGGGAACAACTGAACTACAGTTCCCAGCATGCTTCGAAGGCACGCGAACCACGCGCCTAACATTTTGCGTCACGATAGACGCAACGCGGGTTTACAAAATGAAATCTCGCGAGACTTGGCTTTCTACTCTGGATTCCACCCCTCTGCTCTCTAATTTGGGAACGCGCGGTGGCTGACGGGAGGGACGGATCCGTCTCGTCTCGTCCTGTCCGCGCTCCCTCACGCACCACTAGCGGTGCCTCCCGAAGTGCGTCGCGCCTCGATGTGACTGCTGTACGAGAGAGAGAGGGAAAAAAGTGAGGGTGAGAGCGAAAGGAAAATCCACCCGCAGGGGCAAAGTCTTCCTGAAACAGCCTCCCCCCTCATCTCTATTCCTCTCCCCAGAGCGCTTTAGAAAATGGCGTCCGACCTTCGCGCTGCTTGCGATGCATGCCGGGACTTGTAGTCTTTTCCATGCCTCGGAGACTATTGGCGTCAGGGTCTTGGTCGCGAAAGGACTATGTTTCCCATAACCCCGCGGGCGAGGAGAGGGACAGACGGGAGCGAATTGGACGGGAAGGGGGGCGGTTCCGCTTCTCCTCCTCCTTTCCCCCTCCTCCCCTTCACCCTTCGCCTGCGCCGCGGCTGCTGCTGCTGCGTCGGGTGAGGGAGCGCGAGAGAGAGAGAGAGCGAGAGAGTGGCGCAGGCAGAGAGAGCGGCCTCCCTGAGCAGCGCGAGGGAGGCGGGTGAGAGGCCTACTCCGGGGCGGCCCGTCCTCGGGAGTCGCGCAGGGGGAGGGAGGAGAGGGTTTGGGGAGGGGGCCCGCGGGCGCGCGTCATGGATGCGGTGCATGCGTGGGCGGGTGTTGGGTTGAGTGCTGGGGTGCGGGCAGAGGGAGGGTCTCATCAGGCCTTGAGGTGAATCGGCCTAATAGGTAGAGGTGTGTGTGTGTGGATATTCCTGGGGAGGGAGGAAAGGCCTAGTAGGGGGTAGGGGTGGGGCTTGAAACTGCTACAGAGATGGCTGTCAAGGCCTTTTTGGGGGTGGGGAATATAGGAATGATTTGCTCGTAGCCAGGTTGTGGGTCCATGTGGTGGTGGGGCGCAGGCCTTTAAGCCGGTTAGAAACCTCATAGAGACTGGGGAGGTTATAACAAGACTGGGAGTTCAGTCCTTCAAAGGAGGTTAATGGGGTTGTTGGAGCCAGATTGGGGAAATATCGGGCTGGAGTTTCAGCCGTTTATGGCCGAGGATCAAACGGGATAGTGAGGGAGGGAGGAGGAGAGTGTTGCAGGCCAATCGTGTGCAGGTTTATTTTTTTGCTCAGAGGTAAGTCCGACTGAGCTCCCAGATAATGAGCAGGATTGTAGCCTTAGCTGGGGGCTTGAAACTGGTGGGGTTGGGAACAAAGGATAGGGTTGTATTTGTGTAAAATGTAAAAATAGGAAGAGGGGTTCAGTAGAGTGGAAGTTAAGGCTCCAGAGTTTTGTTATCGTCGCTGCTCTCTAGGGGGTGCGATGAGTAAATTCAAGCAAATTCTGAGAGCAGGTGGGGGGGGGGAATCAGGTTTCTGGGAGATTCATGAAGGGAAAAGTGTTGAACAGGAAAGATGTAGGTAAGAGGCTGCAGGTGAGTCACTTCTCTGGGGGAGCAGATAGAATTTGAAGATGAGGGGAAGGGGAGCCTGAAATGCAATAAGGGAGACTTTGATGAGTAAATTTGAAGATGCATAGGGAGCATTAATGGGGCAAAGTGAGAAGAAAGGAAAGTGTATGTGTGAGGGGGTGTTTGGCACTAGATTCAGGTTGGAGTCATCATAAGTACATAATTTGTGGGAAGCATGTTGCACCACATGATTTCTGTGTATTTCTTCTGTGCATTTATATTTTCAGTCTTGATTGTGGAGAGGCATGGGTCCATCCTGGTATTTGGAAAATGTTGGCAGAAGCTGCCAGTTGCTCTTTTGCCTCTGCTTCTAGCCATACACCATCTGTTTTTTTCTGTAGGCATTAGAGGCACCATTGGTGCTAGCCTGTGAGCGCCATGTACAATGGGATAGGACTCCCCACTCCCCGGGGCAGCGGCACCAACGGTTACGTGCAGCGCAACCTCTCGGCCGTGCGCCACAAGAAAGATCGCACTGACTACAAGTCAGAAGAGGAGTTGAGGAAGCTGGAGTCATCCCTGGTTAAAAAACCCAACCAGGACATCCTGGACCACGAGCGCAAGCGGAAGGTTGAGCTGAAATGCTTAGAGTTGGCTGAACTCATGGAAGAGCAGGGGTAGGTTGTAGCAGGCAATAGGGAATATAACAATTGGGATATAACAATGTGGGCTGAAAATAAGCATGGAGACAGTGACAGCTGTTGAATGAATAAGGCTGATAGCAATTGTGGAAGAAGGTGGGGTATGGGAAGGTGGGGTATGTGGGATTTGGGAAGGTGGGGTATGTGGCATTGCACCTGGGATTTCTGCCTTCATTTGTTGGCAACATTGGTCTTGGTAACTGACCAATTACTCTGATTTCTTACCACAGCAATGATGGAAGGTAGACAAAGTTAGGAAGCAGGGGTGAGGAAGGAAAAGCTGTGCTTCCTCTAAGGGCAAAGGGTGAGAGTAGGTGTTGAAGGAAATTTGAAAGTTACATATTTATGATTAATAATACAGGTATAAATAAACTAGGAGTAAAGAGGAAAACTGAAATGGGAAGAATAAGTGAACATGTTCAAGGACCAGGCTCGAGGGTAGGGTAGGGTGGGGGAATGAGGCACAAGTTGAGCATGAAAGGTGAATGGGAGAAGAATTTACATGAAATGGGTAAAAATACTTATGAGAGGTGCTTGGGAGTGGGGGAAAAGCCTTCTTTCTCTACTTAAAGTGAGCCTCAGGATCTGTCAATTCTCTGGAGTAGTCAATAGGGGGGCTGAGTCTTAGTACCTCCTGAGTAAATGTCTACTATGCTTGAGGAAAGTTAAACTATGGACCTCATTCTCACAAGGAAAATGCTTTGGCAAAGAATTTAGTAATTTCTAAATATTGATTAGATGTCAGTAATTGCCTGCTGATAGTACCAAACCGCCTATATATATTACCATTTTGTGATGGGAGGACATCATTAATTTTTGGCTGCCTCGAGTTGAAAATATGAGAAATCATGTCATAAACTATACATGCTAGATGTACATATGCGTTGTGGCACTGGCCGCTTGCTGCCTGTTGGTTTCAGTGGGACTTGTTCAGAAGTGCTTCAGGTACAATATATGTAGTATTAACTTATTTATAGGAAAAACAAGCAGAGTGAAGTTACTTTACATTTAGTAGGTGTTGAATCAATTTTATGTGTATTGCAAGAAAAGTTAAATTTGTCAATTTTGTTTTGCTGGATTCCAGGAGTGAAGATGACATTTTCATTTGTAGTAGAAAATTATTCCTTTTGGGGGGTAGTAACAATGTTGCTTAGCTTTTTATAAAATACTTTGAAGTTCTAGTCAAATGCTTTATTGATAATGATGATTCTCCTATGCACAGTTATTGTAATATTATCTCTAAATTGCAGATCTCAGGGAGGTTGAGGCTGAGAGAATAGTGGTTCGTAGAAAGACACTTAGCTAGGTCATGATTGTGTGTGTGTGTGTGCTTAAGTCTTTGGTTTACATTTAAGTCATAAGTACTATGCTGTGCTAGATAGAAGTAGTCTGTGTTTTCAATCTGTTATGATTCATGTCCCTTAGCAGCACTGCCTACTACCTCATTAGAGACTGGTTGCCTTGTTTATGGGGCCCATCTGGTAAGCCTTGTAAAATATTTTCTGGTGTTCTCAACCCAGGTATGGAGAAGGGGAGATCCAGGAAAAGGTAGCCACTTTTCGGATGATGCTTTTGGAGAAGGATGTAGCAGTGGTCAAGGAGGGGGAACAGCAGCAGAAGCCGACGTAAGTAAGGCACCTTGGTGGATTTTGGTTCTGATTTATTAGCGCCCCACCTCCTTTCCCTTCCCTGTGGGGCTTGTTGCTCTTCCCATACTTCCCTCGGGCTTGCCTCATAACCTCAGGTTTCCCCTGTAGTAACTATTTCTGTTCTTCTCCAGTGTCACAGAGACCCATCAGCTGGCTGAGGCCAATGAAAAGAAGAACGAGAGGCTCAGAGCTGCCTTTGGAATTAGTGACAACTATGTGGATGGCAGCTCCTTTGACCCCAACCGCAGGGCTAAGGAGGCAGCGGCAGCTGCAGCTGCAGCAGCAGCTAAGCAACAGCAGGAACAGCAAAAGCAGTACAGGTATGTGGGCATCCTTGCTGAGGAAAGAAAAGATAGAAGTTGGGGAGGTAGACATGGTTGTGCTTACCTCAGTTGAGCTCCTGTCGCTTTACATGGATTGGGAATCAAGTTACTGTATTTTTTTGTTTAAGAAATAGATATTACTTGATAAAAGTTGTTTGACGTTTACTGTACTATATAATACAAGCCTTGCCTTGGGGTAAGATTACATCAGATGATACCTTTATTAAATATATATGCATTAAAAAATCTGATTTGTATTTTGACATGAGTTTGCTGTAGTTTTGACATATTTTTTGTAAGGGTTGTTAACGATACTGGGACTCCCTAATATTCCTTTTGTGGTGTGCATGCTAATGCCCCTAAACTTGAGAATTTGGCAGCCTAGTTGCCTGCTTGGGGATGTGTTGGGAGGAATGGGGAGAGGAAAGAAGGAAGGGAGAGCCGTTATTTTGGAGCCTGTTTGGGAGTTGGTTTTTCACCATTTCTCTGTGTTTTCCCAGTCTTGTTAAAGAGTCTAGCAGCTCCCGCTCACCGTCCCCAAAACAGAAGAAGAAGAAAAAGAAGAAAGACAGAGGCAGGTGGGTGAATGAGCAAAGGCAGTGGTGAGATGTGGCGAGAAGAGGGAGTCAGTTTGAGTTTGACTAGGTGGGGTGCATTAGTGAGGGGAGAGAGTAAGGGATCTGGGATGTGTGGGTCTCCCTTACTCCTTACCACATGTAATATGTCCCTTTCATTTGTCTCTTCAAGATCTGAGAGCAGATCACCTTCTCGGAGGGAGAGGAAGAAAAGTTCAAAGAAAAAGAAACACAGGTAAGGGGCTGTCTTGGGAGAGACAGGCTGGTTTAGTGTGATAGACTGGGCTTTAGAATCTTTATCTCTTCATCTGATGGTTATTTTCAGTGTTTCCTAAGTAGCTTCTGGTTTGTCTTCAAGTGTGCATGAGAGAACAGACCTCTTGCTTTCTGTGGGATACGGTTGTCTTGTTTTTCCCTACAAAAGAAGTTGCGTGATGTAGAGTTTGGGGCCTTTCTCACCCTATATGCAGCTATCTCTTGTCAGAAATTCTCTGTCTGAAAGCATCGTGTGTAGGACTGGGGTGGAGGGAAGTCATCACTTTTCATCCAGTATCAAGGTTTCTGGGCATACTATTATGTTGTTAGGTGACCGGCAATAAGCTGAAGTATGTAAGACCCTGTTTCTTTTTTGTAGGTCAGAGTCAAAGAAAAGAAAGCACAGGTGAGTCTTAACATTTTAAAAATGCATTTGGGTATAGAGAGTGCAATTCTGATTTTACTCTGCTTGTATTCTCAACCAATCAGAACTGAGAAATTGTGAGTTCTCAGAGGATACCCTGTGATTTTCATTGTTGAGTGGTGACTTGAATCTGATTGTCCCACAACTACATCCAACATTACTAGCCACATGTTGCATTGATCTCTTTGTTATGAATTGTGTGGCGGTGTTTTAGGGACATCTGTTTAATAATAGCTTCTTGGTTATTCCTAGGGACAGGGATGTTCTGCAGTGGGTACTATAGGAATTGAGATAGAAATAATGGCTGTGCAATGTTTCCAGAATGTTTGAAAACAAATGTCTTTTTCCAGGTCCCCAAGTCCCAAGAGCAAACACAAGTCTAAGGAAAAGAAACGCAGGAGGTAAAAATCATGTTTTTCTTGCCACTACCAAGATCCCTCCTTGCTAAAGGTGGTCTTTTTTTTGCATCCTTTCTGCTCACATTTCTAACTCTCTTAGGTCCACTAGTGAGTCCGCATCTCAGAAAGGCCGACGGGATCGTTCCTCATCCCCAGATGATTCTTCCTCTTCAGATGCTTCCTGTAGCAGGTACGGCTTTGGGATGGAGATCCAAAGTTCCCTCTATTCCTTCCTCACCCAATCCAGTGTTCTTGAAACCAGATTTCAGACTAACTCACATTTCAAGTCTCTGATAGTTATTTATCATCTACAGGTCAGGTAGCACCATAGCCCAGAAGCGGGCCCCCTTAAGGCGACAGAGCAAGTCTCCCTCAGCACCTTCACGTAAACAAGGGGAAACTGAGGCAATTTCCAAGAATCTGCCAGAGAGAACACGCTCATCTTCTCCTGAGCCTGTCCGGCGGGGCAGGAGCCCAAGCCCTCGAGAAAGCAGAGAAAAGCGGGAGGTACGGGATTATACTTTAGTGACTTGCAACAGAGATTCCTTAGGGATTTCAGCAGGACTTGATTATATTTGTAGGAGAAAAATCATGGAGTCGGGGTTGTAATACTAACAGTTTTTTTTTTTAAATTTCCTGTTGTCCAGAAAACTATGTCCAAGCATTCTCCAGTACGTGAGACCCGCCAGCGCTCTGGCAGCCCTTCTTTATCTCCTGCCAGAGAGAAGGAAAGAGAGAAGGAGAGGAAGTCTGCTCGGCATGGGGATCGGAAATCCTCTCCATCATTTGAGCGGGATTCAAGGTTCAAGCATCGCTCTCCAATGCCAAGTGATCCTTCTCGGGAAAGAGTCTCGGGGCAGAAGCATCCCTCCTCGAAGGAGAGTGTCTCCCCACCCCCTAAGAAGCAGACAGAGGATCATAATGGGACTCTACTATCCAAGGCTAAATCATCGACTGACAAGAAGGAGAATCTGGCAGCTGCCTCATCTCCTACTTCTAAAGCCAGTGAGATAAAGTTGAGGAAGGGCTCACCCGATGGCTCTCCACCTCAGCGCTCTTGTTCTCCTTCAGAGAGTGGTAGCTGCTCCTCTTCTTCTTCCTCCTCCTCTCCTTCCCCAGCAACCAAGCCAGCCCCAGTTTCCCGTAGCTCTTCTCCAGAGGAGCCTCCTAAAAGGCAAGGCAAAGAGAAGACCTCCGCACAGAGAGAGAGGTCTAGCTCATCCCCTGAAGTCTCCCGCTCTGGGCAAAAGCAGGCTGCCAAGGTCACATCTCGTCGTGAATTATCGGGCACCCCTCCAGCCAGGGGCAACAAGTCAAGGACCAGTCGGAGGGATAGATCTCTCTCCCAAACACCCATTGCTCGAAGAGGTAGATCTCGGTCACGCACCCCAGCTAAGAGAGGCAGATCACGCACACCTCCAAGGAGGGGAAGGTCTCGCTCGGCTCAGAGACGTGCTCGATCCCGTTCACGTACTCCTCCGAGAAGGATCCGTTCTCGCAGCCCTCAGTGGCGGGGCCGGTCAAGAACACCCCAGCGGTGGGGCAGGTCACGCTCACGAAGTCCTCCTAGATGGGGCCGATCACGGACACCTCAGAGGCGTGGCTGGTCTCGTTCTAGAACTCCCCAAAGGCATGGCTGGTCTAGAAGCAGAAATAGTGGGAGATGGGGCAGGTCAAGAACCCCACCAAGAAGAGGGAGGTCACGTTCAAGAACCCCACCAAGAAGGGGCCGATCTCGATCCAGAACTCCACCCAGACGAGCAAGGTCTCGATCCAGAACTCCACCCAGAAGAGGGCGATCTAGAACCAGAACCCCTCCCAGGAGAGGGAGGTCAAGCTCTTCACCAAGGAGAGAGAAGTCGTTAATTTCAGCAAGGCGAAGTAGGTCTGTGTCATCTCCGGATCGGAAGGCCTCCAGAATTTCTTCAAGAAGAAGCCGATCTGGTTCCTCCCCCCAAATGAGAGAGAGGTCCAGAAAACCTTTGCGGCGTAGCCAGTCTGGCTCATCTCCTGAATCAAGGAGCAGATTACGTGTTTCTCCCCGGCGCAGTCGATCTGGATCACTTCCAAAGGCAAAGAAGAAATCACAGTTGTCTCCTAGAAGAAGTCGTTCAGGTTCATCTCCAAGGTCAAGGAAGAAAAAATCAAGAACACCATCACGGCACAGTCGCTCTAGTTCTTCACCCAGGCTGAAAACGAAGTCCAGGTTATCTCCACGGCAAAGCAGGTCTGGTTCTTCAACACCAAAAAAGAAATCCAGATCACCAGAAAGGCGAAGTCAATCCAGGACACCTCCAGCAGTCAAAAATAAATCTAGCATGTCCTCAAGGAGCAGATCTGGTTCATCTCCAAGACATACAAAGAAGTTTGAGGATTCTTCAGCAGTTGAAGAGAAAACTAAAATGTCTTCCAGAAGAAGCCAATCTAACTCACCTGTAAGACGTAGCAGGTCTGGATCCTCCAGAAGGCGAAACAGGTCTGAGTCTTCTCCAGAGGTGAAAACCAAGTCAGGGTCCTCTCCAGGGCTGCAGAAGGAATTAAGATCATCTCCAAGACGAGACCGGTCTGGTTCCTCTCAGTCATCAACAAAAGAAAACTCAATATCCCCTCCAAGACGAACAACCTCTCCAGAACCAAAGTCTACACCCCCGTTGCAGCGAAGCCGATCTGGAAGGTCTTTAGCAGCAAAAGAGAAGCCTAGATCACCAGTCCGAAGGCAGAGCTTGTCTGGATCACCTCCAGCTTTGAGGGAGAAATCTCTTTCTCCTCCAAGACGAACTACATTTGGATCATCTTTGGAACTGAAGAAGGAATCCACTTCACCACTGGGAAAATGTACAACCGGCTCTTTGGAGTTGAAGAAATCCAGATCACCAGCAAGGCGAAGCAGATCTGGTTCCTCCCCATTGGTCAAGGAGCAATCTAAATCTCCTTCCAGGAGCAAGTTGAAGTACTCTCCTGAGACAAAGAAAGTCACATCACCGTTGATTCAGGTCAGACCTGGGCTCTCCCCTCCAGCAGTGAGAGAGAAGTCTAGATCACCTATGAGGAGAAGTGGGTCCAGATCATCTCCTGAACTAAATGGCAAATCCAGATCTCCCCCAAAACAAAATAAGTCCCAAGAAATAAAGTCAAAATCTGGGTCACCTGCAAGGCACAACAAATCATTGGCAGTAATGGAGGGAGCTGCATCACCATTCCAGAAAAGTAAATTAGATTCATCTCCCCCTGGGAAAGAGAAATTGAAGTCTCCACCAAGTCAAGGCCAGCCTGGGTCATCAGTACTCACAGAGTCAAAGATTCCATCAAGGCGAAGTAGATCTGGATCTTCCTCTTCTTCCTCCTCCTCTTCTTCCTCCTCCTCCTCTTCCTCCTCTTCCTCCTCCTCTTCATCAACATCTTCTCCAGAAGACAATAAATCTCGATCACCTCCACGACTGAGTCGCTCTGCAACACTTTCAGTCAACAAGAGCAAATCTGTATCATCGCCAGCACACAGCAGGTCAGATTCATCTCCAGAACCAGACAACAGCACACTTCCAGCTGTTGCAAAGCACAACAGACCTGGAGCTTCTCCAGAAGCAAGTGAGACTTTGAAGGTTTATCCTGTAGAGAAGAAAGAGGCACTCAGAGATGCACCTTGGAGGAGCAGGTCAGGGTCGTATTCAGAGGTTAAAGAGAAGCCAAGAATACACAACAGTGAGAGCAGTTCAGAGTCTTCACCAGAACGAAAAGAAAAATCTGTAAGCAGATCTCCGTCACCTCCCAGACCGTCAGTAAAATCAAGGACACCTGTAAGACGCAGGACATCAAGGTCTCCACCCAGACCTAGAGCAAAATCCAGAACTCCACCAAAGCGTGGTAGGTCTGGGTCACCACCAAGGCCCAGAGTGAAGTCCAGGACACCCCCCAGACGACGTAGGTCTGGATCATCTCCAAGACCACGAATGAAGTCCAGAACCCCACCAAGGCGACGCAGGTCTGGTTCATCCCCAAGACCACGAATGAAGTCCAGAACCCCACCTCGCCGCCGTCGCAGATCTGGATCCTCCCCAAGACCCAGAATAAAATCTAGAACCCCACCACGACGTCGAAGGTCTGGTTCATCTCCACGAGCCAGAGAGAAGTCTAGAACACCAATTACAAGAAGACGGAGATCTATGTCACCATTGAGCCCGAGACGGAAATCTAGAACACCTCTGAGACAGAGGTCTAGATCGCGCTCAAGGCAGAGGTCGAACACCAGCATGCATCCACGTAGATCTGAATCGTCATCTCACTGTGACAACCGACCTCGAACCTCCTTGCGACGGGGAAGATCTGGCTCTCTGTCATGGAGGAGTCGCTCCCGTTCGCTCTCCAGGCGGCGAGACAAGTCTCGGGGCTCATTACGGCGGGAAAGGTCCATCTCATCCCCAGGCCGAAGCTGCTCAAGATCCCCTTCCCGTCAAGACAAATCTCGCTTCACATGGAAGGGTGAGCGCTCAGTCGCCTCACCTCGCAGAGGCCATTCCCGATCACCAGCACGGAGAGAGATGTCTAGGCTGTCACCACAACGGAGTGCTACCAGCCGGAATGCATCCCGTTCACCTCCCAGATTAGATGCCCCACGAATAACAGCAAGCTACAAAAGCACTGGGTCCAGAGTGTCTCCTGATTTTCGGTCGTCTCCTGTGAGGAAGCATTCCAGATCAGGCTCCCGAGAAATCTGCACCTCTCCAGGAAGGAAATCCCGCTCTCCTCCTGTGCTGGAGAAATACCCTAAGTCTGACACCCAGGAGAAGTCATCAGCACCCTCGCTATGGCACAGCAAAAGCAACACTGCCATCCCTCGCACTCCAACTCCACCATGTGAGGACTCTCCCATAGCTCGAAAGGCCTTGTCTCCTGCTCCATCTGCCGTGTCAAAGAATGGCGGTTCCACGACTGTCCGAGACAGCCCTGGAGATAGGAGTCAGGTCTTTCATCCTTCCACAATTAGGGATGAAACAGCTGCTGGTGCTCCTTTGTCAGGGAGAAGCAGTTCCCATGCAGACTCCCCTTCTCCTGTTAAAGCTCGGTCATCGTCGTCCTCCTCTGAGTCCTCCAGCCCCTTGCCAGCCCTGGTTTCTGTGCTAGCCCCAGCCCCCAAAGAAGAGGAGTTTGTATCTGAAGGAAAAGTAGCAGAGAGGCCTGCAGGGCGCCTCCCCACCCTGGAGGCTGAGCCACAGCTGGCTTCTGTTGCCATGGAGGAGAACACCAGGAGCAGCTGTTCTACTGCCCCACAACTGGCTGTCCCCTCTCCACCACCCTCTGCTGCTTCAAAGGTGAAGAGAAGTTCATCTGCTTCTTCCACCACTTCCTCTTCCTCCTCCTCCTCCTCTTCCTCATCGTCTTCTGATTCGGATTCTGAATCCAGCTCATCTGAGTCCATCCCCCCGGATCAGCCGGCAAAAGACCTTGAGGCGGAGATTGTACCAAAACAGTAAGAGTCTATATTTCTCTCCCCCACACACCTTCTCGCTCTCTTAAGTTGCTAGTAATCACTGCTCATGCCTGTCTTATATGAAGCTACTGGTATCTTGCATCTTGTCTTCACTTCTAGATCACCTGTTCTGCTGTATTTACTCAAGTTATCCTAACCTCTAACCCTTTGTGCCTTGTTTTCCAACCATCTCCGCCACTGTACAACTCCACATTGTGCCTTCCACTCCGGAAAAGGGAGTTTTGTAGCACCTTGAAAGACTCACATTATAGCATGAATTTTTTTGGGACAAGATCCATTTCATCTGATACTTGAAGTGTGTGTTCTTCTATGCAGGCTGAGAGTGCAAAATAGCTAAGACCATGAAAACCAAGAGATATTATTCTCTGTAAGATTTTTATGCAAAGCTCAACTGGTTGCTAACCTTTTGTGGCCTGAGGCGTGCCTTCACTCTTGGTCAACTGTTTGGGCACGGATTGTCAGTAGTAGGTATTTCCCCCCACCCACACCACCTCAGCTGGTAATTTTCCTCTCTCCACTCCAGCCTGATGGCTGAGGAGAGGAAGATTTACATCTCCAGCATTGGTGGGGTTTTGGAGGCCAGAAAAACTTCCTTGGGTGGTTGCATCAGCTCTTCAGGTCAGGGGTTGGCTGCCCCAATATAACAAGATAAGCGCCAGCTAATAATTGAATCCTCCTCGCTTTGGTGAGCTAAATTAACCACTGTCGTGTGTCTTGGTACGAATATCAGCCTTGAAAATAAGCTGTCAGAAGTTATTAAGAAGCTGGTAACCTGTGTTTGTATGCTGGCCATTGGAGGGGCATAAAGGCATCTCCATTCCTTAGCACAGAAACTAGGCTTGAGAAAGGTACAAGGATGTATGTTTGCCATCCCCTTTTCAGCTGGTCCTCTCTCAAATCTAGATGCCAATAGGTGTCCAGATGAGAGGCTTCCTTAAGCAAAAAGGGCATAACATGACCTGTATAGCTAAGCTATCCCAGATTCTGCTTGTGGGTGGCCAGTGTCCATATCTTGTATGTTTCTTAAGCTTGGCATAGAAATCCTTTTGCTTTTCATGGCTTCTCTCCCCACTGTATTCTGACACTTAAATCTACCAAATGAGGGTGAGAACTTTACCTCTTAGTTTTTAAAGATCTCATAAAGTTCTTCATGTTAGCTGAAATGGTTTTAAAAACTGTAATGGTGGCCTTTGTCCACCAGAGGCTAACCTTGTTTCACTTCACTGCGTCTTTGTAGCAGGAAGGCACATGGAATTTGGGCTCTAAATCTGCACTGCAGGCCCCATGCAAGTCTTTTGCTCCTTTAAAGCACACCTGGTGAAACCAAATGCAGGGCTCCCTTGCAGAGCATGTTTTTGTACACATGAAATACATGTGGCTAGGTTTGTGAACATCCTTTGATTCTTTCCCCAAGATTCTAGTTCACTGTACTTTTCATACTTCCTTTTGCCATGGTTTGGGGTGATAGAACTAGAAAACAAGGCATTAGGGAACTGGAGAATGGGAAGAGGAAGCAAGAGTTGAGATGGAGGAGGCTGATCATTAGAATCACTAATCAAAATACTGTTCTGAGTTTTGAACTTCAGCAGGAATGATGACCTCCTTTGACATTGTCTTACTAGTGAGGTTGCTGTTCCTACTGAAGGTGATGATTTTGCATTGATCTAAGAACACTGGCCCCTTGAGTGATATAACCATTGTGATGTAGCAGTAGGCCAATGTACGTAGAAGCCTTTAATGTTTTCTGGTGTGGTGGGAACAGCAGCAACCATTCTGATAACAGAAATGTAAAGGGCTAAGGCAGCTAGCCTCCAGGACCTTTCCAATAAACACCATGATCCAAAGGTTGGTGTATCAGTTTCCCTTGGCAAAGAAACAAAAATGGTGATTCTAGAAATAACCCACCAATACCTCTCTTATTCCTTTTAATACAATTGCCCTGTGTGTTTGAACTTGATACTATCCTTCATTTTCTCTTCTCCCTTCCCAGGCCACCAAGTCCAGTGCTGAAGGAGGCTAACCGTGATGAGCAGCCTTTGGAAGTGGGCAAACGTAAGCGCCGTTCTCAGAGCTCCAGCAGTTCCAGCAGCAGCTCTTCCTCCTCTTCCTCTTCCTCCTCCTCCACATCCTCCTCCTCCTCCTCTGCCTCCTCCTCATCTTCATCATCCTCCTCCTCTGCTTCACCCTCGTCGCCTAAGACTGGATCCCAGGTACCAGCCAAAGTGGTCCCCAAAAAGAAGCCGTCTCCAGAGAAGAGGAAGTAAGTATTATTATTGGTTATTGGTGAAAGAGCTGATAATCTGCTGCAATGGAATGATTCCATGACCTATTGGCAGGGGCTTAATTTTAGTATAGGGGTGGGCCAGCCCCTTCCTCCTACATGACTGTTGTATCCTGTGGGACTGTTCTCTGTTCTTCCAACTCTTTAATTAGGGTAGCTGTTGGCACCACATTGCTAGTGAAAATGATGTAAAAAGAGCATGTGTAGCAGAATGCCAAAACCCCCAAGTGTTGCAGGTGGGCAACAAAGGTGCAGAAAACTTTGGGCCTGATTGTGTGGGTGGGTGGTAGTAGGGAGGCTTACTCTTGTGCCACTGGCATCTCCAGGTAGTAGGCCCCTGTTTGAAGTACTGGAGAGCTGCTGCCAATCATTGATGCCTAGGAATAGGGAACCTGTGGCTCTCCAGATGTTGGACATCCCTGATAATTGGCCATGTTCCCCGAGGCTGATGGGAGTTGTGGTCCAACAACATCTGGAGCATCACAGGTTCCTCATCCCTGGTGTAGACAGGACTGAGCTACATGGAACAGTGATCTGGCTCTGTATAAGGCAGCTTTCATGTTTCTGTTAAGGAATCTGGAATCTGTTTGCTTGCTTTGCACCAACCTCTTCTTGAAAGCCACTGTTAGCGGCCCGGATTTCTGCTGGGCTCCGAAGTCCTTTGCACTAGAAAGCTTGCTTAGTCTCCACCCGACTGAGATCTTGCCAGGCATTTCCTGCACATACTGTAGCCTGCCTTTGCAGCTTTAAGGATTCAAACAACTCCAGCATTGGGGCTTGGCCTGATGGGGGGCAAGCAGGGGACCCTTTGCAGAGAGTCTGCTGACCCTACTTACCCGTAACCATTTGCTTACCCACCCTTTGGCCCAGATTGACTGCATGAGTTATGGCAACAGCAAGGAAAATGGTGTGGCACCTGCTGCTGCTGCATTGCTTGCTTGCTTGCTTGCTTGCTTCTCTCCCTGACCTGCAAGTGATGTCAGTGAAAAGAATGAGGACACAGAGAATCTTATGTGTGGGCTCCCAAAATATGGAACTAGTACTGAATTGGAAATGTCTTAAAAATGAAAGGATTCTGAACTCTGCATGTAGTACGAGTGCATGGGTATTTAGCTCTGGGTATAGCCTAGGGGTGTGTCCATGCTTTACTCTTGTCCAGCATTTTGCTGGAAAATGATCACACAAGTTCTTTTTCTTCTCCTATAGCTGAAGGACCAAGTGTGGTGAATGCACTCTAAGCAGCCCATCTTCTCTCTCTTCCTTCAGGTCACGCAGTCCCCGGAAGCCTATTGACTCGCTGCGTGATTCACGTTCCCTCAGCTACTCCCCTGCAGAACGCCGCCGGGTATCCCCTCCGGTCCAGCTGCCTTCAGCTCCAAGGGACCGACGCAGGTAGGTACCTGAGCCTCCCTTCTCACCATGTTGGGATTGTGAGGCAGGGAGGCGGTGGCTAGGGATCTGTTTGGAATAGGGAAGGATATGTGAAAATTGGAGTTAAGATAACTTGGAACAGCTTCATGCCTTCTTTTGCTTGTCCAGGGACAGGTCCAGGGACAGGTCCTCGCAGAGAAACAGACGAAGCATCAGCAGGTCTCCAGGCCGGAAACGTCGACGCAATTCCCCCAGCCCTCGAGTCCCCCGCCGCAGAACTTCAAGGTAGTATGTGCTTGGTTTCTGACAGTATTCAAGGTGGCTTATAAAATATGACAGCTCATAAAGAGCAGTAATTCAGCATAAACCCCAGCAACTCCAGATTTGAATTATTGACAAAAAGCAGCCTGTAAGAACAGGTTTCTACATAGAGCCCCTTTTCCCTGTTTCTCTATCCTCCATTCAGGCAAGCAAGATGAACTGTAATAGTTTAAGGACACACATTCCAGTCAGGTAAAAGCACAGAGCCTGGCTCTGGGTGTGGCCTAGGAGGAGGTCCAAGGGCCAGATAAAGATGCTCTAGAGGGCCACCTTTGTCACTGGGGCTGCAGCTCCTCCCCTCTGCTCTTAAGTGAATGGCCTTGGGTGTAGTGTCCCAGAAAACGCTCTGCTCCATGTTCCTGCTGATCTTTGCAGTTGAGTTACAGAATCGTGTCATAGGATGGCTGGAAAAGCACATGGTGCAGCTGCACTGTAATTCAGTGGAAGTTGAGTAGGTCAGACTCTGTAACTTCCTGGATGGGAGGTTTCCTTCTAGTAATGTTAGTAAACAAATTGAAAGAACATTGAGTAGACCTTTCTGACATCACTGTATGGGGAATATTTGCTTCACCTCACATTCAAACCAAGATTGACCCCCAGAGCAGCTGACTGTTAAAACCATCACACAGGTAGAAAGTATTACAAATAGGTGGAGGTTGTTACTGCAGCCTCTTTTGCTTCCTGGTGTGTGATGTCATGGTCCCAAGTGCTTTCCTGGGGGAGGGGGGCAAGAAGTGTGCTGAAGGTGGGCTTGGGCTGGCTCATTGTATAGATGCCTGTCTTCAGAAGCAGGCCTTCTGTGGGTTTTTCTATTTGGGGGTTGTGGACTCTTTCCTGCCTCATTCCCTAATGGCTTGCAGATACATTAGGCTGTCTGGAGCCTCTCCAGTGGGCATTGTGAAGCTTTCCCTTCTCCCTCACAACATTTTTCACTCTGTACTACTGGTGTCCAAATGGCCATGTTTCCTTAAGGTGATGTAGAAAATGGAGAAAAAGTTGCAGTATACTCTGGAGTGACTGCAAGTGCTTGGGGCAAGTGGCCTGCCCCTAGGCTGGGAAATTCGGGTGGTAGCCCATCCTGGGAGCTAAGCTTGTTAATTTCTCCTCTCTTTGCCCCCTTCCAGGTCCCCCTAAGCGTCTTGGAGAATCTGGAAAGCCCTTGCCCTTGCAACCACAGACTGCACCACCCCAGCCTCCCACAGTGCTGTCCCAGGTGGGAGCCCCCTGCCTCCTGAAGCCCACTGGAAGCCAGTGTGTTTGCGTGGGGGGCCCCTCTTCATTTGCCATTGGCTTTTTATTCTCATTAGTTTTTTCTTCACTGTCCCTGTCTTTATTGCCCATCATTTGTCGGCAGCTACATTCCCCTCCCTGGACATCTCTGCTCAGCACCCACCAGGATCCGCCGTCTCTGCGCTCCTCTTCTTCCTCTTCCCAACAGTTGGTGATGTTCATTTGATTTTTTTTCTCTCTCTCTCTTGTGAGCGTTTTTTCTGTGCGTTTTACAGCTAAAATCTTTACTTCTGTGTTTTGAGAGAGGGGTCTCCTTTTTGTTGATTTAGACATAAAAGGTTTAAATAAAAGAAAACACAAAAAGGGTGGGCGGGTGGGGAGTAGGGAGATAAATGTGAGCTAATCTGTTTGATTTAGTGTTTCTCAGGCACCCCTCTCTGTAATGGTGGAGGGTTGTAGAAAAAAATGGGGAAGGAGGGCAGGTTGGCCTTGGGGATCCCCTAGTTTTCAGAGCCGGGGTGGGGGGCTCCTGCTGAATATTCAGAAGCTTTCCTTCTGTGACCCAGTGGTTCAGGAGAACTGCAAGCAAACTTTTTGGGAGAAATGAGGTGTTGCTTGTAGCCTGCAACATTGGGGATGACATCTGATGGTGGCACAATTTGAGCATTAGACCATTTCCACCCCCCAAAACAAACAGATTTTAATAATGCGGTGCTCTTTTCCCTTTTTATCCTTCCCTCAAAGCAGACTCTTTCATATTGATCAGCTGAGCCAGGTCAGGAGGGGTCAAGATAGGGACTGGAAAGGGGGCAGACAGGCATTTTACAAGGGAAGGTGAGAGAAATTCTGCTGGAAAGAAGCCGAGAAACCCTAAATCAGGGAGGGATGGGAACAGAAGTTTCTTCATATTTCTTAAAAGCATTTAATTTTTTTTGATATGTACAGCAAGGAGATTTTTTCTGTCAAATAAAAAACTTATGAAATGCAGAAATTGTTGTTGAATCCCTGAGATTTTCTCTGCCTCTTCTGTGGTGTTGGCTTGTCAAAGAAGACCTCTGTTACATGTGGAGGTTTTTTATTCTGCTTTGTCTTGAAATCACAGTTCTGTGTCTTAAGTGCGTTATTTTTTAGTACATTAATTAGTACATTGGCCCTCCCACTTTATAAAGCCACCTTCCAGGTTCTGAGAGTTGAACCATTCAGTTACCACGTGGTGACAGCCAACAGCATATTTCTAAAGTGGATTTTAAGATTTAGTTAGAAACTATATTCTTTGCCCTTTTCTTATAGTCAAGGTGGCTATAAATAGCAAGAGTAACATTGAGTAACAATAAGTAATTCTACACACCCTCTTTTTAAAAAAGAAATACTCTGGCGAAGCCAGGCAACCAGGTAGAAAATTCAAGACTCAAGTGAAGATACTTCTTTGTAGTAGCCTGTAAATATGTACTCTTAGTTGGCTTTGCTGGGCAAAATACTTAGAGTGTCAGGACCACAGCAGGAAAGGACCAGCTCCGTTCTCTGCCATGTTGGTTGCAAAGGGGACTCTGATGAGGCTCTGTTCGATGGACCCTTTAGTAGGAAAGTATGATTGATAACAGAGAGGAAAGAGTGAGAGCCCAAAATTTCTAAAGGAAAAGTAGTAAAGGCATTGCATCTCATTATGGAAGACAAATTCATTTTGGAGCAAGTTCTCAAACGTGCCTGACAAAAAATAGGGCACTCTTGAAAATTTAGTAAGAGTGTAAGAAACAAGAGGTACCCAGTGTTGCAGACATGGGAAACATTAGGATTCGCTTTCTCTCTTGTGGATTCAGTTGCAAAATTTGATATAGGTGTATAATATGTTGATTACAGTGAAATAGGAATCCACATATATTTGTATCCTGACTGCTTGTATTGGATCCAGATGGTTGCCAGAACTGTTTTTGCCTAGTGAGTTTTCCTTCCTTGCAGCCGTAACATGGTTCAGGTCCTCTCAGTTATTTGGTTCTCAAAGTTTTCTGTAACTTTTACTTATATCACAAATTAAATTCCCTTAAACCCATTCCTTGACTGAAAAGAGAGAGCGCGTTAAGATTTTTTTGTGTAAATGTGTTGGAAGGGTGAGATGGGATGGTGGTGGAGGAGGAAATAGCACTGCTGTCATGCCTAATAATAGTCGCTAGAGTCTGCTGTTGCACAGGCTAGTGTGTGTTTTGGTTTTGCTTTACAAAGGAAAATGCATTTCTTGCCAGTGCATCTGTTCAGATTGTGTACCCTCTTGTCCTGGCCACTTAAAACCACCACCCTCTTCCCCTTTATTATTCTTTTCAACCTGCTTTTTCTTTTCTTTTTTTAAAAAAGGGTGCATACCCCAAACGATGCTCCCTTTCCCCCCTGCCCTGCCTCTCAAGATCTTGTGCTTTGTTGAGCTTCATTAGTCTTGAGAGAGCTGTTGCTAAACACGTCTCCTAAATTTGCTTCCCTATACTATGAACATGGTTGTTTGTTTTGCTCTTTCATGGTAATCCTGCTTCTGGGGCAACTTGTGACAAGCCTCAAATTGCCAACTTGCAGCTAGCCAATCAATGCCTCTCCTGTCTCCTTCCTAGATAAAGAAAAGCATTTTATTTCCCATTGATTTCCCCCTCTAGACTAAGCATGCACAGTTTATTTTGTCCTTGTGCCTTCTAACCTCCTTTTATCATTTGTGGCTCTCAACCAAGTCATCTCCAAAGGCCTCTTCACTCCTGCTCCACCTCTCCTTTGTGATGCCACATCCCAAACGAATATGTAACACTTGAAATACCTTCCATGCCAGCAGAATTTTTTTGAAAATATCTATGTACTTTGGAGATACAAGGCCTAAGCCCCCTTGAGCTCACAGGCTAGCTGTGGCCTCAGCTAAGGACTTGTCGGGGTGGGAGGGAAGATCCTTCTGCCCACCCCAATCTAAAATGTTAAGTTTCCTTCCTATTGCCTCCCCCCTTCTCACCTGCTGTGTGCAGTTCAGTTGCTCTTTCATTTTCCTCCGCTGTGCCAGTGAAGTTTAAAATGAGCTGTGCTTTTCAGAATGAAACAGAAAGCAGTGTGTTTTGCCAACTTCTTCTTCTTCCTCCTCCTCCTCCTTTCACACTCGGGTCTCAGGGCAGGTTACCACAATTAAAGCACAATGTTAAAAACAAAGAATCATAGAATTCTAGGGTTGGAAATGACTCCATGTTTGTTTGGTTGTTGTTGTTGTTGTTGTTGTTGTTGTTGTGTGTGTGTGTTCGTAGTGCCAGGGTAAGGAGGTGACCTTTCAGCATTCACTAAAAGCTATATAATGAAGTAATCAGACTCATCTCTGTGGGAAGGGAGTTCCACAATTCAGAGGCTGCACAGAGAATGCTCTCCAGGGCCATCACCACCCTGAGCTTCTGATGGCGGTAGAACAAATAGTATGACTCCACTTTGCTGATCTTCACTTCTGACAGCGCGTGTAGGGAAGGAGGAAGCCATTCAGGTATTGGGGGCCAGTTATTTAGCGCTTTAAACACTACTGTGAACACCTTGAATTGGGCCTGGAAATGAACTGGCAACCGGTGTAGCTGTTTTGAAATGGGGTTATGTGAGATCTAAATAGAACCCCAGCCAGTAATCTGGCTGCTGCATTTGGTGCCACTTGGAGTTTTTGGGTAGTATCCAAGGGCAGCCAGTTAGCAGAGCATGGAGTGCAATGTCCCAAGTTTTAGTCGAAAGGGGTCATAACTGGTGAACCAGCTGTAGCTGGAAAAAGGCACTCCTAGCCCCCCCCCCAACTCAATTGAGTCTCCAGTGATAGGGTTGAATTCAGGAACATTGCCAATCTGTGGACCTGCTCCTTCCAAGGGAGGGTAACCCTGTCTAGGCCAGGCCATCTCTACCTCCCGGGCATGAGAACTCGAGACACATAACATCATCTTGGTCTTTCCAGGATTCAGCTTTAGTTTACTAGTCCACATCTAGCCCATCCCCGCCTCCAAGCACCAGTCCAGTACCTCAACCACTGCTCCTGATTCAGATGAACCACACACACGGAGAGAGCGAGTGCTGGTATCATCTGCATATTTATGGCACTTCACTCCAAATTACCTGACGACAGCTCCCAAAGCCTTCATACAGATGTGAAGTAGCATGGGGGAGGGAACCATATGGAACCCTGTGGGATACCACAATACAACTTGCAGGGTGTTGAACAGTCGCCTCTTATAAGTACTTTCTGGAAATGGCCCTGGAACTAGGAGTGGAACCCCTGAAGCATGGTGTCCCCCATCTCTAGAAGGATACTGTGGTCAGCAGCAGCAAAAGCAGCTGGGTGATTGAGGAGAATGAGCAAAATCACACTGCTCTCCATATCTCTCTTGTGACAGATGCAATCAACTAGGGCAACCAAGGCAGTGATCAGGTCCAAAGCCAGACTGGAATGGACCCAAGGCTGGGCTGCTGCCACTGTCTCTAAAAAGGGGATATTTGCCACTGTGAAGGAGTTATTTCTGGGTTCAGAGAGGTCTTAACTTACGGAATTCTATATTATAAACCAAATAAGTGTGTGTATAATAAGTGCCATGGTAACAAATCAAGGCACCTGTCATGGTTTGAAACTCTGAAATTACAAGTGTTTTCTTAAGCCAAATGATGGTCCCTTCCAAAGCTTGACAGCAGAAGTTTCCTGGCCTAATAATAATTTATAATAATTTATTATTATTATTATTATTATTAGGCCAGGAAACTTCTGTCAAGCTTTGGAAGGGACCATAATTTGGCTGAAGAAAACACTTGTAAGTGTAAGCCATCATTTGGCTTAAGAAAACACTAGTCTTCACTTCTGCCTTCTCATGGGACAGACAGGTCTTCATAAACCCCAGAAGAATGGGTGGCGGGTGGCTGTCCCAACCCAGCTCTGGCCAATTGAGGGTCCCTTCAGGAGCCGATGGCAGGAAATTCCTGGCCTGGGTTTCAGGGCATAAGTAGCTCCAAAGTCAGTGTGGGAGTGCTGAGTGCAATATCTTAAGACTGAGATTCAAAATGGTGGAATAGAATATTCCTCTCAGCCCTTCTGGTAATATACTCCCCCTTCCTGTTTTCTGATCCTTTTGTTACAGAATTCGGAAACCTGTGACCCACTAGATGTTTTCATTGGACTCCCAACTCCTGTCAACCTTAGCAATGTGGGCTGATGGGAGTTTAGTCCAGAAACATCCGAAGGGCTGCAGATTCCCTGTCCATGCCTTACTTGCAACTGCCACCTTGATTTTACCCTGTTTTTCCATTAATTTGCCTTTGACCAGTGGTTCCCAAGTGTTTATCCCCATGGACCATTTGATAGTTGCTTAGGATCGTGGCAGACTACTTAATTATTTTTCTGCCTGCCATAGCAGCTGTAATGCACTGTGCCAAATGCTTATTTTTAAAGGTATTTTTACAGTTGCTTTAATTTCTTATATATTGTATTACAATCTGAATTCCATAAAATTCAGGTTGTAATATAAGTACTGTACGAGAAACAATAAAATACAATTAAGAACCAGTGTTAATATTTAATGTGATGAATGTGCTGTCCCCCATCCTAAACCACAAATCCAGTGTCACAATGTGGAATGAAGCTTGTTGACCAGTTTGGAAACTCCTGCCTTAGACTACAGGTTTTAAACGGAAAGTAAGAATCTCACTGCATGAGATTTGCAGTGATGAGCAGAATACCCCCAGAGTTTGGTTCTGTGTTGCCTGATTCATTTTTTGTGCCCGTTCGCCTGTATCATGCGGTGATGCTGTGAATTTGCTTTAGTAGTAGGATGCTTTCAGCTGTACATGGATTAGTGGATTGGTTGCATGTAACGGTTTGAATCCAGAGTAAGTTGATTGAACTTCGTTCACAATGAAACCAATAGGATGTCACTAGCTCATGAGTAACTTTCCACACTGATTTCATCAGAATTGGAGTGACTTGCTCTGGAGCCAAGCCAAAAAAATTATGGCATTGGTTGGCAAAGTTTGTAGTGCTGATTCTTAAGTGAAAATTTAAAAATGAGATACACTTGTGAAATTCTGCTCCTGTTTCTTCTCTCCCAAGCACAGCTTCCCCCACCCTTGTGAAATAAGTACAAAGATGCAACTGTGTTGAAAGTTTATTTTCGTGATGCAAGTGGTCATACAGTACATCCTGTAATACCTGTCCCCTCTCCTTTCAAGCACATATTCACAGCTAGTGACCTTCAGACAGTTACCCAAACAACGAAGGTCTTTAAAGGTATGTTGGTCATGGGGTGTTTGCACATGTATGGGCAGCTTCCATGCACATGTACCAAGCATCGTGGAATTCTGATATTTTACTCACCCCCTACTCTGCCCCCAGCAAATTCCCAAACCCTTCCACTTTCTAAAAGCATATTCAGGTAGGGGTATGTGGCAGGGTAGAAGGTACCGGTATCATGCACAGATTTTAGCAAAGTTGGTAAGGGGGTATTGGCAGAATAACTTCTTAGCACCCTTAGTTGGTGCCAATAAATGGGCCCTTCCCCCCAGGTCTTGTCCTCCACCCCTACCTCCTACTTAGATTTAGTTATGAGTCACATGTTACAAGCATTATTGTTGGGAGTGTCATGTACTATATTTTGGGGAAAGAGATGTGTCTGTAATTGAGTGACAGTCTGGCTAAGACTGTGTGTGTGTGTGTTCAACCATGATGCCCTCCTGTGGATGGCCACGTGGCATTTCCGCCTTCCCCTCCCCTCCACCCTTTCCCTGGTTCTGTGCCAGTCTCTGCTCCTCCTTGTTGCCTCCGTTGCTCACAGTACACTCATCCATAAAGTAGGAAACACTACACTTGGACACGAGCGTTTAGTAGTGCTTTCTACTTTATGGATGAGTCCACTGTCCATAAAGTGCAGCTGCTGGTCATGGGTTGGTCTTGGCGTCTTCTTCATCTGTCGCTGGCTGTTTGTGAGCTGGTCGCCACCCCTGCCCACCCCGTTTAATCTCCCCTGCGCCCGCCCGCTGGCAGCTCCCTGGTTGTGAAATAACAGAGAGATACTAGCAGGAGGGGAGGTTTGACTTACCCTGCCTTGTGGGTTTTGGGTGAGACAGCAGTTTTTACAGAATTAAAAAACGTTCTTCCTTTCCCATAGGGCTCACAGACTACATAAGGCTTTATTCTGCATTAGGAAGCGGAGAACAAAACTGAAGGAGACTCAAATCTTGCATGTTCAGCAAAATAGTGTAGTAAATATTTAAAAGCTCCTTTACACCTGCAAAATACTTACTTGCCTTTATCCTTCTTCTCCTTCCATGCCTGGTTCCTTTCATTGTCTTTGGAAAAGGGGCCTGCCTTTCTTTTTCTGCAGAAAGGTAAAATTTCATTTAAGGCATATGCACAGATAAAAACCTGAAAGAAACAAAAACGAGTGCACATGGTTCGGATTTTCAGTTGGTCATTGGAGCTGGCTGCCTTTGAAGAAAGGGCAAATGAGAACCCAGTTCATGTGGCAATTGATGGCATGCTGCTGATGCCCTCAGCCTGCCCTCTTTCTCCTACAGGGATGTTCTGAGCCCAAAGTAAAAGGGGAACACAAAGCATTGGCAGAGCAAATGCCTCTGTGTTCATCCTCTTTTATCCCACCACCCAGAGGACTCTTGCTACCATAATCCAATTTCTACCCTTCCCCTTTGCTGTCTCTTGTGCTTGGAATTCTCTTCCCAGCACAACTATGAGAAGTCCCCATCCCCACCCCTTCTATCAAATCACTCCTCAAAACCCGCATTGTTTGTGACGCATTTGGCACGGTCCCTTTATCCCCATATCTTAGAGCTAAGTGTGTACAAATAAGCCAGATACATATTTTTCATTTGTTCACTCTCAGCCCTTCCCTTTGTCAGATATTAGATTGTAACCTCCTTGGGGCAGGGACTGGCATTTTAGTTGCTGCTCTTTAAAGTGCTGGGCACATTGAGAGTAACTCACCTATTCATAATCATAATGGCAAATAAGTCTGGGAAAGTTTGGAACAGAGGATCTGACTCCCAGCCACCTCTGACTTCGCTGGCTCTGAGAATTGATAATAAAAATATATGTGTTCTGGTTCACCCAGCGTATGAGCGGAGGGCAAAACCCAGGTACCCTACTTGAAACTCCATAACTCAACTAAAAGATTGCCAGATAGTTTCCCTCGCTGCTTCAGATCCTATGTTCTGCTTTGCTATAACTTCTGTCTCACATGTTTAAATTTAGAGGGTAGTTTACTGGGGGTCATTGTATTAGAGGTTACTTACTGCCTGTTCCTGTGGCTTTATGAGAAAAGCGCAACCATTTTTCACTAGTGGTGACAAACTGAATAGGGAACTAAGTAGAGCATTTTAATAAAACTAGCTGAGGGGAAATTTTTTGGCATTGCTTTTTTTTTTTTTAGTATTTAACCCCTTAACCAAAAATCTTATGTTTTCCTGAGAGAGTTAAAGAAAGAAATGTTGTCAAGTCTGGAGTAGGTCTCTGCTATTTCTGATGAAATTTAAGAGAGATGAGCAATTGGCCTTGAAGACTGAGAAAATGGTCTGGGTAGAGGCTTTCTATAACTATATATCAAATTATTGTTGTTCTTAAAGCCGGTCCCCCCAAATATTATGATCATTTAATTTCAATTTTACATGTGGGTTAGCTATAGTTCTGGTTTTTTGTACCGCACACACCACTGATTATCAGAATTATAAACATTTAAAGGTTTTCAAGGCTAGGATCCAATAGCTCATGAAACTAGTTGGTGCCAGCTAGTTGCATGGTTGAATAATTTGAATACATCTAATAATTGCCTCCTTGCTAGAAACATGCAAGTGATTAGCAGGCTGTGTGCCAGTTTAATGGGCGAGACAAATGTAATGCCGGTGGATCTTGTGTGTGTGCTCGCGCGTGAGCGGCAAGTGTTAAAATGTAAAACTAGGTCAGTACAGATGCATTCCATGAGGCAAAGTAACTCCTTAGATCTCTGCCCATATAGGCTACCATAAGGAAAAGGAAAGTGTATTTTTAAAAAGTATTTTGTCTCCTTCCCAATCCCCAAGGGACAAAGCTGCAATCCCAAGCCCATTAAAACAACCATTGTATTTCTAATCAAAGCATAATTTTTTTAAAATAAAAATGTTTTAAGTACTGTCCTTTAAAAAAAAATTATAATGTGAAGTTTTGGCAGGTCTCTTAATTGAGAGAATTCTGCAGAATTGGGGTACAACGAGACCTTGCTTTTCACCCTGGTAGATCTTAGTAGAGCAAAGAGGTGAAGGTTGGGAAAAAGGGCCACTGACACTGAGCAGAATTCTTGGAACCTCCTTTCCCATACAGGATTTGCAGCTTCAGGTAGGCTACAAAGTCAGGAAGTTTGGTTGTAATGCACCTTATTGAACACAGGGCCCAGCCATGTATAGCACTCTGAGAGGGGCTCATGTTCTGCAAAACATAGCTGCCAAGTTTTCCCTTTTCTCGCGAGGAAGCCTATTCAGCATAATGGAAAATCCCTGAAAAAAAGGGATAACTTGGCAGCTATGCTGCAAAACTATCTTGAGAATAGGCTGGGGTGGGAAAATTTATTCTAGGTTTTATCTCAAATAAACTACAGGTTTTGTGGAAATGGCTTAGTCTTGTAGTGTTTCAGTTCTAAAAGAACTAGGCAACTTAACTGCAGCAAACTTGGCAACTCAGGAGTGTTGGTGGTTTTTTTAACCCAACCAATAGAACAATTTACCCATTTATATACAGTGTAATGGTTTCCTTTTAATATACCTGCATATAATTGTCTTATAAGTTAAGGAAATTTAAGGAAATATTGCTATAAATTGGCAGGATAAATAGATTCAACTAAGATTAAACAGATAAAACTATTAATGCGTAAACAGGCCTTAAGAACCACTTACTTGGAACCCAATTCTATGCAGGTTTACTTCGAAGTAAGCCGCGCTGATTTCAGTGGGACTTACTCCTGAGTAAAATTCCATAGTATTGTAGCGTCTGTTCAGTAATAAGCAGCATAAAATGGCTGTGTCTATGTTTAGCTTTCTGTTCAATTTGATGGCAATCATGTGTTTATGTAATTTTGGTGTAAGCCCCACTGAATGCAGTTGGGACTTACTCTGAGTTGAACAGGCAAAGAATTAGACTGCTCATAATCTTTAGGATGCAATCCTGCGCCCATGTATCTGGCAATAAGGCCCATTAAACTTAATGAGACTTTCTTCTAAGTACACACACATAGGACTGCACTGTCAGACTTTCCCCATTATAGATGCAAAATGATTTGTTAAGTTTAATGCAATAATATGTGGCTATACCTTTGATTTCAAGAGAGCAACAAAGAAATAGTTGGAAACTTCCTTCCACAATAGCGGGGGTTGTTGTATCCAATGTTAGTCCTACACATGGCAAACACATTGAATTTAATTAGCATGACTAATTTAGGTTCATTAATTTCAGTGGGTCTACTCTGATTAGAACTTAGTTGGATGCAACCCATTTGGTTTAACAGAAAACTTAATGAGGTTTTGTTTTTTAATATAGTGACTGGTATTCAGGGGACATTAGGAGTCTGTTTGCTTTCATTTGCCTAGATGGCGGGCACTAGGTTGGCGAAGGCTGATCTATACTCTGTATCTCTTGCCTTTCTTGTTTTCTATCTCTTACTTTCTCTCCCCCGCCTTTCATGCAAGTTCCTGTTTGGGGTTAAGACAGAATCCTTCATACATTAGTTACTTGCCCCACAACCCTGAACACCTTTATGCAAAATTCCCCCCGGCTTTCCTTCTGAGCACTGCTTGTAAGTACATCTTGGGCACAGCATGAAGGAGGCCTTATCTTCACTATGCACATGCTCTAAAATGGAAAATACTGTAACCTAAAAAAAACCCCAGTTAGATTCCAAAAGTGGGGAAAGGATCTCCATGTCCCGTATCTTACCAACTGCTTTGGTCCATAGACTTTTCTTGGAACGAGATTCACGATGGCAGTGGAACTGTCCTCCAAGACCTCCAGGCAATGATCCCAGACCAGCTCATGTTTCATCGAAGAGACTCTTGTGGTCAAATGGTGCTGGGACGGGCATTCCTGCCAAACTCCACACATTTCTGCAATAGAAAGGAACTGCCCTAAAAAGCAGAGAGAGGAGGAGGACAGGTTAGGAAAATGGCTTCAAGTTCAACCAACTGTTGCTTGCTTGAACAGAGGTGTTCATCTTTTTTCCTATCAGTAGAGGGCAGGCATGTTGAAATTTCACAGCGCCCTTTCAGTGAAGGGCCTGAATAAGCATGAATGTGTACCCACTGACTGTGCACAGCCGCCATATTTCCTCTTTGCATAAGCCACCCGTGTGACATCTTTCGGAACTTCCCTATTCTTACTTCCCAGTCTAAGCCTGTTTAGGAGGGGGGTGGGGAGTTAGGACTAATAGCGTATATGCCGATGAAGACCCCTGCATGCTCCCAATTCCTCAGGCCCCTCTTTAAAAATACATGTTTTGTTCTTCAAACAAGAAGACGGACTAAGATTAGCTTTGGCCCAGATCCCCATCCTTCCATCTCCCAAACACCAGCCTCATTCTTCCTCTTATTCCTTCCTAGACAGGATGATACAACTCCGGGAGTCCTAGAGCGTAACACCCACCCAGCATACGGATGCAGCGTGCTCTCTCCAAGAGCCTCATTCGCCTTATCTCTTATTGCACAGCCCTTTCCTGCCCTCCTGCATTCACAGCTAGAACCCAGGACTCTTCAGTCAAGTAGCCCCGCTCTTCCCAACTCCCCGCCCAGGGATCCTGTCAGCCCACAGGAGTCTACCTCTTGGGTTGCTTGCAATCTGCCAGGCCTGCCGGGGAGACCAGTCGCCAGCTGAAGTCAAGAGATGGAAGTGCCGGTGCTTGGCCCATTTATAGACGCCTTGCCACACCAAGCCCGCCTTGTGTCTCCTCCCACTTGGGGAGAGAGATAATCACATGACTGTTTGCTATCTCTCCCCTCCCTGCCCCAAACCACAGGAAACGACAAGAGGCCTCTCTCCTCGAACTGGGGCAGGAAATTGCAAACACTCCCCCCCCCTCCTGTCCTGAGTCTTGCACACCCCTCCCACCTGATGCACCAAGGAGCTGTGGTTGATCTGTTTGTGGGGGCAGCTCCTGGCTAGGTCTGCCTCCAGCAAAGCGAAGGGGGCAGAAGGGTCCCGGGGGGCCCGCAGACACCTGCATCCTCTGGTAAAGCTCAGGGTGTGTACATGTGGAACAAAGGCCTGACTATAGAAACATCCTACGGAACCGAAACAAATTTCTCTTGAGCCCTTTCTTTTTTGGGGGTGGTGGTGCTGGAAAGGGGAGGCACCTCTGGGGCCCTTTCAGGGCTGTGTTTGGGGACATGGAGCTACGACTGTGCTATTGGGTGCTTTATATGAATGAGTGCTTAGCGAAGGCTGACCTTGGCATGGAACAGTTGGCTGGGCTCTTTCACCCATGCAGTGTTCAAATGCAGGTTTTCCTGTGCACATGCTCTGACCCTCTCGCAAGTGTGTGTCTGGCCCTCTTCAAATGCCTAAAGCAAAGCTAACTTGAGGGGTGTGGAAGTTGCCAAAAGAGGGGCAAATCTGCTGCTGTGCTCCTAACCCACTCATCAAAACTAAAATAGACAGGACCTTTGGGCTTGGCCTAGAAGTTGGATGGTGTGTATGAGTGATTGTCTGTTTTATGGTTTTGGGAGGCAATACAGTCAACTCAGGGTTTCCCCACAAGGGTTTCTGGATGTTGTTGCTTGCTAACATTCCTCACCACACTTCTGTCTCACTGAATAGCTCATTACTAGATGGGGAGAGCAAATGAGATTGCTTAAAGCGCTCCCTTTCTTACCTTAAGTTAGCCTTTGCTAGTCTGGTGTCCTATGTAGGCTTTCGACAACAACGCAGGCTGGAGCTGATGGGAACCGTAATCCAAATCCTCTAGGGCTCGCTGAAAGCTGCCCCAGGTTATCTCATAAGGGCCCTGAAGTGAGAACTTGTGCTAGCTCACAATACTCTTCCTCATTCACAAAGTGCCTGCGTGCTAATTTGTGCTGGGCGTGCACATGTGCGCTGCTTTGCAAATGCACTTTTCGAAGTAGTGCAAATAAGCTATGCTGAGGTGTAGGCAGAGTTTTTTCTGTAATGGAATCCATGCTATGGAACATGCTTCTTAGACGTCCACACTGGGTCCCATCTCTATTTCTCTCCCCCCACCTGACCCTCTGTGAGTCGAGATGTTCTTATTTAGGATAAGCCCTTCTATTTGTGTAATGATTGTGGTAATGTTAAACTTCTGCCCAATGGCTTTTGAGAAGCTCTTAGTGAATTGCAGAATCTAGATCTAGGGAAGTAATAGTACCACTGTATTCTGCTCTGGTCAGACCTCACCTGGAGTACTGTGTCCAGTTCTGGGCACCACAGTTCAAGAAGGATACTGACAAGCTGGAACGTGTCCAGAAGAGGGCAACCAAAATGGTCAAAGGCCTGGAAACGATGCCTTATGAGGAACGGCTTAGGGAGCTGGGTATGTTTAGCCTGGAGAAGAGAAGGTTAAGGGGTGATATGATAGCCATGTTCAAATATATAAAAGGATGTCATATGGAGGAGGGAGAAAGGTTGTTTTCTGCTGCTCCAGAGAAGCGGACACAGAGCAATGGATTCAAGCTACGAGAAAGAAGATTCCACCTAAACATTAGGAAGAACTTCCTGACAGTAAGAGCTGTTCGGCAGTGGAATTTGCTACCAAGGAGTGTGGTGGAGTCTCCTTCTTTGGAGGTCTTTAAGCAGAGGCTTGACAGCCATATGTCAGGAATGCTTTGATGGTGTTTCCTGCTTGGCAGGGGGTTGGACTGGATGGCCCTTGTGGTCTCTTCCAACTCCTATGATTCTATGATTCTAAGTCTTTCCTCTTCCAGTAGTGTTAGGTTACAACTGTGTTAGTTTTGCAGCTGGGATATGTTTCATGGTGCCTTTTGGTACTGTGCTTATTCTACTTCTGTATCTTGCCTTGAATAATTATGTGTGTGTATAAATACTCCTCGCACACTAACTTCTGCATGTGAGTTTGTGTATGCCCAGGCTATGGTATGCAACCATATATTTAGCTACCAGCCTTGGATAGATCTGGAGAGGGATATAATCAAACTCCTAGGTTCCTATATCAAATTTCCAGGTAACCTGTTGGAATGAGGAGTTGTTTTGACTGCAATTCAGTTGACAGAGAAAAACAAACTCTGTGCAACTTTTTTGTTGAGCAATCCTATATCCTGCCTTGCTCTCCCCCACCACTACACCCCCATGCAGCTTTCCTTAGAGCCCAGTGATAATTTTTCATGATATTGCCATGGTTTTGGAAGAGGCCTCTTGTTCCTACCCTCTCCCATCCTGTATGTCTCAACTTTTTCTTTTGGTTTCTTTCCCCTTGTATTTTCTTTCTGGTCTCCTTCCTTTTCAGATCTCTGCATGCCTACAGCAGGTATGGGAACTTTTGTCCCTCCAGCTACTGCCATTGGCCTTGTAGAGACTGTTGGAAGCTGTTGTTCGGCAACATCCGGAGGGTCAAAAGTACCCCACTAGTGGCCTTTAAATGTTGTTTTTCAGACCCTTTCTGCCAAGAGCTCTTGCAAATCTGCTATGGAGTCCCATGGATGTTCTAAGGCAGGGGAAGCAAGCTGCTTTGCTGATCAGCTGCAGGCAGCATGGCCAGCATCCCTGGCATGCTGGGGGTTGTAGTAGACCATCAAGATCTGGACAGCCACAGGTTAGCCACTCCTCTTGGTTCATGCAAGGCCCTGGCTCATTGGTAAGGATCACAGCTCAGTGGTGGAGTGCATAAACTGTACACTGAAGGTTCCAGGTTCAGTGCCTCAGACTCCGGAGAGTCAACTCGTGTCATGGACTGGCTGGATGCAGAGGAGTGGTCTGAGGCACGAATTGGAGAAATCCCAAGGGAAGAAGGCTGAGCCAGGGGATTGGTTGTGGGACCACGATGAGTAGTCAGAGGGAGAAGAGGGAGCAGACTGGGAGGAGGAGGTGTTGGGAGATAAAGAGGGTTTAGTGAGCAGGAAGAGTCTGTGGCAGAGAGCAGTTCAGAATACAGTGGTACCTTGGTTTACGAACTTAATCCGTACCGGAAGTCTGTTCTTAAACAAAAGCATTATTAAACCAAAGCATGCTTTCCCATAGCAGCAGGGGACTCAATTTACAAATGGAATACACTCAACAGGAAGCGGAACATATTCTGCTTCCAAGGCAAAGTTCACAAACCAAAACACCTACTTCTGGGTTTGCAGTGTTCTTAATCAAAGTTGTTCATAAACTAAGCTGTTCTTAAACCAAGGTACCACTGTAAAAGGCTGGAGAGGAGGGGAGTCAAGAGGCAGAGCCAAGGCAGGCTGCTGGAGAAGCCAGAGCATCTCCTTCTCCTGTTGCAACCAGCTGCCCTCCCTGCTGGTCTCCCAGAACCTGAAGAGGTAGGAAGAGGACAGAGCAAAGATAGACAAGGTGCCTGAGATTTGGATTGCTTAGGAAGGATCCAGGAGGAGGAGATTTAGGGAACTTCAGTCGTCACAAATGCCTCACTGGGGCAAGATCTACATCAGGCACCCCCAAACTTCGGCCCTCCAGATGTTTTGGACTACAATTCCCATCTGCCCAGACCAATGGTCCTGTTAGCTAGGGATCATGGGAGTTGTAGGCCAAAACATCTGGAGGGCCGCAGTTTGGGGATGCCTGATCTACATGGAAGCATTATTATATTCACTAAGCTTGGCCTCCTGAGCTGTTTGGTTTCTTTGACTAAAGAGAGTTAACTTCACTGCCACCGTGTGAGTTAATTCTGCTCTTCTCTTGACACCCGCCCTGATAACAGGTGGACAAAGAGGCTAACCTGATATAAGGAACTTCAATTCAATTTTATTTACATGAGACAGCTTACAACGTGCAAATGTCTGAGATGGGCAAGCTCTCTTTTGAGCAACTCTTCCACACTTCTCATTGAGTAACCATGATAAGGCTTCTGGAGAATTCCAGGACTCTCTGGGGAGCAGGGAGAGACAGAAAAGCAGTGGCTCGGGGAAAACTGGATGCAAGGGAATAGGAATGGTGAATGCTGCTCCCCCCTCAAATCCTGAGATGATGGCTTCCTTTTACTAGGCAGACCTCTCTAGCAGATGCTTCTTTTTAATTCTTCCTGCCATCTGCTTGTGACGTGCTATAATGTGGGAGCCTACTCTTTAATACATGTCTGCACCTAATTCTGAATACAACCCTAACCCAACCTGTTACAATTCGAAATCACACAGTTTTGGAGGTGGGAGTAGTGCATTTGTAAAGGTTTTGGAAAGTGTGGGGGCACTGGAAAAATAAGTTGGCTGAGATAGAAGACTAGATATGTGACAGCTGGAAGGTGTCATAATTGCTGGAACACTCTCCCCCCCCCCCCTTCAACTTGGGTTGTGTAAAATCTGTGGACCATACCTCACATTTTTTTCTGCAGGCATAATGTGCAGAAATATATCCACTAAAACGTTCTGTTGGTTTGAAGGTGGCATAATTGGCATGGTTATCAGAGATTTCCCTGAATAAAACAAGGAGAGCTTTCTGGAGTAGGTCAATGGCCCATCTACTCCAACCAGATGCCCATGGCAAGACTGCAAGCAGAATCTGAGTGCAGTAGCACTCTGCCCACCTGCAGTTGCTACCAACTGATAGTAGCCATTGACAGTCTTATCCTTCATTAAATTGTCTAATAATCATTTAAAGCCATCCCCCCAATAGGCCTTGAGGCACCTGGCTAGCCAGTGTTGGGTGTAGGGGGCAGGACTAAATCAGCTTATCTGGCAGACTTGATCCCATGTTTTTGCTGGCATCCATCTGTCTTGGGAGACAATGGAAGAGCGTGCCTTCAGGGATGCCTTCTTCCCCCTAGAAGCCTAAGGCTCTCCCATCTTGAGACCTGTGCAGAATACTAGCTAGGGGACAGGTATGTGCAAAAAGATAGTGTAGGTGGCAGAGAGCCGATTATCTATTGTACTCAATGAGTAATATACTTGGTTGACTTGCCTAAGCAATACATATCTTGCCTTTCCACCCCTGAAGGTTCAAAAGATAGAGAACAATCACAAAACAACATTGGAGTCAGTAATAGTACACTAAACTAACAGTAGTTACAAAACTATTATATCTGTTATAAAAAAATTATGCCACCCCTCCCTCCAGAGAGCTTGGACCACTGTACACCCCCATCCCCATTTTGTTCTTGCAATAGCCCTGTGAGGTAGACTAGGATGAGATAGTGCCTACCCAGAGAGCTTTGTGGCTGAGTGGGGACTTGAGCCCAGCCATCCCAAGCCTTGTTAAACACTTGGCACTGTTCCACACTGACTCTCATAAATACTCACCCCAATCCAACTTGGGGGCCCCTTTTCAAAATAAATGTCAAGCTATGGGAGGTCTGATCTTGGAACTCCAATATCTCATCTCTCCTCCTCCTCGACCACCACCCTTTCTGGAAAAGCACACCCCCTCCCTCTCCCACCCCTGCTTTGCTCCCATATTCAATGAGATCTCATTACATGATTCCAGGTTCTCCCTAGTTCCGTTTTCTAAGGAGGAAGTGCTCTTCTCTGTGGTAAACGTGGGCACCAAGCCCAGCTCGGTAAGTTTCTCATGAAACTACAATTTGGGAGTCTGTATTCCGGCTAATTCCCTGCTTTAACTTGCTTTATGAGCAAGAACGGTATTGGAATCCGGCCGGAAGTTTTGTCAGGGATTGCTCTGCTAAAGGTGTGTGTGTTGTTGTTGTTGTGCATTGTACAACTTTGTGTTTCCCATGATGCATGTGTGCTGAATGGATTAGGAAGTGGAGAGACTGCAGTTCCACCACTCAATTGAGAATGGAGATTCTCTAGGCCTGTCTTGGCTTCTTCAGTGAAATCAGCAACTAGACTCACACAAACACCCCGCATCCCCTAGGCAACATAACATTAGTCAGTCTTCCCTCACTGTTGCTTTCAGAGCTTACCAGGACATCTTATCTGATGAGGAGAAGGGGTTATTTATTTATTTCATTTTAGGCAAGCCAAGAAATGATGCTTGCAGAAGCTGAAATGTTCACCCTTTAACAACTAGAAGCACCCATTCATTTCTTGCATCAGAAAGCAGTAGAAAGTATGGTCAGGTATTGAGGCATTTGGGACCTCTGTTTTTCTACTTCTTTTCCCCAAAGCAAGAGTAAGGTTTTGCCCTTCCCGAGGCATTTGCAGTGTAATAAGAACACGTGGCCCCAACTGTCTACTGCTGTGACCAACTGAGAAAAGTGCAGGGATTAAGGATGGTGAGGTCAGGCTTTATGGCTGGTTGGAGAAGCTCGGTGGGCATTTGGTGGCATGCTGGTGCCTGTGTGGAACTTCCTTCCCCTTACCTCAAGCAGTTGGCCACTAAATTCCAGCCACCAGGAGGCAACAACAGGTGAGGACTATTGCCTTCAGTACCTTCCTGTGGGCACCTTCCAAGAGACATCTAGCTGATACCTGGGAAGCAGGGTGCTGAATTAAATGGGCTGATCTAGCAGGGCTGGAGGGTCTACGCACCATGGGTGATTCCATTTTCTGAGCTATGGCTAGCTGAGAGAAAAGGCTTCTGTCACTTCCATTTCTTGGTGCCCAGAAGCAAAATCCACCCCCGGGGAAATGAAAATTATGGTATCCGGACAGCAGCAGCAGCAGACCATAGCTCTGCAGCAAGAGGAATTAAACATTTCCCCACCAACATGAGAACATAGAAAGAACATAGAAAGTCCGCCTAGCCCAGTTTTGTCTACTCTGACTGGCAACAGCTATCCAGGGTCTCGGGCAGGGGTCTTTTCCATTGCTTGCCACCTGATCCTTCTAAAATGGTTAAATCCATAGATTGAACACAGAACCTTCTTCATACAAAGCAAAGGGTTCTACCTCTGAATTCTTATTCTTACTTTTACATATGTATAAAAACAACTTTACAGCCTGAGGCCATTGTGTGCAACAAGACAAAAACAAAACACAAAAAAATACAAATTCTAAAAACAAAACCGTTCTTGCAGGCTCTGAAAGCAATGAAACCATTCCTACAGGTTCTTATGGAAAGCCTTAAACAAAGATGTTAAACAAAGATATCTTCAGTAGGCACCCAAACATCATGAAGTTGGGAATTGATGCTGGAGTTGGCCACACCAAAAGCCCAGTTTCTAGGACAAACTAAATACACCATTTGAGGAGCATAGTTGTTGGGCAGGGATATATGGGGTGAGGTAACCCTTTAGGTAGCCTGATCCCAAGTTGTTTAAGGTTTTAAATGCTAAAAGCAGAATCAAACTGCTCCCAGCTGCATATTGTGGAAACGAATCATGACAACGTTTGGGAATCTCTGTTGCAGAGGCCTTAAATGGGAGGTTTTCCAGGACCTGAGATTTTATTCTTCTGACTAAATTGCAAAGTTTGGAAACTCCTTGGCTAGGTGCCTCGGCCACCTTGATTAATCATCACTGGGTTATTTCTTTCTTTGTGGAAGCCACAGAAATGGTTGACCAACCCCACACACCATTTTGCAGTAGTGAGTTCTAAAAATGAGTGAAGTACTGGTTAAGTAGAATGTCGCCTTACTTTGGTTTTAAGACTCATTTGTCTTCTCTCTTTACCAAGTGCTGTTGGTGGCATTCCCCTGCTTTCTCCTCAGTCACTTGTTTCAGTCCAATTCACGAGTTCATGTACTACTGTAGCAACCCCCTGACCCCTATTAAATAATTACTTGAATTAGGCAATCAGTTTTATGAATTGCTCTTTTGCCAGTCCTTTTTGTCACTCTCCTCTATGCATTTTCCTGTTCTGAGGTAGGAAGTAAACACTGTGTGCTGTTCTCAAGAAATAGTACAAAGAAGCATTAGGAAAATCAACCGTGAAAACAAGGGTATGATTTTTGCTGTCAATCTTTTTTTATTGTTGTGTCCCTCATCAGTTACTTTCCAAAGTAGCGATGGAAAATCATGCCAGCAATAGCTGGTGAGCCGTAGCATAGCTACCCGTGATCTACACCTACTGGCAGCAACACTCTTGCCTAAGATTTCAGACAAGAGTCTTTCCTGGCTTATTTGGAGTTGCCAGGGGTTAAACCTTCAGCTCTACCACCAAGCTATGGCTATTTGGCAAACTCTTGGGTGTGATGGCTGGCTGACAGTGACTTGTATCGAGTCATCATTTTAAAAAAATTAATAATAATAACAGCCTGCTTTTCCAGTTATGTGTTCAAAGAGAGATGACATAATTATAAAAATTAAAAAATAACAACATGATTAGAAAATGTATTCGTCTGTCTGAAAAGTATCTAGGGACAAATCCCACATGAAGTGGGGATTCAAGTGTTAAGATTTGCATGGGGGCTTCCTCATTTTTAACACCCACTCAGCCTTGAAGCTAGCTGGCTGAGTTACCATGGGCCAATTGCTCTGTCTCAGTCTAACAGCCCTCACAGGGTTGTCGTGAGGAGAAAATGGAGAAGAGGAACAATGCATGTTCCCATTGGCCTTGACTATTGGCCACCCTGGCTGGGGCTGATGGGAGATGTAGTTCAGCAGCAGCTGGAGGGTCGAGGGTTCCCCAGCCCTGCGCTACATGATAAACAGACATGCATGTTAAATTGGTTCCCATGTCCAATGTTTTTAAAAGTGTATCTAGCATGTGTTCTCCAGAACCTGCTGTGCTTTTTGGGTGGGTCTGCTTCACCCCTCTGCTGTCTTGAGGTCTAATGTCAACTTCAGGCATTTTTTTTTCTGGAGGAACTGGCTTGGGTGAGGTGTTCTCTGTCCCCCTCTCTTGAGAAGCACTCATTATTCACTCCCTACTGTTCTGCTGCCCTGCCTCCTACCTCTGGGCCATTTCTGTATCACCACTTGGAGAGTACATGTCGAGGTAGAGTGTTTTCTTCACTCCCCACTGTTCGGCTGCCCACTTTCCTGTCTTGTGCCTCTGGCACATGTCTGTCTTGCCACTCAGAGGGAAAGTGTAAGCTGAGCAGAGGTTCTGCTGCTTGGCAGTAGGAAGAAGGAGAAGCATTAGGGTCTGCTGGCGGTTAGCAGTGGGTCCCAACTTGACTTGAAGAACCGCTAGTCCTACCGGGGTGACAGAATTTGCTATCAGAGGGAACAAGTGGAACTTGCCAAGGGCTTCGTCAGACCTTGGGGCAGTGGGGAGTATGCAGGTGTTAAGGAGGGGGTCTAGCATCCTCTCACAATAGCCAACCAGATGCCTACAGGCAATCTGCAAGAAGGACCTGAGTGTAACAGCTTCTCCCCAGCAGCTGGTCTTCAGAAGCATGCTGCCTATGACAGTGGAGGGAGAACATAGCCATTGTAGCTAGTAGCCATTGGTAGCCTTATTATGCACGAATCTGTTTAATTCTCTTTGGAACCCACCCAAGTTTTTGTCAGTCTCTTGCCTTCTCTGGGAGCAAATTCCATTATTTAGACTTGCGGTATGAAGAAGGCTAGAGTGTTGTGTTTCTCTAGATTAGATAGGACAGAGGCTAATGAAATTTGTACTGTCCACCTGGGAAATAAAGTTTGTTTCTTTGTCCCCCTTCAACACAATAATTTGGAGGCACTCTCAATCTGATTGGCAGGAGATTCAGAACAGCCCCAATTCATAGAGCGGTGGTGATGGGTAAACAGAATCTCCATGGACGGAGATATAAGTCCATGCCAGTTAATGACTGCTGCTGTGTGTGTGCCAGCAGGATGTGTCAACAGTGAGGAAGACCTGTTGCCTTTATGCCCGGCCTGGAAGCTTTCTAGAAACTTCTTCCTGGCTAGATGGCTCTGTCAGCAGGCACTTCTGTTCTTGACACATATTAGGTCACCCTGCCCTATATGCTTGTGTTCTCCCCTCTTTGCAGGGAGTTTCAGCTTAGCCTGGGAGAGGGAACTGCAGAGACCCAGAAACATTTGTCAGAAGAGAGACGGGGCAACCACATCCTGCCCAGAGCCTGAGAGAGGAAAAGCAAAGGCAGGCTCGCACATCGGTCTGTCTCTTGTCTCATGCGTAGTCTGCCTTGCTCAGGCTCCTCCCCCTTCCCCTCAAATTCACAGTCTCCTTTGCTCAGTAAGGCCTTTGCTGTACCCACATGGCAACAGCCCAAGGTCACAATCCTGTCACACAGCTGCTTAAGAATTGGGGAGAGGGGGCTTAGGAAGAGAGGCTTATTTGCGGGGTGTGTGTGTGTGTGTGTGTGTGTGTGTGTGGTATTTTAACATGAGCGAAGTTGGTGGACCTAGCAAGGAGGACAAAAACGAGCTAAGCAGTTGTAAGCCTTGTAACCCTCCTGTTTCCTCAACCACTTTACGTTAAAAGCAGTCTGCAGTTTGATATCATCTGGTTCATCTTTGCTTCTGAGCCTCTACTTTGGGAAGAGAGACTATAACTCAGTGGTAGAGCATTCTGAAGGTCCCAGATCCAAACTCTGCCGTCTCCAGTTGAAAGGACCTCGTAACAAGGATGGACCTGTGGTCCTCTTGGCATTGCAGTGGTCCAACTCCCATCATGCTTGACTGTTGGCCATACTGGTTGGGGCTGATGGGAGCTTAAGCCCAGTAACACCTGGAGGACCAAAGGCTCCCCATCTCTGAGGTAGTGGATGTTGGAAATGACCTCTGCCCTGGGACTCAGGAGAGAGCTGCTGCCATTCAAAGCAGGCACCATCAGGCTAAACGGTATTAAACAGTTGGGTGAGTTTCAACACCTGGTGTCCTTAGGGAGCTGTTGAGTTCACAACATCTCGGTAGCGTCCATTGCGGACACATGCCTTTGTTCCCTGTTTAAGAAAACAAAAACATGTTGGCCTGGCACTCCAGACAATGCTTCTGGGGTGCGGTGGGGAGCTGAGTGTAGCCACCATTTAAATATCCTACAGTGCTCTGTAGTGATGCCACATTGGGGGCATTGTGAGAAACTAAAATGGAGGCTTGACTCAGCTGCCCGGCACTGCTGGAGACATGCTGCTGTCTCCATTGCCAGATAAACCCACCAGGTCCCAGTGGTGGATGAGGGGGTCCTCCAGAGGGTCCTTTCCCCAGGGACCCCCCAAAAAACCTAGAAGCAGCCCCATTAAGATAGTCCCCTTTGTTAGGGGGCACATAGAGGGAGGGAGGCTGGTGAGTCAGGGTCCATCCCCAGCTAGTCCCGTTGCCCACATTTGCCTTTCCCGTCACACCTCTCTGTAGGCAACTAGTGCTGCTGGCGGCATATCAGACCCCTCAAAGGGCTGGATTTAACTAGGGAAGAGGCCTCTAGTTTCTGATCTCTCATCTTGTCCCCTTAGGTGGATCCCATCAGGGTTGCCATCTCCTCCACTCTCATCCTTATTGACCCAGCACTGACTGCTGCTGTTCCCTGCGGCTGTCGCTGCCTCAGCAGCCTTGTTGACCCTGTTTTCTAAAGAGCAGGTGAATGTCTAGCAGCAGCCTGCCACAAAAGGTCACAAAAATGGCAAGTCTCCCCACTCTGCCATGTTATTAACCTTCCCTTGCCATCTGTGCTAGTCATTTTGCAGCCTATTGGCTCCCAAAAAGTGTTGGGGGATTTGTGGGGCAGGGAGGTGAAGCTCTTCTAGTTTTAAGGTTTGGCTGCCCAGTTTGGTTGTTTGAAGGCAATTTTACCTCAGGTACATGCCTGTTTTAGAACATGAAATTGTTTTAGAATTTGGTCTTCAACCCTGACAAATCTCCCACCCCACAATTCACTTGCCTCCCCTTTTTTACCACAGCATAAATGATAGAGAATTTAGGGGAGGGCATTCTCAGAGTGTCTCTCTCGTGCCCCCCCCCTCAATTTTTTTTGTCCTAGTGTGTCCTTAAAGCATCCTGGCATTTAGCAACTGAGGCTTTTCCCACAGCCTTCAGATACAATGATGGGGAAAGCACCACTTGCTTAACTTCAGGCTGCTGAGAAAGAGCAGGCCCCATAAAGAGGCTGACTGTGTTGCATAACAGGCAGGACTTAAGAGTAGGACTGCATCTGACGAAAGAAACATTTCTTATTTTATTAAGAATTTCTTGTAAGTAAATTGAAATGGATACGGTAACTTTGCCAATGAGTCATCAAGCTGATACGGATTAATTGAGTCTGCATTAATTTGCGTATGAAGAAAACCAGCTTTTTCCGAACAGCAAGTACAGTCATATCTTGGTTTAAGTACGTTTCAGTTTGAGTACTTTCAGTTTAAGTACTCCGCGGACCTGTCTGGAACGGATTAATCCACTCTCCATTACTTTCAACGAGAAAGTTCACTTCAGGTTAAGTACGCTTCAGGTTAAGTACAGACTTCCTGAACCAATTGTGTACTTAAACCGAAGTACCACTGTACTGTTATTTGATGCCCACAATACTTTTCCTGGGGCCCCATTTCCTGTTGCGCTGAAGATTGGGAGGGGGGGGGTTAAGAATACCTCTTCTAAAGTCATTTTTATTGGGATATATGTATGAAAATAATTTAACATTAAAAGCTGCACAATGTTGCTGGAGGCACTTTTCTAATGAATCCAAAAGCTTCCCAGCGGGCTCTTCTTAGGAGTTTGTCTCTAGGGCTAACGCTGCAGTTACCACTTGAGCCTCTCAACCCGGGTGGGAGATGTCATGGGTGCATAGCCCCCCAGGATTTCAAATTTCTGCTTTATTGGCTGAGCTAAAAAAGGCCTGCCTTTGTAAGCCTCCCCATCCCCATCAGAAACCCCACCTGCTTCCTCTCCAGTTATACCGTTCCCTTCACTTCCCCATTCTCTCAAAACTTGGGGGGGGGGGCAGGCCAGTGTGGGGCGGGTAGGGCAGAGTGGTCTCAGCAAGGGCTCAAATCAAAACCTGAGAAAGTGAGTGAATGTTGGGGTGGGTGTGGGTGAAGGGACTTCAACTCCCTGCATACTTGTCGCTGGGACTGTCACCAGAGCCAGCTGCAGTTTCATCGTTTTCTTAGAAACATTCCTCCCCCCCTCTCCTCAGAGAAGCAATTTCAGGGTTTTTTTTGGGGGAAAAAGAAGTGCAGCTGGGATATTGTATATAAAGGTGTATATCTGGAGGATTTAAGAGCCCAAGGCTGGAGTGGCCCCATAGGCAAGAGACCTGAACGAGGATGGGTAGGCAACCTAAGGCCCGTGGGCTGGATGCGGCTCAATCACCTTCTAAATCTGGTCCACGGATGGTCTGGGAATCAGTGTGCTTTTACATGAGTAGAATGTAAAAGCATCTCTGGGTTATTTGTGGGGCATAGGAATTCGTTCATTCCCCCCCCCCCCAAAAAAATAGTCCGGCTCACCACATGGTCTGAGGGACAGTAGACTGGCCCACGGCTGAAAAAGGTTGCTGACCCCTGATCTAAGATCCCCCCAACCCTCCTAGGATTCGCACTGTGCCCTTGGGCAAGTCACTCTCTCTTTGCTTCAGTTCTCATCTGTGAAATGAGTCTAATGAGAAGTTGCCTCCTAAGGCTAGTGCCACAAAGATGGGAAGGTGTTTTTTTTTTTAAAAAAAAACAAAACCCCCCCAAAAAACCTAACTAAATAAATAAATAAAGGACTCAGATGATCAATGGCCATGAGCCCCTTTTCAAGGACAGAATAAATATGGCTACCCAGTTCAAGGCACAAGGCACAAAAAACTCCAGGGGGGCGGTGGTTAAAGCAAAAATAATAATAAAAAATGCTGGAGTAAGGTGCAGCTTTTGAAAAAAGGACATGTGTGTGTGTGTCTTCTAAAGCATCATCATCATCATCATCATCATATTTATACCCTGCCCATCCTGCTGGGTTCCCCCAGCCACTCTGGGCAGGTTCCAACACATATAGTATTTGAGCCAGAATGGGTCAGAAAAGCAGGGAATGGAGGAAAATTTGCTACTTCTTCAAGATGGAGCAGTCAAAGTTAGGTGGAGGGGTTTTTCTTTGAACACCACCCAATTACCAGCTTTTGTTTGCGCATTTCTTCGGCTTGCTTTTGCCCTGGAGAAGGAGGTGGCTGTTTCATCATTTGAAGGCAGATTTGCTGCCACCATCTCAGTAGCTTTTTCTTTTCTTTTTAACCTCATGAGACAGGAAGGACCCACCCTTATCCGACAGAACTGATCTTCTCCGAGCGATAAGGGGCCGCTGGCAAGGGGTGTGTGTGTGGGGGGGCCGTTGGTTTTGAGATGAGCATGACGGTTCTGCGTGTGCAAGCCTACTGAATTCTATAGTCATCCTGGGTCATTCACCCCCCCCTACTTGCTCCTTCTCTAACCCTTCCCTTGCAGAGCTGGGCATGTATACTAGTTTTAAAGAAAGCAGAAGTCTGAACCCTTCCTTCATTCTTACTCTCTTCTCCTGAAGCTCTCCTTTCTCAGAGAACCTCAACTCCTAGCTTCACAAAATTTCCTGCAGAGAAAACCAGGAGTCCCAGTTCCCAGACCTGCACCTCCCTTTCCTCCTCGCTCCGACCTACCGACTAGATTCTTCCTCCCCACACCTTCTGGCCACCAAGTGGGGCAGACTTGAGCTGTTGCTAGGCTGCTGAGCTTTGACTTCCCATGGTAGGCTGTGGGGCAAGCTGTAGCGCTGCATTGATTGCCTTATATGGGCAGAAACACACCAAGGGCGGAGGGGGAGGGGAGGGCGAGGCCTTTGGCGCCATTTTTGTGAGGCAGGATGTGGTCGGCCTGTGGCTTCGGCTACTTGCAGGAAGACGTTCAGTTATGTGCTTGTGGGGGGATGGGCAGTTGTCACCTGTTAGCGTTTTAGACTCAGTGACCTGTTCTGAAACTTTCCTGGCGTTCTGCCTGCTGTGCATCTCCATTTCGTGCTTGCATCTCTTCCCCCTCCCTCCCCAGCACCCGCAGCTGGATCTCGAGCGTGTGAAAAGCGAGCGAGAGATTGAACCGCACTACAGATTGCACCCTGAGAATTTGCAGTGGATTCTGAGAATCATAGAATTGTAGAGTGGGAAGGGGCCTCCAGAGTCATCTAATCCAATCACCTGAAATGCAGGAATCTCAACTAAAGCAGCCATGACAGATGGCCATCCAGCCTCTGTTTCGAAAACCTGCAAGGAAAGAGAGCCCATAACCTCTCAAGGGGGATAATAAATTGTGGTGACAGCAGTTTGCTAATCGGTACAATGCTGTGTTTGGAGGCTCAGAAAATTTAAAGCATCCTGATCAAACTTGGGTGATAAGCACAGAAATACAATTGCAGATCTATGATTTTTGGGGGTGGGGTGGAGGTGGGGTGGGGAAGCTGACAGGAACTGTGGGTCCAGTTTGGAACACATTTCCCCTTGGGATGAATGTGATAAAAGTGATGCACATTTTAATGGGGGAGGTGTAGAAGAAGCCATGGCAAGGGCAAGGGACACAGGATAGCAATTCGGAAAGAGCAAAACACCATGGGGCGAACTGCAAGTTCCAAAGGCACTCAAAGCCTCTGTCTATAATCTATGATAATTATTGGAGATGGGGTGAGGTCCATGTGGACTGGAGGCGAACTGAAGTTGTCCCCATCTTCAAAAAGGGGTGTGGGAGTCCGGGGAGAAGACCCAGGTAACTACCAACTGCTTAGCTTGACACTGATACCAGGAAAGGTGCTAATACAGATAAAACAGTCAGTTGGTAAGCACTTAGAAAAGGATGCTGTGAATACTAAGACCCAGCATGGATTTCTCAAAAACAAGTCATGCCAGACATCTCATCTTTTTTTTGATAGAGTTACAAGCTGGGTGGATCAGGGCAATGCTGTGTACGTAGTGTATATTGATTTAAATCTGGCTTTTTACAAAGTCCTCCATTATCTTATTGCAGAGAAGCTGGTAAAATGTGGGCTGGACAAGGTTACTGTTAAGCTGATTTGTAGCTGGTTAATTGAGCCCAAAGAGTACTCACTAATGGTTCCTTGTCGTCCTAGGAAAAGTGACACGCGGGGTGCCACAAGGTTCTGCCTGGTCCTGTTGTTGTTCAATGTCTTTATAAATGACTTGGATGAAGGAATTGAGGGGATGCTCATCAAATTTGCAGATGACACCAACCTGGGAGCGGTAGCAGAAAACAGAATAGGGATTCATGACTAGATTGGAGAACTGGGCCCAAACTAACAAAATGAATTCCAATAGAGACAAATGTAAGGTTCTGCACATAGGCAGAAATAACCAGCTGCAAAAAGATGGGGGACACCTGGCTCTCCAGCAGTACATGTGAAAACGATCTAGGGATCTGAGTAGACCATAAACTGAACATGAGTCAACAGTGTGATGCAGCAGCAAAAAAGGCTAATGCAATTCTAGGCAACCAACAGCAGTCTAGTCTCCTTCCTTGGGTTTTTTAAAGCAGAGGTCGGATGGCCATCTGTCATAGATGCTTTAGTTGATATTCCTGCGTAGCAGGGGCTTGGACTAATTTACCTTCCAGCTCTACAATTCTGTGATTCTATGAAGAAGGATACTGTATACAAGTGGTTTTTTCATGGTAATACTAGAAGCCTCTGAGCCAAGATGGATGAACTGGAGTCTTACAGGGTGGCATCATTATAGTAGGTACCATAGAAACCTGGTAGAATGGAGAGGACCCGTGGGCACAGAAGATAAAAGATGTACTGGAGGTGGTGTCACTTTATATGTCAAAGAAGGCGTTGGGTTCCGCAAGCTAGAAGTCCTAAAAATTCAGACTCCTCCAGAAAATGGTTGTGGGTGGTGACACTGGACCCTAAGAGCAATTTAGTACTGAGGATGTGCTAACGTCCCCCAGATCAAAATGTCATTAAGGGTGGGGAAGATACAATGTAGATGAAAAATATTTTCCACCAAACGTTTGATGCATAGGAATTCGAAAAGAGTCTGAAAAGCATATTATTTTTGTGAACTGGATATGTGCAGCCCTGTGCAGCATAGACTTTTTTTGTTTGTTTCTTGAGTCATCCTGCCCTGTCAGTAGGGTGTTGGAGCAGTGACACTGTGTATAGGATTATCATTTTAGTGTAGCTTATTGCCTGAATTTTGCTAAATCCCACTCTGCTGTGGCCACGTGGGTTTACTTCTGCTCAAGAATAGGTGAATTATGCAACTTGAATTCATTAACTACATTTGCATGCATTTGTTTAGACATAATTTTATCTGCTAGGCCTGAGGAAGGGCAAGGAGCAACACCCAGTACCAACATCTAGCTCCATAACAACTGGAAATATTTATCGGTAAAATATTGCAGCAAGCATCACCCATGACTTTTCACCATTTACTTTTGTAACCTTAAGGACCCGATATTTGCTTTTATTGGGGGTGGGGGGGAACCCCAAAAGCAGAGATTCCCAGAACGAAATCCCATGCTTCTACAACGCTACTGTGAATACACAGGATAAATTTGGCTTGAAAGCCTATTGCAGTTGTACACTCCAATCCTGTAACTGGTTTACTCAAACAAGCCCACTGTGTTAAATGAGGTTTACTCCCAAGAGGGGTTGCCATATTTCAAACAGTGAAACTACGGACAAAAAAAGGTGTTGAGCTTTTCTTGAGCTATTTTTATGGGAAATCGGCAAAAACAGCACTGACGACATGGACTGCCATATGCCTGTTTTTTCCAAGACATTTGTTACCGATTTCCACCAGGACACTGTTGCCAACTGCAGTATTCTGGATATTTCCGGAAAATCCTGGACTTATGGCAACCCTTCTCCCAAGTAAGCCTGGATACATAACTCAGTAATGTATACTTGAAGGATTTCAGAGTCGCACGAGGACTGCAGCTTCTTGTCACACAGCTTGGTCACGCAGCTGTGCCTTTAAAAGACATTAGCACAGGGGCCCAGACCATGCTAACCATTTGTGGTGAGTCTCCCCTTCGCACAGACACCGACTGTTACAGTAAACTGCTGCCACCCAACCGGGACGTTGTTCTCCCATCTTAGCTGTTCCGTGACATGGTTGATTCGAAACCAAACCAACGTCTTCTACCCACATGCCTCGTTGCATGAAGTCAACCACATGGTCTCCCAACCGACGGCAGCGCTGCAAGGGAACTTGTTAACTCGGGCGGAGATGCTACAAACCAGAAACTTGGCATTTGAAATATAAAAATGCACTTGCTAATTTTGTGTCAGTTCATGTGGAGTCAATGTTACCCTTCACTTCTGCACTTGCAATCATTAAAGCCCCCCTCTCTTCTTCTTTTTTTTAAAAGAAAAATTGCTTTTTTACTATTATTTTTTTTTAAAAAAAATATTTTCAGATTTTGACAGACTCCCATCAGTCCAGCCAGCAAGTGCCAGTGGTAATTGCTGATGGGAGCTGTAGTTCATTGGCCCCCTGGAGGAACTATTGATTGACTTAAGACTGGGGAGACCAGAGTTCAAATCCCCAGTCAATCCTAAAGCTCACAGAAAGAGGCCAGGGATCGTCTCTCAGCCTCACCTACCTCGAAGGATTGTTACGAGGATTAAAACGGCAGGGGGAGGAGCCATGCACACCGCACTAAGCTCCTCGGAGGAAGGGTGAATTGGGGCTTCAAGGTTTGCAGTGCAATTCTATATAAATCTACTCCGAAGGAAGCCTCATTGATTTCTGTGGGACTTCCTCCCAGGTGAGCACGCACAGGATTGCAGCCACAACTGATAAAAAACAAACACTGCCAATTCAGTGACAACATGGCCCTGTTTAATTGGACAATTTTTAATTAAAAAAACCAGTTACAAAACTTGGATCTGGTTAATGCCACCTTGAAAGGGGCAACTCTCCCTTCATTCACGAAGCAGGTAATGTCTCTTTTAAGCTAGTGTGCAACAACACACATCATCTAAAAACAAAGTTTGTATTTCTCACCAACGTCCCCTGCTTTGAATCACTCCTATCCCCTCTGCTTGATCCCTCTATTTTAATGCAGTCAGCATACATAGTTGTTATTTTTTAATCTCTTCAACAAGTCCGTGAGGTGTCATAGGATGGTTGGCTGAGGCAAGAGATAACAACTTGACGTTCTTGACAAGGCTTGGCGGTTTGAATCCAGCTTCTAGATCAGCACGCCTCAAAATGACTCCCCAACCATCTTTTGCTTTTAAAACTGTTCTAACACCACCTGGTGGTTTGTTCCTCCTATGTATGACTTAGGCTTCTACCCCCTGGAAGTGAAAGCGAGCCCTGGAAGTGAAAGCGAGGGCTGTAGAAACCTTCTCTTCTCTGCCTCCCAACACATAATCTAGGGATAGGGAAGATATGCCCCATCAGCTCCCACCCAGCTTGATCATGGTCAGGGATGATGGAATTTGTAGTCCAACAACCCGTGGCCTAGTTCCCCATCCCCGATATACACCTTCAGTGACAACAGGACAGTTGGTTAAGGCTACCACCAATCTACCCAGCCACATTAACATGTTTGTTTAGGAGTAGATTTCTGTCATGAAATTGCTCCACAAAAGACCCCCGTCCGAATAGTATCCTGAATCCTTCTCTCCAGATGTTCAGTGCCAGATGTGGAAAGAGTGTATGTGCAAATATACAGGTGTAACTTGGGAAAATTAGAATATCGTCGAAAAGTGCATTTTTTTCAGTAACGCAACTTAAAAGGTGAAACCAATATATGAGATAGATGCATGACATGCGAAGCAAGATATGTCAAGCCTTTATTTGTTGTAATTGTAATTATTTGTCATTAGGCGGGTCAATTTTAAATGGAATGTAATTAATGAAATGTAATAGCGATGTTTATTTTTGTATTATTGTAACTATTTGTTTTATTACTGTGGAATTTCCAAAAGACAGCATTTGTAAAAAAAAAATAGTAAGCTGCATTACTGAAATAAATGCATTTTTCATTTTCCAAGTTTCACCTGTAACTCAGTTAGTAGAGCATGAGACTCTTGATCTCAAGGTTGTGGGGTCCAGCCCCACATTGGGCAAAAAGATTCCTGCATTGCAGGGGGCTGGACTAAATGACCCTCTGTGTCCCTTCCAACTCTACGATTCTATGAATTTTTTTTAAAAAAATAAAGCAAGAGCTGTTCTTTTAAGCACATTGAATGGCATATACTTGAATAGGAATCCATTCTTGCAAATCTGCTGGGTCTGAAATGAGAGAGCCTAACACAGATGAGATTGCTTTCCGGCCATGCTTTAGATGGGTACTTTTAATAGCCTCCTTTCTTAAGGTAAAGGTAAAGGTACCCCTGACCGTTAGGTCCAGTTGCGGCCGACTCTGGGGTTGCGGCACTCATCTCGCTTTACTGGCCGAGCGAGCCGGCGTACAGCTTCTGGGTCATGTGGCCAGCATGACTAAGCCGTTTCTGGTGAACCAGAACAGCGCAAGGAAATGCCATTTACCTTCCCATTGGAGCGGTAACTATTTATCTACTTGTACTTTGACGTGCTTTTCAACTGCTAGGTGGGCAGGAGCTGGGACTGAACAACGGGAGCTCATTCCGTTGTGGGGATTCGAACCGCCGACCTTCTGATCGGCAAGCCCTAGGCTCTGTGGTTTAACCCACAGCGCCACCTGCGTCACCAGCCTCTTTTCTTACCTTGCAGCTATTTTAGCACTCCACATACATACTCTACAAAGAAAGGGGGTGCTACCCCAAGGTGCCTCCCGATCAGAAAAAGAATAATAGCTTTTAGTGCACTGCTAGGAGCTCAGTGCAGAGGTGATCTACACATTCAGGTAAGTTAAATGGGACAGAATTTGAGGCTGTATGAAATACTAACAAGGAACCCCATGGACTTGCAAAGAGATAATAATGCTCTGTGGTAGGAACCCTTTAACGAGCTGCAAAGGGTTTTGCTGCGTTAGTCTGCTCCATCAAAATCAGCAAAGCCTTGTGAAATCTTAAAAGACCAGTAAATTAAAAACCAATACCCTTAGGGAAGAAAAATCTGGGGCCCTCCAGATGTTGAATGGCAACTCTTGTCATCCCTGACCATTGATTATGCTGGATGGCTGATGGGAATCTAGTGCCATCTAGAGGTCCACTTCCACTTTCAAAACTGCCGTTTTATTTCAATTTTTTGAATAAAGGTCCAGTGGCTGGGGAACAAAATGTGCGGCTTGAAGACCATGAAGAATATCCTTGAAAGTTTTGGGAACTAGCCGCGCTGAAAGATCTTAAAACAAGGCTTTCTCCAAGTAGTGTCACCCTGCAACTTACACACATTTATCTTTAGCTTTGTGCACTTGGCAAGGAAAAGTAAAAAGGGAGCCGAAAAAGGCTGGGTGTCTGGGTGGGGGAACTTTGGCAATCTTACCTACCATTGTACACATGTGTTTTGGCTATACGTGATTTTGGGTTTAGGCGGGATCATTGGAATGCAACTTCCGTGTGTGTTGCAGGCTTACTGTAATTTTAAATGCTATACCAGATGGATTACAGGTAAGCCCTTAGCTATGCCTAGCTCCCTTGCTAAAACATCATTCCCAGGTCCTTTGAGAATGATGGAACTATGGCAGTTTACCCAGCTTATGGTTTCACTGTAGATGAAGGATGGGGAACTTGTGGCCAAGATGTTACAATTTATTTGTTGTTTAGTCGTGTCCGACTCTTCGTGACCCCATGGACCAGAGCACGCCAGGCACTCCTGTCTTCCACTGCCTCCTGCAGTTTGGTCAAAATTTATTTCCCACCCTTTATTTACCTCGGGGCCACAAGGTGGGTTACAACATCAAAACACATTTCTACAAACAGTTTAAAACAAATTACCACTACAGAATTAAGGTGGGTTCTAAAAATATACACCTTAAATGTCAAAAGCCAGGGTGAAGAGTTGCAGTTACCAGAAACAAAAATAAACGTGCCATAAATGCCTGTGTCTGGAGTTCCGCAACTAAAGGGCTGCCATAGAAAATGCTTTCTCCTGAGCTACTGCTTCACAAGCCTCTTGAGGGCAGAGGAACTACCAAGATGGTCCCTCTGCCTCTCTTAGCACTCGAGAGGGTCTGTAGGGAAGGAGGTGGTCTTTCATGTAGCTGGGGCCTGAGTCATTAGGGCAGGCATCCCCAAACTTCGGCCCTCCAGATGTTTCAGACAATTCCCATCTTCCCTGACCACTGGTCCTGCTAGCTAGGGATCAGGGGAGTTGTAGGCCAAAACATCTGGAGGGCCGCAGTTTGGGGATGCCTGCATTAGGGCTTCACACATGAATGTGAGCACCTTGAATTGGCCCCAGAAATGAACTGGCAACATATGAGATCCAAGCAGAACCCAAGTCAGTTTCTGGCTGCTGTATTTTGGGCTAGTTTAGTTTCTGAATCATCTTCAAGGGCAGTGCATTGTGATAATCCAATAATAAAAAAGGTGTTGTTGGACTCAAGTTCCCACCAGCATGATGGGAGATGGCTATTAACATTTGTTCGGTGACAATATACTTACCCCGGGGCTTAGAAGAGCATTTTAAACAACAAATTCCAGAGTGGGAGCCTGCAGTCTTTAAGGTCTCGCAAGACTCTGCTTGCTGGAATCTCAAAGACCACCACAAATTCAGTGTGGCATAAACTTTCGCTAGTTGTCCTGACATGATCCCAGTCCCTGAAAACAGGGTTCTTTTTGTGTTTCATAGCACAGGCCCACAACACAAGACAAGGGGAAAAAAAAACCAGCTGAACTTTTATTGTTTCCAAAACCAAAAATGAAAACATTGCTCTGTTTGATGAGTGGGGAGGGGCTTGGAAGGAGGTGTGGTCTTGTATAGAGAGGGGCGGAGTAAAAGGGGGATCTGGATTGGAGGGGTGGGACAGTGCCATGTCTCTCTCCACGCTGGAGGGTTGAGGGAGGGAGTGGGTGGTGGGGAAGGGGTGCCACGGGTTGTGCAGCTCGCTCTGTCGCCATCTGGCCTCTCACTGCACCGCTTGCTCATTGGCGCTGCTGCCAGAGTCCTGGGGCTTCATCACGTCTGGGAGCTCCGGGGGGCTGGAGAAGGGATCAATGCGGAGGGGCTCAAAGGCATCTTCTGCACGAGAGGAGGAAGAGGAGAAGATGACACAGTCAGTTTGAATTTGTGCAAGCTGGTAACTAGCAAGGCTGGAACCAAACAATTCCACAAGTCAACCAAGAGCGACCCACATGCCAGTGGTGGACAAGGCTTGCCGTCAAAGAGTGTGGAGCAATGAAGGCAAATTTTCCATTTGTACAGTAGGCTAATTTTCAATATACACTCGCACACCCCTCTCTATCTAGGCAAGTAAGAGGCATTGTCACAAGTTCAAGGACAGGTTTCAGACGGTCAAAAAGACACAAGGAGGATGCAAAGCATGGCTAGTGCACGGTTGTGTCCTGGGGAAGAGTTCTGAAGACCAGGCAGAGAGGACTGCATTTGTATCCCAGGCCTAAGGTTTCCGACCCCTGAGCTGAAAGCTTTTGTCAATGCACGGGTGAGCAGAGTGCGATGCAAAATAGCAGCTGCTTACTCCTACATCAGCCCCAACACAAGTTTTTCTTAAAAAGAGGATTTTACTTCTATACTGTTTCACACAGATGCTTTGAATTGGGTGAAATTATTGTAGCATCTCTCTGCTTTGCCTCCTGCAAACTAAGGGGAAAGAAACCACCTATTGGCTTCCCCCATATTCCTTTGGACTGCAAGACAGCTTTCTGCCCCAAAGCAGCAGCTACGCACTATTCACCTTGTCAAAAAGGGTCATGAGAAAAAGCTGAGGATCCGGCAGCTCTCAGCCCACCGACTCATTCCTGCACAAGGCAATGGGTGCCCTGATCATTTCCACCAACGTGAATGGCAACAGGTGGTTTAATGGCTAATCAGCCTAAAAGTACCCAAATTGTAGGGCAGACAACAGATGCATGAAACAAATAAATTCTATTCCCTTCCCTTCCCAAATCTAGAAAGCAAGACACCCCAACTCACCACTGGCTTTGAAGGCCAAGCCAACTGTTGCTGGGGCCTGAGGTCGTGCTGTCTGGCTGGTGAAGCCACAGTCTCCGAGGGTTTTGCCGTCATCCAACAGCTGGTCATCCTGTAGGGTGAAGTGGCAATTGCACAGCAAATTAAATCTTAGCAATGCACAACCCCCCAAAAAAACTAACCTGGTAGCACAACACAACTTTTGCTGCTGTGGGGTGGGTAAAGAACAGCAAGCAGGGAATTTGTTGAGATTGCCTCTGTGATGACAGGCCACAACGTGGCCCTGTAACACCAGCAATTGGAGCATGCAAAGGCACACACCATCGTCACAACAGCATGCATCCGGGGGGGGGGGGGGAGAGTGATGGGGATGGGTGTTTAATGAGCAACAGTAGGATCGAAGGGTAGAGCTGTTATTTCAAGACTTGTTCTGGGGCATGCCAGCAGGCTGCGAGAGGAGCAGAGTGAAAAATTAAGCCAACGTGTTTGGTAAATCTTCAAGCCTATGCTTTTCACAGTGCGCAGGCCCCACACAGCCTTGAGCTCTGCTCTGCTCCACTCCATTTGTGGGCAGTGGCATTACTTTGAGGGGGCAGAGACTACGGATTCCTGCAGGTTGCCTGCATGACAGCTGAGTGACGGGGAATCCCAGGGGCATCACCGCTGCCCAGGATTGGCCCGAGATAAAGGCAAAGGACGATATCTCCCCCTCCACCCATTCCGTATACAGAAGTTGACCAGACCAGCTGTTATAATAATAGCTGCAATCCACAGGGAGGGGATATTGGGGTATGCTCTGCAGTGAGAAAAAGCACACACACCCCCCCCCCGTTACCTTGTATAGCCTTTGTTCTTCTGGGGGTCTCTTAAGTATCCCCTCAACAATTCTTTTCAGCTCGTACACCGTACTGGACTCCTTGGCGTCTGTGAAGATGGTCGTCTTGTGACGTCGGATCATTAAAAAGACGTCCTGTCAAATGGAAAAGTGCCAATGGATGGTGAGCAAGTATTTGCTGATGCACAACACCTTTTCAGGAGCTTGAGCCATGGAAGCCATTCATAACTTTAAAAAGAAAGAAGAGAGAGAACCTCTAAGTTCTCAGGAGTGTTCCTACTCACTTCCCTAAAGGCAGTTATGACCTTTCACAAGTGTCCATGTGAGTGGCTATTTACAGGTTGGAACAACTCATAGAAACCTGCATTATACTATGTCTGACTATTTGATCAAATAGCTCAGCTCCGATTGACACTGGCTGTCTATGGCTTCAGCTTTTCCCACCACCCTCTCCCCAATCCTTTCAACTGGAGACACCAACCCATGATTTTTTTTGCATGCAATGAAGGTGATCTTCCCCTTAACAGTTGTTTGAACCAAACAAAGCCCAGTTGGGGAAGACACCCTGAAAGCTGTACAAGTTGGTGGAAGGCACTGAACCACTTCAGACTGTAGGTGGGGGGAAAGCAACATTTTCAAAATCCTCCCCAAAGCTTAAAAACAAAAAACAACAACTCTACTTTTGTTAGAGAACTAGCACATCAGCAACTAGCCTAGAAGCTCTCTTTCTAGTGTTCTAGTTTTCTGCTTGCAGGGCATTTTTACATGGAGAGCAGTCCAAAGTGTGGTCTCCCACCTGCGCCCTGATGTGGTAAAGTCTGCTCCACCACCTCAGTATCCAACCAACTCATTCTGCTGCATGTGTAGACTAGTCCATAAAATTCTTCTGGCACAAGGTGCAACATGCCCCAGGCACAATGACAGCATCCAGGTGTAACTTATTTCTTTTGAATTTGGGTAAACAAGGTTAATACCATGTTCTCATGGTACTAACCAGCATTTTGCAGGTATGCAAGTCAAAGTGCTCAATGGACAGCAACTGCTGCACATCATGTGGTATTTATAATGGCCTTTCAGCACCTGTGGAAGACTTACTTCTGACAACAAGCCTTCTAAGTGAAGTCCCCCCCCCATGGGATATGGGATCCAAAATTATTTTTTACATATGCAACGGTTTAATATATGTTTTCATTGTATTTTAACTAAATCACTTTCAGATGTTTAATAGGAAACAATGATTCTATGAATTCATAAATAAAATAAATAAATATCTTTTAAGAAGTTAAACTAGCATGGAACAGTCTCCATTCATGTTGGAACTGAAAGAACTCCAGCTTGTAAGTCTCATTATTGCAAGGTCAGATGTTCATGCACTGAAATAACAACAGTGATAAAGAGCTCAAAATGCAGACTGTTTCCTCCCCATTGGCCCAATATTTTGATTTCTTTCTGTTCATTGGCTCTTTTTTCAGGGGAAGACTCAACATCTTTCCTCTTTAGGGCTGACAAATTCTAAAACAATAATACCCCACAATAGGTAGTGCAGCAGTTTTGACACTGCATATAATGCAGATACATAATTTCAAGTATCCACATTAGCCCTTGTTCTCAACGTATGTGGGCAACATTTTCCAGCTCATTTTCTTTGAGGTGTAATCCAAAGACTTTTCTCCTCTACTGTATTGAAAATCTTAGGACTGTCTTGGATACCTTTCCATTAAGAATTTGAGGGTCCCTGTAAGGCCATTTAGCTTCTCTTTCACCATGAAAGGAAGCCTCTCTTATCTGATGCTTAATCAACCCATTCTACAGAAACGAATCCTTTGCTGGGAAAATCTGTATGACACCCCTGCTGACTGGGTGATCTTAGGCTAGTCACTTTCCTTTAGTCTACCATACCTCACAGGGTAGTTTTGAGGATAACATTGTGTGGGGAGGGGTGAGAATGACTGTGTGTGCTTCCCTCAGCTCCTTGGAGCAATTGTCTTCTGCATTTTCAGACACAGAAGCCACCTTCACACACTTTCCCCTTCTCTCAAGTTTAATTAGGAAACAAGAAAAGATTGGTGTCTTGACCCACCATAAGGACAGGATGAGACCCAAGAATGAAAGGATGAAGCCCAAGAATGGATGGAGTAAAATAACAACAAAAACAATAATAGAACAACTACAACTCTCTCTCACCCAACTCTCAGTGGCTGTAGGGTGGCATCCTGCTTCAAGCAACCTCTTATATTGAAAAGTCTTATCCTCCCTACCCTGCTCCACAAGCTAAGAGCACTCAGGCTCCTTCAAACTTTCATTGCCACTCCTGTAATCCTGAAATATCATCGAATGCATTTTTCACTCCCCCCCCCTCTTCTTCTTGGCTCTTTTGTAAATATAAAGCAGCAGGGACAGCCTTGCTTGAGAAGCGTCAAACAGCTCATTTAACCTTACTAGGGAGTGGAAATTTTAGATAAGAGGTCACCTAACATAGGAATCTCATCCTCTTCCCTATTTGCTAGTGATGCTCCACAACATAACACAACCATAGTCTGTGTGTGTTAATGTGCATTTGTGGCATGCCAGAATTACCAACACAGGATAGATGTTGGTGGGTGGGTGACAGTAGAAATGAGGCATGCTTTGCAGAAAGACAGAAGGACTATAAACAGGTCATTGGGTGTCACAGCTGCATTCTAGAGTGGGGCTAGAGTTCAGATTCTCACATAAAAAAGAGGTGGGGACTGTGAAACTTCCTGCTCGACAGTGCGCCAATCATCCCTTCCCAGCCCAACCTACAACACAGGGCTGTTGTAAGCATTAAATTTCGGGGGCCGGAACAGAACCACAAACACGGCCCTGGGCTCCATGGAGGAAGGGAAGGATAAAAAATAATGCCTGGACGCTATTATTAGTGTGAACAACAACAAGGGAGTGTACACACCCAATGTGGGGCAGAGAGGGAAACAGGAAAGGGAAGAAGAGGACGAGACGCAGAGGGACCACCTCCCGTTTTGATAAGGGAAACTGAGCGGGGCTGGAAAAAGTTGCCACCCAAAAAGGGGAATGGGATGGTTGCCACGAAATAAGATCCTAGGGGGTGAGGGGGAGGCAGAGAACAGGGGGATTGGAGGGTAAGAGGGCAAAAAGAAATGAATATATAAAGAAGATGGGGCGGGGTGGGGGGGAGCCACAGGGGAGGCGCTGGGGGTTGGAAGGGAGATGCTTAAACCTGGGGTATGGGGGTGTAGAAAAAGGTGAAGGGGGCCGGCGGAGGAAGTGGGAGGGAAATAGTATCCCTATCCCTGCTACTGTTATTACTACCAGCACTATTGTTATTATTGCCGACGGTCCCCCCTCCCTCCTCTCTTGCTCCCCCTCCCCTACTCACCATCTCTGCAGCCGCAACCTCAGCCCAGACCCCCCAGAGAGGAAAAAGCAGCAGAACCCCCAGTATCCCAACATGCACCGCAACCTCAGGACAGCCCAGCCGGGTTCGACGGGAGGAGCGGCGCGGCGCATGCGCTTCGGGAGCGCTCGGCGGCTTTCAATTGGGTGCGGAAGACCATAGACAACTAAGTCAAAGGGACGCTCGAGGAGGAACCATAGAGATAAAAGAGAGAGCGGAGAGTAGTGGTGGTGCGGGCGGGGCAGGCAGGCGGGTTATGACAGGAATCGCCGCCATCTTGCGAAGGGCGCGCTCAAACGCAGCCATGCTGAGAAGGTTCTCCGCACATAGGTAGTTCTCCTCTCTTCCCAAGCCCCATTTTATGAGGCGGCAGCGCGGGGGCTTGCTTCCGGCAGTTTGGGGGAGGTCAAAGGTTGCCGTCATGCTATCCGTCTGTCAAGGCTCCTGCGTCTCTCTGCTCTCCTTATCTCTGGTATTTTAACCCTGTTTAAGCCTTGACAGCAAGCCGTACTACCGTAGGAAGGATAGAAACGGCGATCGCCGGGAGCCATCTTAGGAAGGTCGTTTCCGCACCCCTGAGCCAAGGGAGGCTCTCCCAACGACCACTGGGGTGAGGTGGTCAAGTGCAAGGATCGTTATGTAACTGTGGGCTGAGGCTGCTGCCATCTTGAGAAGGACTCCCCCCCCCCGCTTCTTGGAAGGACCACCATTTTGTAGCATTGTGTTTCATGGACTCTATAGTGGCCATAGCTCACTCATAACGGCAGCCAACTGACAGTTTGGATGCTGGCTGGACAAAAGAGGCTCTTCTCTTTGCACAAATCCTTTACTCATTCATTACTGCTTGTGGAGGAGACCTATGGAGTCCCTGTGCGATTTTTATGCCTTACAAAATGCATCCTTTCATTTACACGTGGCCATAATCTGACAACTACAGGTAGAAAGGACAAGATTACTGGAGTCGCAATGATAAGGGATTATTCCAAGGTGTGGTCAGTTAAGACTGCAGGGAGGTGAGGATTCCCTAACACCTGTGCACAACCTCTCCCCTTGCCACAAGCTTGCGTGTGTAAACCTTGCAGGTCAGGAAAAGGCCATCTTCCTGACATGTACGCTCTGTGATCCCATGTGAAATTTGCACTTGCTTCTCCCTATTGTCCGGGTGACTGGGAAATTGCTATTACTGTTGTGTTGTATGTACAGTATCAACGTCCTCTTTTCCTCTAGCCTAGGAGGAACCCCAGCCAGGGAGCTGCACAGGACCCTGCTTAACAAACCAGTTTAAGCTCCCAATCACAGTACTGAGCCTAAATTTAGGGCTCAAGGTTCAACAAAGTGTACATTTGAAAACACCTGGAGAAATGTTGGGAAAATGTTTTGAAAATGTTAATCTGCATACAAATACAACCAAGTTCTGTAAACACAAACAAACAAAAGTAGCCATGTTGCCCCATGAGGAACCACACTCCTCTAAAATCTTAATACATTATTAAATCAAATGCCACAGAAGCGTGGCAAGCTTTCGGGTTCCGCAGAGCTCTTCATCAGGCAAAATGATATATGAAGCGGGGGGGGGGGGGGAGTTCATCAGGCTGATGTCATAGCCACGAGGCCACCTTCCAGAGTCCAAAATAGTACAAATTATTGACTCTTTTGAAGTATACAGTACAGTGAAGTTGGGCAATGGGACCAAATGGCTGCTAGGCATATCTGCATGTGCCTCCACGTCTCGCCACCAGGGGCCAGCAGGCACTATGTTGTCCAATCAATATTTTATTTGACCAGTGGGAGGTGGGGTGGGGTGTTCAGGCCACCATGCCCTGTCCTGCCCCACCACTCCATTCCATTCCATTCCTCCACCCACACTTAATCCATTTTGGTTTGAAGCAGCTATATTGTTTTGTTTGTTAGGAATAAAGATTGGACTTGGGAGTGGTTCAAGTCGTAAGTGCCAACTCACTGGGGCCCCGGGGCCCCGAGCACCCACAAAATTCTCCATGAAGGGACCTGTCACCCACAAATTTCGGTGCCAAGGCCATGCACGCTGCATGGCACCCAGGGCCCTGGGCACCCACAGTCGTGGGACCAAGTTGACACTCCTGATTCAAGTAGCTTGGAAATGGTGACAAAAGGAAGTGTATTGCATGTGTGACAGAAGAAAATATGCAGGAAGAGATCAAAGAATCACATACTTGTAGAGTTGGAAGGGACTCTGGGGGTCATCTAGTCCAACCTCCTCTTATGCATCCTCAATTCAGTTTGAACAGTAACCTGGCATAACTAATAATAATAATAATAATAATAATAATAATAATAAATTTATTAATACCCCACCTTTTTCACTGATGGGACTCAAGGCAGCTTACAGATACTAAATTGACCTCATAGCCCCCATGAGTGGGTCAGTAGCAGTGGTAAACCCTCCAAAAGGAACTGGCATAAGTTTCCCTAATATCCTGTGTGTGTCAGTTGCTTGGAATGGGAATAAGAGTTTCAGCAGCAACCTGTAACAAGGATAGGTTAAAAATGAATGAATTGAAGTTTCTGAACCAATATGTGAATAGGAACACAGCTGTCTCCTTTGAAAATTCCACTTGCCTGAATAGTCAGATGCAGCTCTTCAAAAGAATGTGCATATACAAAAATGTGTGTATTAGTGAAAATAATGTACAAAAATGCATTCTGTTAAGGGGGTTTTGCTTGCAAAAAATGCCTCTACTAGGAACAATTGTGCACAACTATACAAATATTAGGAGAAATGTGCATTTTTGAGGAGGGAATGTGTAATGACTGGGAAAAGCAAAAATGGAGAGAAACTGAAATGACAAATTCGTCTACCCCATTCTCTGCTGCTGTTACCTTATAGCAGAGTTTTGACTTTCAGGGGTTTACAACTTTGTGACATCATGTGGCTCTGCCTCATCATGACACCACAAGCCCCACCCTCTTGCCCTTCAGGCTTTGGGGTGCTGGGGGCCTTGACAACTTTAGGGATGCGATGTGGATAAAGCCTGGGAGGAGATGGGATGGTGGTTGAGTTTACACTGGGTGCTACTACAGGCAGAGCTGAAGATCATTTACCTGTTGGGTTTTGTAGCACAGCGGCTGTGCTTCGCTGGCCTAAACAGAAGGCAGGGCAGACCACAACCTGTGATCAGAAGCCACCCCCCAAATTCTGTATTGTCTCATTCCTCCAAATATTATATTATTCCCCCAAATTCTATATTACTGTACCTCATTTCTCCTAAAAAAAAAACCACCTATGAGATAGGTCAGTATTATTACTGTCATATTTTATTGTTTGTTTTATGCTGTTCACCAACATTATACTTTTTTTCATTATTGGTGGTGTAGAAATTTCTGCAAATAAATATCGTGAATGGGGTGGTAGATGCTGAAAGAACAGCTAAGCAGACTCCACCGGGACAATAACCACCAGCTCTTGGATGTGCTCCTTCCCTGGTGCACGGATCCTGCAAAGGTTGCTTGGATTAAGTAGCCGAGCCCAGCAGTCTCTTCTCTGGTTGGCATCAGAGTTGGATGATCCAGGGCTGCCCGGACCATGCTGAGTTTCTGCTCTTCCCAGATTGTGCTCCTCCTCGTGTTGCTGAGAGGTGAGGCATCAGGAGGGGTGTATATTTGTGTGTGTGGTCCCCTGGGAATCTGAGAGCTACCCCTGTTCTCTCTCCCCCTCCCCAGGCATGGCAGCCATTGTGTGTCCCATCTGAGCTGCCAATTTTGCTCGTTTTTGGGAAGGAATGATCCAGGACTCCTAGATTCTCTTGGTGGTGGTGGTGGGAATTGGGGTTGGGATACAAAGTGGAAGAAGCAAAAGGGCAAGGGTACTTTAACTGAGAGGACAGTGGGTCATAGCAAGAGGCCCTAGAAGCCAGGGGATATGCAGATTCCTAGGTGCGGACTCTAGCTCTTAAAGCAGTTGTGTTAGTAGATTGGATGAAAGTTTGGTGGGAATTAAGGGGGCTTGAGAAATGAGATCCAGGGCCCCAAATACCTAAACTATATTCTCTGCTCCGGGGGCACTTTTTGCCCTTGCCAGACCCACTGCATCTTATGCAAACATTCAGATGGGTTGCTTTTCTCTTGGAGATGCAATATTGGGGAAGATTTCACTTGTCGACCCCTTGCAATCAGAAATCAAAGGCACTGGGACCCTGCCAGAATCTGGCTGGCAATTTTAACGTGGGGAAATGTGTGATTGAGAAGAGATGTCTTTGTGTATTCGGAGCCCAGAGTCTGGAATGTGGGAGGACTTGAATTCTGTTTTCTGGTACTGTATGATCAGCCCTGTGGCTAGTTCTTGTTGTTGTTGTTGTTTAGTCGTTTAGTCGTGTCTGACTCTTCATGTCATGACCCCATGGACCATAGCACGCCAGGCACTCCTGTCTTGCACTGCCTCCCGCAGTTTGGTCAAACTCATGTTTGTAGCTTCGAGAACACTGTCCAACCATCTCGTCCTCTGTCGTCCCCTTCTCCTTGTGCCCTCAATCTTTCCCAACATCAGGGTCTTTTCCAGGGAGTCTTCTCTTCTCATGAGGTGGCCATAGTATTGGAGCCTCAGCTTCAGGATCTGTCCTTCCAGTGAGCACTCAGGGCTGATTTCGTTAAGAATGGATAGGTTTGATCTTCTTGCAGTCCATGGAACTCTCAAGAGTCTCCTCCAGCACCATAATTCAAAAGCATCAATTCTTCGGCGTGTGGCTAGTTCTTAGCTGGACCAAAACATGGTCTGCCTTTCAACGTCTTTTGGGAGGTTTGGATTTCCTCCGTGCACCTATTTCTGTGCTACAGAACTCAGAAGATGTTTCTTATCAACACCCCAGAGGCAGATTCATTGCAGTGTTAGAAGCTACCCAAGGTAACTACTTTTGGCCATTTGTGGCTTTTTAGTGGCTTGCTCTGTCATGCTCTTCACATGGCCACACCACCATAGACCAGGCTTGGCATTCCTGTGGGCTCATCTCCATGGAGGCTATCCATCACATCAGTCTGCCCTCAAGCAAACCCCAGCTGCCTGCCTCCTCCCTTCCTCAGTTCCTATGCCACTTTTCATTCACACGAGTCACAAAGTGGCTTACAAACAATAAATATCAATAACATAATGTTGTTGTTGTTGTTTAGTCAATTAGTTGTGTCCGACTCTTGGTGACCCCATGGACCAGAGCACGCCAGGCACTCATGTCTTCCAGTGCCTCCCGGAGTTTAGTCAAATTCATGTTGGTCGCTTCTATAACATTGTCCAACCAGCTTGTCCTCTGTTGTCCCCTTCTTCTTGTGCCCTCAATCTTAACCAACATCAGAGGTTTTCCCCCCCAGAAAGTCCTCTTCTCAAGAGGTGACCAAAGTATTTGAGCCTCAGCTTCAGAATCTGGCCTTCCATTGAGCACTCAGGGTTGATTTCCTCCAGAATGGATAGGTTTGATCTTTTTGCAGACCGTGGGACTCTCAAGAGTCTCCGCCAGCACCACAATTCAAAAGCACCAATTCTCTGGCAATCAGCCTTCTTTGTGGTCCAGCTCTCACTTCCATACATCACTACTGGGAAAACCATAGCTTTAACTGTACGGATCTTTGTCAACAAGGTAATGTCTCTGCTTTTTGAGATGCTGTCTAGGTTTATCATCGCTTTTCTCCCAAGAAGCAGGCGTCTTTTAATTAATTAACAATAACATAATAGAACATCCGAATTACAACATAAATCATATAAAATAATTAACAAGTCATCAGTAAATAATGACAAATAATCAGCAAAATAACCGCCTTCTGTAAAACACTATTAACAAAACAACTAAAAAAAGAGGCTAAACAACCACAATAAAAGGCATATTATAAAATTCAAAGCACTACAGCACTCAACATCCACAAAGCAATATTAACAACATTAGCAAATTAACAACCAAAAATGAACTAAGCATGTTTGAATTCACTCACACTCTCTCCCCACCCCCGTGACCCATAGTCTTCCACTCTGTTCATCACAAGACACACATAATGCCTGTGGTAGCAGCTCCATTCTGAAAGCTCCCAGCATCCCCTGAGCTGGAGTGGGGCAAGCCAGGTGGAAAAAGCCCTTGCCTGATAGTCAGCACAAAGTCTCATTCCCCCTTCCTTGTTTCTAGTCCTGAAGGTAGCACTAACTGGCAGCTTTCTCCTCTTTAGTCTTGGTGTTGCCCCTTGTAGAACTCAGTAGGGAGGAGGATGGGGGCAAAATTAAAATTAGTTGGCTCTGCCAGCTCTGGCGCCACCTACTGTTGGCCTTCTTGCTTCCCACCCTATCAGTCCCAATGGGGACCAGCCACCACTGCTCCACCTTAATGCTCACAATTTCCCACCTTGCCTTCTTGACTCCTGTCTCCTTTCCTTTTGCAGGTACCAATAAAAATTCTGCTCAACAAGGTGAGGAGGATATGTGAGTCCATAGCTACATGGGGCTGGTGTTCACCAATATTAGCTTTGCTCCCTCCCCCTCTGACTGCTCCTGGTTCATCCCTGCAGACTGCGGCCAGCCTGAAGTGAAGCACACCGCTCGTTTAATTGGGTGGCAGGAAGCTGATGAAGGGGAATGGCCGTGGACCGTCAGCATCCGAAGGAACAGGCTACATGTGTGCGGTGGAAGCCTGATCTCATCCCAGTGGGTGGTGACAGCTGCCCATTGCTTTGAAGGGTGAGTCGAAAGCAGCCTGTTGGGAAGATCAGTGCAGCCAACCATTATTATGGGGTTACTGTGCTCCTGAAGAACCATGGAGGCACAGGTTAATTCTGTGTCCAGGGCAACTGTCTACCAACTCCATCTGGAATGCAGGCTGAGACCCTACCTGCCCACAGACTGTCTCGCCAGAGTGGTGCATGCTCTAGTTATCTCCCGCTTGGACTACTGCAATGCGCTTTGTGTGGGGCTACCTTTGAAGGTGACTTGGAAACTGCAATTAATCCAGAATGTGGTAGCTAGACTGGTGACTGGGAGTGGCCGCCGAGATCATATAACACCGGTCCTCAGAGATCTGCATTGGCTCCCAGTACATTTCTGAGCACAATTCAAAGTGTTGGTGCTGACCTTTAAAGCCCTAAATGGCCTCCGTGCTGTATACCTGAAGGAGCTTCTCCATCCCCATCATTCAGCCCGGACACCGAGGTCTAGCACCGGGGGCCTTCTGGCGGTTCCCTCACTGCAAGAAGTGAGGTTACAGGGAACCAGGCAGAGGGCCTTTTTTGGTAGTGGCGCCTGCCCTGTGAAACGTCCTCCCATCAGATGTCAAGGCAGTAAGCAACTATCTTACATTTAAAAGACATCTGAAGGCAGCCCTGTTTAGGGAAGTTTTTAATGTTTAATGCTGCATTCTGTTTTTAATACTCGGTTGGGAGCTACCCAGCCAGATGGGCGGGGTATAAATAAATTATTATTATTATTATTATTATTATTATTATTATTATGGTCTTATCAACCATCTCGAGCCATACGATTGGTCAGGGAGGCCCTGTTGATGGTGCCACTTCCGGCTGCTGCCCAGTTAGCATTGGCCTATGACACGATGTGACAGGGACTTTTCAGCGGTGGTCCCCATTTGTGGAATGCCCTCCCTGGTGAGATGCTCCTGTTTCCCTATGTATTGGTTTTCACTTGAAATTTAAAAATATTCCATTTGATGGCCGAAAGGTACAAGCCATGGCAACCCTGAATTTGATGAGGGTATGGAATTGCTTTTAAATGATTCTTAGAGGCTCTAAATTCTTTTAGACGGTTTTAAATTGTGTTTAAATGCTTTTACTTTATTTTAAATTTGCACTTTTTAAACATTTTGCTATTTGTCACCCTGAGTTCCTTTGGGATGAAGGGCCTGATTACAAATCATCATCAATACCATGTGATTCAGCATCACCATTGAAATTCTTCAGTGCAAGAAATCCATGTTGCTGATACCAAAAACGGCAAAATTTGGAAACTATGATTAGAGTTAACAACTTGAAATGTGACTCTCTAAAGTGTAATATTAATTCATGTTAATAAAATACAACATTAATAATAGTTATAATAGTTACTCATAGTTAAGAGTTCATCATGTCAAATGCAGAATTAACACTTATTATGCTGGCAACTGATTCACAGAATTGTAGAGTTGGAAGGGACACTCAGGGTCCTCTGGACCAACCCCCGGCAATGCAGGAATCTCAGCTAAAACATCCATGGCAGATGGCCATCCAACCTCTGCTTAAAAACCTCCGAGGAAGGAGAGTCCACAGTGTCTGCTTGGTAAATCCTTATTTCGTGTATTGTAATGGTTTAGAGCATATGTCAGAAGCCAGGAACAGTGCTTGGGTACTTCATCCATTTTTCTCTGAATATCTAAGTCTGTTACTATGGAAGTGAATCCTGTGTGTGTGTGTGTGTGTGTGTGTGTGTGGAGGGGTGGGTAGGTTTTCTTCTGAGAAAACTACTTGATGATCAGCCTCCCAACAACCCTCTGAAGATAGAGTGGGCTCCTTTCCAAAGGATTCCTAGTTGGGAAATTGGGGGGGGGGCTAATACCCCAGAGGACAGGATCACACTTCAAAATGATCTTAACAGATTAGACAACTGGGCCAAAGCAAACAAGATGAATTTTTAACAGGGAGAAATGTAAAGTACTACACTTGGGCAAAAAAATGAAAGCCACAAATACAGAATGGGTGACACCTGGCTTGAGAGCAGTACATGTGAAAAGGATCTAGGAGTCTTGGTAGACCACAAACTTGATGTGAATCAACAGTGTGATGTAGCAGCCAAAAAAGCCAATGCAATTCTGGACTGCATCAACAGGAGTATAGCATCTAGATCAAGGGAAGTAATAGTACCACTGTATTCCGCTCTGGTCAGACCTCACCTGGAATACTGTGTCCAGTTCTGGGCACCACAGTTCAAGAAGGATACTGACAAGCTGGAACGTGTCCAGAAGAGGGCAACCAAAATGGTCAAAGGCCTGGAAATGATGCCTTATGAGGAACGGCTTAGGGAGCTGGGTATGTTTAGCCTGGAGAAGAGAAGGTTAAGGGGTGATATGATAGCCATGTTCAAATATATAAAAGGATGTCATATAGAAGAGGGTGAAAGGTTGTTTTCTGCTGCTCCAGAGAAGCAGACACGGAGCAATGGATTCAAGCTACAAGAAAGAAGATTCCACCTAAACATTAGGAAGAACTTCCTGACAGTAAGAGCAGTTCAACAGTGGAATTTGCTACCAAGGAGTGTGGTGGAGTCTCCTTCTTTGGAGGTCTTTAAGCAGAGGCTTGACAGCCATATGTCAAGAATGCTTTGATGGCGTTTCCTGCTTGGCAGGGGGTTGGACTGGATGGCCCTTGTGGTCTCTTCCAACTCTATGATTCTATGAACTTCAGAGCTGAGTAAGGATTTGAACACGAGCCTTCCCACTGTGCAAGTCACTGATTGTTCCTTGTCTCCCACAGGCCACTGAATGTACGTGAGTACAGAGTAAACCTGGGGGAATATGAGCTCTCTGCACCCACGGCTGCCATGTTCTCAGCCAATGTCAGCCAGATCATAGTGCACCCGTTTTATGCTGGAATTGGCCTTAGTGCCGATATTGCTCTGGTGCAGCTGGCAAACAAAGTAGTTTTCTCCAAAATGATTTTGCCTGTCTGCCTCCCAAATATTTTTGAACCTCTTGTCTTCTACGAAGGGATGCTGTGCTGGATTGCTGGCTGGGGCGTCCCCTTTAAAGGAGGTAAGAAAGAGCTTGGGGTCTCGCTAAGTCAGGCTGTTTATTGGAGATGGTGCTGCTGCTTTGTGGCTTTAGGGGAAAAGAAGGGTTTAGGCGGGCGGCTGGGAATCATATTGACCAGGAAGACAGGAAACTGTGTTGATAAGAAGTTGGGAAGATGGCAGGAGCGCCCCCATAACCATGATCACAAGTAGGGGAAAGCATGGTAGAAAAGTGTCAGGGACCAGGTTTCAGTGTCCTCTTCAAGTGCACCCCAGAAGCAGTTCTACCAGAGGAACCTGTAGTGCCAGCATGACCCCAGTTGAATCAACATAGCAGCTTTGTGGTTGTAGAGCATAGCCTGGGTCCCTGCATTCAGCTTTGATGCTGCCTGGTGCCTATCTTGAACCTGACCCTGAAGCCAGTCTAAGTTCCATCTGGCCTTGGCAGAGAGTATGACCCAAAGGATGCAGGTGGATACAGGCCACCTCCTCTTCTGGCCCTCCCCTCACTTCTCAGGGGCGTAGTTGCACAGCTAGTGAGCTGGCCTTCCAACCTGGTGGAGTTGCTATTGACCACCAAGTTGGTTCCCAATAGAACCGTAAAATAGTAGAGTTGGAAGGGACCCAAAGAGTCCTAGTCCATCCCCTTGCAATGCAGGTATCACTGCTAAATCATTTTGTTGTGATTTGATGAAAGAGCTAGCATGGCCTGTATCACTGAGCTGCAGATTTATTTTTTTGTGGGGAATGAAGCCTGATTCAGAACAAGCTGGGCAACCTTGTGTTCCGAACCAGCAAACTATGTGATGGCCGGCTCTTAAAAACCAGCAAGGCTGTAATGAATGTTGTCTGGTGAAATTTGAGACTGTGCCTTATCTCTGTGCTTCCTTTCTTCTGCCCAAGTCTCCCATGTCACTCGGACCCTACAGAAGGTGGAAGTGCTGCTTCTAGAAACTGAAGAGTGCAACGCAATCTATCACAACATAAGTAATGACAAGACCATCCCCAAGAGCTACAGGTTCATCTATGATGACATGATCTGTGCTTGGTATCCAGCAGTTGGGAATTATGCCTGCTTTGTAAGAATCACGAACCAGGGTATTATAGCAATGGTGTGGGATATTGCAGGGGCGGGGACAGGAGCAGCCTGTGAGGCTGCGATGGCAGAAATGCTGTCAGTTTGTGGTCATTGCAGCCGAACCAAAACTTGTTTTCAGTAGCAGGGTCCAGCCCTGAAAAATATAGGCAGTGGTGTAGTTGTAAATTTTGCAATATGTATCATGACAGTGCCATCCCACCACACTCCAAGAGAGTCCAGAAATACAGGCAGTGGTGTTGATCCTATATTATCTCAAAGAGTAGCAGCAATATGTCACATAATATAATGCCAGTATGTTAGGATAGAGAAGGGGATTTTTTTTAAAAAATTATTGTTTGCATTTAAGGCAAAGCTTACCTAATTTGCACGTTGCAAAACAAACACAGCCATCCTTTGAAATATGTACAGTGGTACCTTAGGTTACAGACGCTTCAGGTTACAGACTCCGCTAACCCAGAAATAGTACCTCAGGTTAAGAACTTTGCTTCAGGATGAGAACAGAAATTGTGCGGCGGAAGCGGGAGGCCCCATTAGCTAAAGTGGTACCTCAGGTTAAGAACAGTTTCAGGTTAAGAGCGGACCACCAGAGCAAATTAAGTTCTTAACCCGAGGTACCACTGTACTGGGTTTTTGGGGAGCTTTTTTTGGCAGTGTAGTTCCCCAGTCAAGTAATATGTACAAAACTGCACATGCTAAGGCAAAGTGTGCATGTTGATACAAACGTTAGTCAAAATAACATGTAAAATATGGACTCGCATATCTCAAATTTAATTCGTTCTGGGAGTCTGTTCGACTCCAATGATAGTTCAAAAACCAAGGTGTGGCTTCTGATTGGATGCAGGAGTTTCCTGCACTCAAGTGGAAGCCGCGTCGGATGTTTGGCTTCCAAAAAATGTTCACAAACCGGAACGCTCACTTCCGGGTTTGCGACGTTTGGGAGCCGATTTGTTTGACAACTAAGACGTTCTACTACCAAGGTACCACTGTATATCAGAGGCAATTGCTTTGCAAAAATGTGCATATTAGGCAAAATTGTGTACAGAAAGATGCATATCAGGAGAAATTTGGTCTCAAATGCTGATTAAATTTCATGAGGACTTTTATTATTATGGTATTATTGCAAGCTGATGTGGAAATGTGGAGAACTGAAGTTCAGACTGGAAAAGCGAGAAACAGGAATGGACACCAACGTGATAAATAAACATGTCCATGCAATTTGTTTCAGGTTATCAAACCCTCCGTGCATTTTGGTGCCTCTTCTCAAGAGAGTAATGGAGACCATGTCTCCTTTTCTTGGCAGGGTGACTCAGGAGGACCTCTAGTCTGTCAGCAGAATGGTGTCTGGTTCCTGACTGGAGTGAGCATAACATTTGGTTGTGTGAAGAGCTCTCAACCCGGCATCTATACCCAAGTCACCTCCTTCATAGATTGGATTGAACAAACCACGCAGAAATCAGCAGCCACTGATGTCCATAACAGTTTGGCTACCCTCTTGATTCCACTCCTTCTGGCCTTAACCAATGTCCTTTTGTGACCCACCCTACCTTCACCCAATGTGTTTCACTGTGTCTTGCTTTGGCGTGCAAGTTGGCCTGTCCTCAGAGAAAGCTCGGAAGGTCTGAATGCTGACCCTCAAAGACTGAGCTTCCAGTGGGGGACTGATCTGCGTATTGCCTTCTTCCTCACCTTGTTTTGCTCAACAGATGAGAAGTGACTGAGCTTGATATGAAAAATAAAATGTATGGAAATGTAAGGAGGAACCAGAGTTTTAAAGGCACAAGCACAAATCAATGCAAGGTAGCCAATGTGCCTTCCAAATGTTTTATTTGACTACAACTCCCATCATCTCTGACCATTGGCAATGCTGGCTTGGGTTGATGGGAGTTGTAGTCCAACGTTGTCACAAGGGCACCATGTTGGTTAGCTGTATAGGAGAAAGCACCCAGAGAAAGAACACAGGTAATACCAATAAAACCTGATGGCTGAATATGGGGACAACCTTCTCCCCCTGCAATAAGCCAATATTAGTACTGAAATTCTGTACTGTACTTAAGTGGTGGTTTTCTGTTATTCTAGAGAAAAGGGGATTGACTAGCTTGGGACAGACCCTCTTCCAGGGGTGGGGAGTTGCAAAATTTGGTGGAGAAGTCATTCCTTTGCTTTTTTGGGGTGCCTCCAAACCATCACTATGAAATTTGGGCCCTGGGCATAGAGTTCTAGGAACGATTGGTCTTTTGAGTGCCCATATCTCAAACCATTCAAAGGTCAGCCACAACAACTTGAATGGAGCCCAGGAACAAATGTGTAGCTTTGTATGATGTTGAAGAAAGAATTTCTGTGGGCGTGCAGAGCAGCTTTCCCCTCCTTGTTGAATAATGAAGTACGCCAACTGAAATTCTCTGTTCCACATGACTTTAAAGAAATAGGAAGCCCATCCTCCATTGCTTATGGTAATCCTACAATAGGCACACATCTATGTATGCAAACAGGTAGGTGTGCACATGTTTCATGAACTAAGAGCTCACCAGCCCTTGCTCCCCAACCAGAGGGCCAGTGGTGGAGATGGAAAGGGCTAGGGAGCCTTGCTCTCCCAGTAGTGAAAAGTAGGCAGCTGAGCTGGCTTCACTGGGTGGCTGTAGGCGGGTTGTGGGCGGCAGCACCCAACAGCTTGGAGGTAGCTACTTGGCAGCCTTTTTGGTACTCAGTGACACCAAGAGGCTGCTCTGGGTTTTGTGCCAAGGGTGCTTCAGCAACCAAGCCCAGTGCTCTCTCCTTCCTTCATTGACCTCGGAGCAGGATTATCATGCTGAGTTTCTGCTGTTCCCAGATTGTGCTGCTTCTGCTGTTGCTGAGAGGTGAGCCACCAGGCTGTGTGTGTGTGGGGGGGGGGGGCTGGTGCTGTGTAAACCACTGAGCCTCTTGGGCTTGCCAATCAGAAGGTCGGTGGTTCAAATCCCTGCAACGGAGTGAGCTCCCGTTGCTCTGTCCCAGCTCCTGCCAGCCTAGCAGTTCGAAAGCATGCCAGTGCAGGTAGATAAATCCAGAATGCGGCAGCTAGACTGGTGACTCGGAGTGGCCACCGGGACCACATAACACCGGTCCTGAGAGATCTGCATTGGGTCCCAGTAGGTTTCCGAGCACAATTCAAAGTGTTGGTGCTGACCTTTAAAGCCCTAAACAGCCTCGGTCCTGTATACCTGAAGGAGCGTCTCCACCCCCATTGTTCAGCCCGGACACTGAGGTCCAGCGCTGAGGGCCTCCTGGCAGTTCCCTCATTGTGAGAAGTGAGGTTACAGGGAATAAGACAGAGGGCCTTCTTGGTAGTGGCGCCTGCCCTGTGGAACACCCTCCCATCAGATGTCAAGGAAATAAGCAGATTTCCTATTTTTAAAAGACATCTGAAGGCAGCCCTGTTTAGGGAGGTTTTTAATATTTAATGCTGTATTGTTTTTAACACTCGATTGGGAGCTGCCCAGAGTGGCTGGGCGGGGTATAAATAATGAATTATTATTATTATTATTATTATTATTATTATTATTATTACCGCTGCGGAGGGAAGGTAAACAGTGTTTCCGTGCGCTCTAGTTTCTGTCATGGTGTTCTCTTGCGCCAGAAGCGGTTTAGTCATGCTGGCCATACCATATGACCCAGAAAGCTGTCTGTGGACAAACGCTGGCTCCCTCTGCCTGAAAGCGAGATGAATGCCACAACCTCACAGTTGCCTTTGGCTGGACTTAACCGTCCAGGGGCCCTTTACATTTTTTAAACCTTTCACCAACCTGGGGATGTGAGAACAACCCCTGTTCTTTCCCAGATGGGTGGCAGGTCTTTTGCGTCTCACCTGGACTGTCCATTCTGCTTTTCTTTGGATAGGAATGATCCAGTTGTATGGGAGAAGAGTTGGGGGTTTCTGGTAGGTTGTGAAGTGGAGGATCTGGGAGCAAGGCTACTACAAGAAGTATATTGGAAGATTTGGGACACACAGAAGAAAGGACTTCTCCACATGACACATATTTAAACTTCAGAAGTAGTGTTGACCACCAACTTGGATGGCTTTAAAAAAAGATCAGACCAATTTCGTGGAGCATGGAATCATAGAACTGTAGAGTTGGAAGGTAACACAAGGGTCATATAGTCCAACCTCCTGCAATGCAGACACTTTTTTGCCCAATGTGGGGCTCGAACCCATGACCCTGAGGTGAAGAGTCTCATGCTCTACCAACTGAGCTAGCCACAATGTCTATGCTCTCTGTTGGAGGCAGGATACCTCTGAGTATCAGTTGCTGGGAATCTCAAGTGAAGTATTGCTTTGAGGCTTCCCACAGAGAACTGCCCACTGTGAAAACAGGAGGATGCTGTACTAGGTGGGCCATGGACCTGATCCAGCAGGGTTCTTCTTATGAGAAGGGAATGGGCCACAGCAGGGAACGCTAGAAGCTGTAAAATTCCCAAATGACATATTGGGATGCTTGCATACGATGATTTGCCTCAGCTGGACCAAAATGGTTTCTGTCTTCATATCCCTCATGGAAGCTTCGGGTTTCTTCCATGTTCCCTTTCAGGTAATGCAATGCCAGAGAGAAAGGGAGTTGTTTGTTGTCAGTGTGGTGTAGAACATTAGACTAGAACCCACTCAAGACATGAAGCTCACTTCGCCAGTCAGTATCTCTCAGCCTAACCTACCTCTCAGGGTTGTTGTGAGGATAAAATGGAGAGGGGAGAAGCATGTATGTATACTACCTTGAGCTCCTTGGAGGAAAGATGGGATAGAAATTTAATTATGAATGAATAAATACTGTAAATGAAATCCAGTGCTGGAGAAGAAATAACCCTTTGGTGTTCTGCCACACCCCAGGCTCAGTGGTATTTCACCACTGACCAGATTTTGGAATGGGGGAGGGAGGGGTGGGGCTCCTTGGCTAGTCAGGAATAGGACAAAAGTGGTCCAATCTCCACCTTCTAATGCCGATCATTTCCCACTATTTTCATCCTGTCTCATTTTCTCTTGCAGGTGCTGAAAATGCTTCCACACAAAGAGGTGAGAGAGGATTTCTGGGAAGGGATACCCATACCCCCTCCTCCAAGAAATCAGTGGGATCAGGCTCCAAGGTGCCTCTGGAGAAGTTGCTTCCATTTCCCTAGACTCAGAGAGATAGACCCCTTCTTGTTTCATAGAATCATAGAGTTGGAAGAGACCACAAGGGCCATCCAGTCCAACCCCCGGCAAAGCATGTCCCGGGTCCCCTCTTTTTTTCTTTTTTCTTTGCTACAACTCTTTCTGCCTCTCCCCTTTTAAAAAACAACAACAACCAAGAGAAAATTTTGGTGGGTCCGCCAGTTTGAAGATGGATATATTTCTAAGGCTACTGGGAAAACACAGGAGGACAGTGATCTCATCTGACTAGAGCGAGTGGCACGCCCATGTGTCGTTTTATTGCCATCTCAGTTCTGCACAGCATCCCAAACCAGAGCTGCCCGCTCCCGCCGGATAAAGCTCTGCCCTGGGAAGACAAAACTATTGGCCTCAACATTTAGCGCGGCTTAAATTTCCTGTAGAATTGCAATGAAACCACATCGAGGGTGATGCTCGCCAGCTTCTCCTCTGCTCTCTGCCGCATGCCTGACGCCTCTCTCCCTCGTTCCTTTGCAGCCTGCGGACGGCCCCACGTGTTCGCCCCTCGGATCATCGGGGGGAAGAAGGCCGATGAAGGGGAATGGCCGTGGCAAGCCAGCATACGAAGGAACCGGCTGCACATTTGTGGCGGAAGCCTGATCTCGTCCCAGTGGGTGGTGACGGCTGCTCATTGCTTTGAAGGGTGAGAGGGAAAGGAGGACGCAGCTTTGCACTGCTCCACTAGAGGGCGGTCGAAGGAGCAATATTAATTCAATATTAACCGATCTGATGTTTGCAACGCCAACATGCCACAACTCCATAGCTGCCAAGTTTTCCCTTTTCTCGCGAGGAAGCCTATTCAGCATAAGGGAAAATCCCTGTAAAAAAGGGATAACTTGGCAGCTATGCACAACTCATTAACTATTACTCGGCACAAATCTTTAGCGAACCCGAAGCACATGTCTGATTTAGGAATATATTTATGGGACTGGCTCTGATGATCTTTCTTTAGTGACTTCATTCAGCGCCCCCCCCCCTCCGCCTGCTTGCCTTCCTCTTTACAGTCAGTAATGGGGGTTGCCCTGCCTGCCGGCTTTCTTTGCCTCACTCTCAGTGATGCCCTTAGAGAACTCAGCAGGGAAGAGAACGATGACAACTGTTGAATCGTGGGAAAGATGGATGAAGATACAGCTCTTAAAGCAACCAGCTCTTTATTTCAGCTCTGAGTCCTGAACTGAACAGTACGGTAGCTTAGCCGAATGGCTTATATAGTGCTCAGTAACTTGCAACAGTAACAAAACTTCCCCTAGCTACCCAATCCATGAACAGCACTCTCAATCCTTCATTTACATGTTGTGGACCTGAGTGAGAACTGCAGCCACAGTGGGCGGGGTAAGAACTGCAGCCACGGTGGCCAGAAGGAGTACAGTACTGCAGTTAACTTAATACATACAGTAACAACAACAAAACTGTTCTGAAGAAGTGTGCATGCACACGAAAGCTCATACCAAATTAAAAACTTAGTTGGTCTTTAAGGTGCTACTGAAGGATTTTTTTTTATTTTGTAACAACAAAACTGTAATTAGTTTTCTCTGCCTGTCAACCCAACATACAGTACTTGGAATCCAATAAACGGCTTCTCAGACGTAAGTTCCGTTGGGTTTTCTCAGGGATGATGCAAGACATTTTGGTGCCTGGTGTAGAGCAGCAAATGGCAACTCCCTCCTTCCCCAAGTCAAGTCAAGTCAGTTCAGTTATTTAATTTTTTAATTGATTGATTATACCCCACCTTTCCTCTCAAAGGAGCCCAGGGCAGCATTTTAGACCACATCAACACAATACAGTCAAACACGATTACACTACACTTTAAACAGTCATGGCTTCTCCCCCCAAAAAAAATTATTTGGAAGCTGTAGTTTATTAGGCATGCTGAGAGAAATTAGGAGCAGGGTGTCCCGTCCCCCCCAGTCAGAGCTCACCGGAGTTCAGTTCTGGCACCTCTCAGGTGGGTGCCATTGCTATTCTACGAGAACAAGAAAGAAATTCATGGTGGGCTCTGGCAACTTCTTTTCTAGAAAAATAGCACAGGTAAGAGGCCCCTATTTCTCTCATGGAGCTGCAGTTCCCAGAGTTCCCTGGGAAGAGGGATCAATGGTTAAACCATTCTGAGAATTGTAGCTCTCCGAGTGGGAAGCCATGACTATTTAAAGTGATAACATAGCACTTTACATGTACGGTGTAAATATGGCCTAAAATGCCACAAGAACAAATGTCCTAACTTTCAATTGCTGCCCTTTAATTACAGCTGAAATAATCTGCAGCTGCCTCACTCTACCAAATGGCAGGACTGACTCTGGGCTTCCTCCCTGCCTGGTGGCTATAGGACTGCAGCCTTAGGGTGCAAAGTGCTTGACGGTTAATAACCCCAAGTTACCCACCAGGCAAACCTATGAGGCAGAGTAGGATTAGAGAATGCCTTTCATCAGGGCTGAGGTAGGATTTGAATCCAGGCCTTCCTCCCGCACAAGATGCTTATTGTTCCTTGTCTCTCACAGGCCACTGAAGCTACCCGAGTTCCGAGTAAACTTGGGAGAATACGAACTCCCCAGGCCTGCGCCCAGCATGGTCTCCTCTGCTGTCAGCCGGATCATAGTGCACCCGTCTTATGCTGGAGAAGGACTTAGTGCTGATATCGCCCTGATGCAGCTGAAAGAGGCAGTCAATTTCTCCCGAACCATCTCCCCTATCTGCCTTCCGAGCTCTTTGGATCCTGACACCTTCCCTGTAGGGATGGCGTGTTGGGTTACTGGCTGGGGCCTCATCTCCGCAGATGGTAAGAACGGGTTGTAGTGCCATCTGCTTCAAGGCAGTCCATTGACATGAATGGCCCTGAGTTGGTCATGTCCATTAATGTAAATGGGTCTACTCTGACTATGACCGGAAGCTGCCCAAAGGGGAATTGCATTTGGGCTGAAAAAAATAATTCCCTACGTCTGGTCTAAATGGTATATCCTGTTAAGGGACATTGAGTCTGTGGCTGATCTTGGTCCTTTGCTTTCCTTGTCTTAGGCTACTTCATGGCTCGGACGTTGCAGGAGCTGGAAGTGCCAATCCTAGGCACTGAGGAATGTGATCAGATGTTCCATGAGGACTCCAATGGCACCGAGACTGTGCCTCTGGGCCACCGGTTGATCTACAAGGACATGATCTGTGCTGGGTACCCAGATGGAAATAAAGACACTTGCCAAGTAATTGTGGATCAGAGCAGCAGATTAAGGGCAATGGAAACTGGGGAGGGGTCAAGGAGGAAGCAACTGGCAGCTAGGATGAGAGGGTGACTGTGGATTAGGGTAGATCAGGGCAGAGCCAGAACCTTAAGTTCAGTCCTTTAAAATACAGATCCCAAGAAAAGTGGATCCTTGGGGCACTTCCAGACAAGTCACAGCTGTACTGTTTTTAATATTCGGTTGGAAGCTGCCCAGAGTGGCTGGGGAAGCCCGGACAGATGGGCGGGGTATAAATAATAAATTATTATTATTATTATTATTATTATTATTGGGAATTCAAGTCACATACTGGCAAATTCAGGTGGTACAATTATTATTGATTGGGACTTTTCCCAAAACACTATCAGACTGCTGCGATCAAAAAAGCATATGCACTGGAAAGTGTGGGCTATAACACTTGCATAGAAGCAACCTTGACTAGCCTTCCTGCAGACAAATCAGAACGGATGCTCATTAAATAGCCACATCGTCTAATCTCCCTGCAGAGAAAGCAGGATGAGAATGCTCAATAAAGAGGTTGTCTGGAAGAGGTTTATCTCAAGATCTTGGAGCCTTTCAACGCAAGAGGGGCAGTGGGTGCTTTCGGATGAGAGCTTAATATTGCAAATTCAGATATTGCAAATGGGCCATTGGAACTAGAGATGGGGGACAAATCTGATTCCATTGGTATTTAAAGGCTAAGTTGCCACATTTGCATCATCTGAAACAATATGTGGACTGAAATGTAGTTCTCCAGCCAAGCAATATGTGCAAAAATGCATATACTGGTACTAGGGTAAAATGTGCCTATAGATGCACATGCTAGTGAAAATCACACACAAAAATGCCCTTGGTATCTCCACATTGATCGCTGGAGAGTTGATGCTTTTGAATTGTGGTGCTGGAGGAGACCCTTGAGAGTCCCATGGACTGCAAAAAGATCAAACCTATCCATTCTGAAGGAAATCAACCCTGAGTGCTCACTGGAATGACAGGTGCTGAAGCTGAGGCTCAAATACTTTGGCCACCTCATGAGAAGAGAAGACTCCCTGGAAAAGACCCTGATGTTGGGTAAGATTGAGGGCACAAGGAGAAGGGGATGACAGGGGACGATGGTTGGACAGTGTTATAGAAGCAACCAATATGAATTTGACGAAACTCCGGGAGGCAGTGGAAGACAGGAGTGCCTGGTATGCTCTGGTCCATGGGGTCACAAAGAGTCGGACAAGACTAATTGACTAAACAACAACAGTATCCACTTTAAGGATCAGGCAGCAAGTGATAAGAAAGTCCCTTGCCTGAGACCCTGGAGAGGTGTTGCTGCCAGCCAGGGTAGACAATATTGGGCTAGATTACACAGTAGTGAAAAGAGGTCTACAAATACTGGAAAATGAATGAATGAATGAATGCACAAAAGGCTGGCCTTTTATAAGGCAATCTATTATATTTCTTTGTCTTTCTCTCTCCCTCTCTCTAGGGTGACTCTGGGGGGCCTTTAGCTTGCAAGCGGAATGGCACCTGGTTCCTGGCTGGAGTGGTGAGCTTTGGGGTGGACTGTGCAAAGCCCAAGCGGCCGGGAATCCACACACGGGTGACTTCCTACATGGACTGGATTCAGCGCACCATCGCAGAGAAAGTAGCCCATGGTGGCGGTGATGCCCATCTCTTGAGTGCCAGTTCTGCCACTCCCTTGCTTCTACTTCTCCTGTGTTGTAGTGGTTAAGAGTGGTAGACTCATAATCCGGTGAACCTGGTTTGCATCCCTGCTCCTCCACATGCAGCTGCTGGGTGACCTTGGGCTAGTCACACTTATTTGAAGTCTCTCAGCCCCACTCACCTCACAGAGTGTTTGTTGTGGGGGAGGAAGGGAAAGGAGAATGTTAGCTGCTTTGAGACTCCTTCGGGTAGTGATAAATCGGGATATCAAATCCAAACTCTTCTTCTTCTTCCTGGTCTTGACCCACAGCCTTGGGTGACCCATGCTGCCTGCACACCTGGGGCTTCAGAATGGCCATCTTGTGTCGATAGACAGGTTGGATCAACCAGCTCAGGGTGACCGGACCCTGGTCTTTTGTAGGCTGAGCCTGAAGCAGAGGACATCAAGGACAGAAGTAGAGCCCTGTTGGACTTGGTCAGTGGCCCATGTAGACCAACATCTTGTTCTCATCATGGCCAACTGATGCCCAGGGAAAGTTTGCAACAGCAGCTCTTCCCACCTACGATTCCGAACAACTAGTGTTCAGAAGTGTATCACTGTATCACCTCTGAATATTTTAAACAACTTTGTCACCATCTGAAAGGTCACCCTGTTTTTGTTCAATAGGTGAAGAGAAACAATGTGTAACTGAAAGAGGAAACAGAAACAGAAGGGAGAAGAGCCTTCTAAAAATAAGAACAGAGCACATGGATCTGCAAGGGGTGCTCTTCTTCAATGTGCCACCCAGCCAGGCACACCTTCTTTCAGGCTACTCCATTCCATCTGTCTTCTGTCCTTCCCCACCCAACAGCCAATCAGCATTCTGTGGCTACTGTACTTTTTGTTGTTGTTCTGCAAAACTTTGAGTGACTTCAAACCTGCCAGTACCACCCCTGTTGTGGGTGGATAATGCCATTTTGGTTACATAAGGATCATAGCTCTCAGAGCAGGAGGTCAATATTAGTACATAGGATTGGCGGATGGCAGTAGAAAGATTCCAGAGGAATAACAGTGAAATGAAATGAAATACAGATCGGTAAAAGATAAATGTAACTCAACTGGTCGAAGTTAAAAGGCTACTTTTCTATGTAACAATGGACCATTTTCCCAATTCACAAGTAATTTAGACATAGTTGATGACCTTCGTGGGAGAATATCCTGGTGGCTTGTGTCCAAAAGTGACCAGGCGACAGATGTTAGGGCAGCTTTTGCTGACCTGGTGCTCTCCAGATATTTTGGACTGCATCTCCCATCAGTGACAGCCAACATGGCATGAGGCTGCTAGTCTGCTTCAATTTTAATCATACAGTCCTGTGAACATGAGCAGTAGCCGGTAATCGGCTCGTTTGAACACCCAACCAACAAGAAAACACCACAGGTATGCTTCTACTGTCCCTGTTTCCCTGTACCCATCCCTTGAAAAAGTCACTGCTAATATGTTGTCTCCTGGATTGGTTTTGGGAGACACATGTGGGTTAGAACTGGGTGTCGGTCTGTCTGTTTGTAGAGTAAATGAACACAGGAAGGGGGAAATTCAGCCATATATAACGAAGTGCCATGTTTCGCTGGGATGAAACTAGCCAGACAATGTTGGTATCGAACTATCAAGCTGCATATCTGTAGAACAGAAGCTATGAGATGATCTCAACTAAGATAAATGCATGTCACAGACACCACACAGTGACCAGGAAACACTCTCCCAGGTGAGCTGCTTATTTAGCACAAAATTGGCTTGGAGGTTATACGATGTCCACTGTTTATTGAGCATTCTTGGTTTGCACTCATTCGTTTTCACTGAGCAATGGAGAAAGGGCCGTAGCTCAGCAGAGGAGCATCTGCCTTGCATGCAGAAGGTCACAGGTTTGATCCCCAACATCTCCAGGCAGGACTGGGAATGTCCCTTGCCTGAAACTTTGGACAGCTGCTACTAGAGATGTAAAATTTCTGGAAATTTTGAAGTTCGGAAAACCCCCTGGTCCCCCCCCTTTTTCCTGAAAAATTGAAAAAATGCTACATTAGCACTTTTTTCCCTTTTCCAGATTGAAAATCATTCTGTTACTTTAGAACAGGCATCCCCAAACTTCGGCCCTCCAGATGTTTTGGTCTACAATTCCCATCATCCCTGACCACTGGTCCTGTTAGCTAGGGATCATGGGAGTTGTAGGCCAAAACATCTGGAGGGCCGCAGTTTTGGGATGCCTGCTTTAGAAACATAAAATATAACTATGGACAATTTTAATGGGCATAAAATTATCACAACTAGCATATTAAAAATATAGTGTATCCAAACAGGAACTGACATTGAACTTGTCATTCATCACTGTTTGCTATGCAACATGCTTACTCCACCTCCCATGTTTTGCCCATGAGACCTTATGTATTTCCTCACACTGATGTGTGTGGTCTGTTAACCACTTTAGCTATTACTGTATGCTTAAATTAGTTTATTTCACTTTTTAAAGACTGTTTTACAGCATTTAATGTTTAAAATATTTTCATTTCTTTTTTTCTTTCATAACACTTCTTTGATTGCCACGACAACACATATACTTTCTGGCCCTTTTTGTTGCTCTATATTTTCTTCCAGTGCTTTGAGGTCTAGTGAAAAGGAACAGAACCAATGCATACCACACACATGCAAAAACAAAACTGAAACCTTTTTCTATTCTGGTGACAACAGCACCTCCTAAAGGAAGAAATGTATCTTGTTCTTGCATTGGAGAGTTCAGTTTGCAACCTAGGACTTGCTTGTCCTCACAGAAATTAGAATAATCTGATACCATACATATTTTTTAAAAATGATTTATAAAATATTTGAACCCCCTATCTTAAAATATTTTTTTTCATCATGTTAAAATAAAACATTCCATTATCTTTTTTTATTTTTTTTCAATTTTTTTTGGAAAAAACAAAAAAAGGCTTCAGGAAAAAAAAAAAACAAAAAAACCCCCTGCCCCCCCCATTTTTCCAGTTTTTCCCCGGGCCTTCACATCTCTAGCTGCTACCAGTCGCTGCAGACAGTACATAGCCTAACAGTCTGACTTCATATATGGCAGCTAGTGTCCTGTGTTTCAATGAGATTATATAGTTCCTTTTCAATCACTGGTTATCCCAGTGCATTTTTCTGTTGCTTTGCATACTCAAAAAATTCCGTCTTTTTGTATTTAGTGGGTTTGTTGCACTACAGCGCTTTAATCCATTTTGACTGTGCAAATTTAAATTTTCAGTTGGATTCCTCCTGTGAAACAGTGACAGTCTAGATCAGGCATCCCCAAACTGCGGCCCTCCAGATGTTTTGGCCTACAACTCCCATGATCCCTAGCTAACAGGACCAGTGGTTGGGGAAGATGGGAATTGTAGTCCAAAACATCTGGAGGGCCGAAGTCTGGGAATGCTGGTCTAGATAATCCCTTTAATTCCCCCCCATGTGATAATACCAAAGCATTGCTACGCATGCTGAATGCTCGTGAAAAATTCCCTAAGGAAGTTAATTCTCCAAAGGCGCTGACAAATGACACTGTTTGGATTGCAAAACTGCCTTTGGTGATCCCAGGTATGCACCTGAGCGACGAGAGGAAAAGAGTGTGTGATCATTCAAAGAGTGCAAGCGCCAAAACATTTGTAAATATAGCAGTATATTAATGATGTAAACAAACGTACCACAGACAAACCTGGACTGCATCAAAGACATTCACATAATTCAAAGAAATGAAAGTCAACATTTTTCACCCACCTCAGCTGCAGAATTGATTCACATAATTTAAACTATCTTCGGGGATTTCCCTTTTAAAACTGAGTGATTGACATTAAACACCAGCACTATCAAAGAGTTTATTTTTTCTTTAAAAAATGGGTAACACAGATGTGCCCCAATTAATTTGACGGAAGTGGGAGAAGACTCCCAGAAACTCTACCCTACTTCACACAGTCCTTTTGGATACTTCTTAACAGAGTCCAGTTAGCAGTACCATGTGGGCTGCAGGCCGGTGGAGAGATGGCACCTCAAGGGAGGGCCAGAGCAAGAGACGCAAGGAAAAGTGTCATAATGGGGGCACTGTGCCATCCAGCACGGTTGCACTCCACAAAGTTTAGGTTGGGTACATGATCGGCGATCCAGTTGGCATAGTAAGGCACTAAGGTGTAGACACCAGGGTGGTTTGGTTCGGCACAGCCCTGTCCCCAACTCACAACCCCAGCCAGGGTCCAACCTGCCTCACACCTGCAAACCAAGGGTCCTCCAGAGTCACCCTGCGGAGAGAAAGAGAGAGGGGGAGATGGCAGCTAGAATGTGACTATGGGAAGCTTCCTGAGGCCAGATTTGGGTTAATGGTTAGATAAGTTGGAGTAAGGCTCAGGTCTCACTTGCAAGCCAGACGCTTGCAAGCCCCTATAACTGAACTCCCATTCCTACTCATAGCTGTGGACAGCCTTATCCTCAAGGAATTTGTTTATTCCCCCTTTAAACCCATCCACGTTGGTGGCTGTCGCTGCAACTTGTGAGAACGAATTTCAGTTTTAACTATGCAATGCATGAAAGTCGTATTCCCTTTCATCTGCCCTGCATCCCTCAGCATTCCGCTTAATTCGATAGTCCTGGGTTCTAGTATTATGAGAGAGGCAGGGAGCCGAATTGTCTCTCTATCCTTTTTCTTTATATCAGGCATCATTTTATACACCTCTGAATCATTTCGCTGAGCAATCATTTGCTCTTGGCTCTGCCCCACCATGTTGACCTTGATCCTACCCAGTGGCGGTACAGTTTGCCACTGAAAGATTAGCTCCTTGATCCCCTAAAAAAAGCTTGCTGGTCCCAAACCCTCCAACATGCTTCTGAGTGAAATCGGGACATGCGCCTTTTGGAGCGGAGGTCCTGCATAAGTTAAGTGACTCTTCTGAGAGCATGCCCCCCCCCAAGTTCATCTTTTGGGACTGTGCTTTTGTGGGAGCCAAATTGGGACATCCCGGGAGCTCATCAAAATCTGAGATGGCTTCTGTAAATCAGGGTGTCTGGGATAGTTGACGGGTATGACTGATCCATGGACTAGGTCCAGGTCAGGAAGACATGGCTTGGGGTTCTGTAGGCACACGTCTTTTTACAGTGTATTTAGTTCCCTGTCTTTCCTCAGGATACTGTAGAGTCAGGGATAGAACATCCCTCTGAGTAAACTTACAACATTTATGAACAGTTGGTTATAAAACTAGGCCCAAGATTGGCAATGGTTTTTATGACATGTAGGATAATGAGGATCTTACATGACAGGCATCTTTCCCGCCTTCTGGGTAACCAGCGCAGATCATATCATTTAGGACAGGATTCTCAGGCAGGTCTGGCGCTGGGGCACTGTTGAAGAGAGAGTTGCATGTGTCTCGGTCAATGAGGGGGACCTCCAGTTCCTGAAGTATTTGTGGGGGGTTCAAGGCCACTGCAGAAGACAAAAATTGGACAGCTGAATGAAAATGGAATAGAGGGTCTCTGGGGCTGGATCTAGACACGTCCAAAAATAGTTTCAGGAAAACACATTCTAAACTTCATAAAGGGAAATCACATTGACGAAAGACAGGACTCCACAGCGCCATCTGGTGTCACAGTGTTATAATGCATAAAAGCACTTTTTCTTTGCCAATGTAGCTGAGTTCTGGGCGCTTCGTGTGGACACTCATACTTTTAGCAGTGAGCACATTGTGGAAGAACACACCATACTTTGACACTCAGACAAATCACCGCCCCTGGTAACATGCACTGGGGAAGCCTGTTCTACTGCTTTTTAGACGTAAACAGTACTTGGGTTGGAACATAACAGCTGCGAAAGGCTGGTTTTTCAGCAGTAATTTAGTTTGGAAATCGTTTCCTGCTAATGTGGATCACGAACCCAGTTGCATACTTTCCCTCCAAAAAAAGTAGTCATTCTAAGCAAGCATGAACAACATAATATTTAGTTTGGCCCTCAAAATTTAAAACAGATTTCTTCAACTGGGTTCTCCCTAGATATTTTAGATTGCAACCCCCCCCATTGTCCCTGTCCATTGGCCATGCTGGCTAGGGATGATGGGAATTGTAGTCCAAACCATCTAGAGGGCACCATGTTGGGGAAGGCTGGTCTGCATGACAGCATGCCCTGTCGTTCTTCCTCACCTCCGTCTTTAACCTGCCCCCAGCCTGTGACCCAGCAGGTTGCGTTCATGGAGAACTGTGCAGAAGAGTCCGGCAGACAGATTGGGAGGGTGTAGTTGTTGAAATGCAGTGAGTCCTTCAACTCCGCTAAAGCGATATCCCCAGGAGAGCCATCATGTTCCTTATAGTCAGGGTGAGAAATAACCTGTTGCACAGTAGTTGTCACAAGGTTGGAAGAGGGGTTTGAGAGCTTATGGGCCCCCAGCAGGACTTCATACTGTTCGAAACCCCTGGAAGAGAGAAAACAAGAGTGAAAAGCAAGTGAATCAGGGAGGTTTTGGTTTCTGCGCAACCTCAGATCCTGTCTTGCTGAGACTGCAAGCAAGACTGCTTCCTTTGAGTGGCTATGCTTTGTTGACCATGGCACATCTTTAAAGATGCCTCTGTTCATAACATTCACCTCTGCTTTCCACTATTCCCTGTCATAGGCTTTGTGGCATATACACTGTGAAAGAACGGCTCTATCATTGGGCAGAGGGAGGTGGCCACCTTGGGCAAAAGGTGCAATGGCAGCAGCTGTTCTTCCGGAGTCTGTCAGGTGTTGGGTGGACACAGCTGTGTGCAGCATGTAGCTTGCCTCAGACCCTTAAGCTACCAGTAACCTGCTTCCCTTAGGTGTGGTGGAGGAAGCTGCCTCACTGCCAGTGTTATCAGAAGATTCAGCTGCCTAAGTCACTTGGGTACATAGCCTGGAGAGGAAAAATATTGTTGGGCCCACCATGACACCATGGTTCCCCTCATGGAACAGCAGGTTTTTGGTTCTCAAAAGTGCCATCGTTTTTGCAACTGGTCTCCTAAAGACCTCCCTCCCTCCTTCCATACATGAGGATTTGGTATAGGCTTGTAAAGAACTTATCCCTCCCACCCCATGTGCAATCTGAAGGATTCAGCTTCTGAGAAGATCTCTGGAAATAGTTACGAGTATGGTGCGATGAAATCCTTTTCTTTCGTCTTTTCCACTTCAACCTCTATATCACTTAAAGAGCTACTAGGGAATCCTGAGGTAAAACTAACCTCCCTCTCTCCCTTTCGCTTTGCTGTAAACCCTTCTACCCCGTGGGCTTGATAGGAATGAGTTTTTTCTTCCAGCAAACGCGGCCTGGTATCATTTGCACTTTTTGGACTATTTACGAGACTTTGCCTTTTGTCCACAGTAAAGGGGCTCACTCTCCCTGAACTTCCCCCACTGCAAAAGATTACCTCTCCACTGAGGCAACACTCTGACACTTTAGGTTTGTGCTCCTATTCACCCCCCCCCCCTCAGTGAGACTCAAAGACACAAACTATCCATTCTTCTCTTGTTGGAAGTTTTGTCCTTTGCGGTGTCTCCACTTAAACAAGTGCTGATACCTTGCTGGAAAATAATACAGATGACTCTTTACTTGGCACTTAAACAATGAATATTTATTTCCTTCTAGTCATAACGAATACTTGATGGTTTCATGTGTACAAGCTTGGTTTTTGTTATTTCCCCTTTGTCAAGCATTCAATGTCTATATCTTTTCCAACCTTTACCTAAACCTATCCTCACTATAAGACCTTCTTCTTTTTCTATTAACCACACATGCTCCCGTTCCCCAAAACCCTCTACTAACTGACAAACGGCTCCTCCTCCCTTTTAAACACGAGCATTCCTTCCCTAATAGAATGTTCAGCCAGCCAGCCTTGAGCGTGGAGTTAACCCTTGACAGGTCAGGTAAAACCAAAAACAACAACCCTTGACAGGTCAGGTAAAACCAAAAACAACAACATCACAAATAGTGTTAGCCCATTATATATGGCCAGAAAAGAAATGAAAGCACTGAGGAAGTAATGAAAAGGGGAGGAACAGAAAGTAACAACTGATCCTTCCCACACCACTTTGGGGGAAAACAAAAACCACCTTTGGTGTTATTGAGACAAAGGGAACAAGTATCTGTCTGGTAGGCGCAGAACATTCGCCTGGCCTTACAGCTGCCTCTGGGACAAAGCTGCATAATGGCTCCCCAGCGACATGCAGGTATTGGATACTCACTTAGTGAAGCAGTGAGCTGCAGACACCACCCACTTCTCGTTGATGAGGGAGCCTCCACATACAGGCTTGGTGCCCTCCATAAAGCTGACTTGCCATGGCCATGCGCCCTCGGGGGCTGCATCCCCTCCCACAATACGTGGAGATAACACAGGCTGTCCACAGACTGTGAAAAAGAGAGAAGAAAGGAAGGTAGACTGTAGTGATCACAAAAACAGAATTCTTACAAGGCAAGATGTGAAATGAAGCGTCTAAATTTGCCGTGGCAAATTTATTTGTATAATAATTTCTAAGTAACTTTTCCAATGACTGATCCTTTTGGGTTTTGAGGAATATTTTCCCCCTGGCAAGTAAATACTTAAAATTTATAGTGCGGTCTTATGTATGTCCTATCCAGAAGTAAGTCCCCCAGGAGTAATTTGGTACTTACTCCTAGGTATGAAAGGATTGCAGCCTTATGATCTTGTTTCCCCCCAAAAACACAATCCCATGTACGTCATCTTGCAACGTTGAATGTATGAAACACATTTTATTACATTGTCATCTGTATAAACAGGTTAGACAGCATATAATCAAACCAATACTAGCAGAACAACCCGGAATTGCTGACTCTTTTCATGTCAAGGTTCTCCTTGAGGATAAGATTGATACTACCGTATTACACGGGCGGTAGCAAAATTCCCAGGATCTATTTAGGGGATACCCCAATCCCTTGGAGTAGGGCACCCCCCATCCAATAGACTAAGGATCCAACCCAATGCCATATCTGCCACCAAGTTGTGACAATTGCTATGAGGTTGGCTAATTCCCTGAAAGGCCCAATTAGTCTGAAGGCAAATTCATCCCTGGTCCCGAATATGGCAACCAAAGGGTGGGTGGGAGAAGCTGCCCATGACTGAGGCTGGGGCCTAAGTGCAACAGGCTTTTATGGCCAGGGAGTGAACCAGAGGGAAGAAGTTTCCCCTCTGGTCTGCTCCCTACCAATGCCCCCAAGGTTGCCTGTGATTGCCTGCAAGTGTGGGTGAGCCCCACCGCTCAGTGTGGCTGATGGAGGAGGAAGTGACATCCTCTCCAGGCCATGTTGAAGCCAGAAGGCTGCCACAAACTGCCTCGACTGCACCAGATTGCACCACTCATTTCCAACTGGTGGGTAAGCAGTCTTTCTGGGAAAATGCAGTTATGTCTATGAGACACCTTGTTTGCTTTGGCTGTCTACTTGTAGTGGTCTACAGTAGATTCAGTACAACATGGGTATATTGCATCTACAGCAGCCTCACACAACATGTGGTCCTCCAGATGTTTTTGGACCGTGACTTCTATCATCTTTGACCATTGGCCAGGCTGGCTGAGGCTGATGGGAACTGGAATCTAACAACGTCTAAGTGACACGAGGTTGTGATAGGCTGGGATCAGAAATTGGCTGTTAGGTTTGTATCAGCACTATAATTCTGAGAGAGCTTATTTTTGTTTAACCATTCACTCTCCCTCTGGCCTGTGAAATTCCTGTACACGTACAGAAATAGTTTCCAATATATTACATACCTGCTTCGGAGCTAGCAGCATCTGGGGGGGGGAAAGAGAGAAAATACATTTCAAATAAGAGACAATGCACAAATATAAGTTTGTAGGTAAGAGCAGAAGGAAGACTCTGCCCAATTTTGTTAGAAAATTAATACTCCTGACTTCATGCAGCACATAGTTAAACTACAGGATTTGCTTCCCCGGGAGGCAGCGATGGCCACTAACTTGGACTATATCTGTGATTAATGCATGTCATCTCAGGTGTATTTGCCTATTAGTCAGAGTTACTTGTCCAGTGAATTGCTGAACTTATTTAGAGCAACAGAGTATTGCAACTTTGTACTTGTATGTACCTGTACCTGTATATACTGGTATCTATATCTGCAAAAGCCTACAAGCTGTATATATCTACAGCCAGAACTTATTGAGCCTTGTCATCTGCAGGAGTAAACTATCTAAAACTTTCTCTTGATTCTGTGCAGTGACTGGTACTGGGAACAAGTTTTACTGTGGAGGTTTCTCACCTCAGACTCCCAACAGGTTTGCCACAAAAGAGGGTAAGTTTTGCAAGCATATGTACACACCATAATTTGCATTACAAGATTGAGAAACCCAGCCTATGCATTCCATTAAATGACACACATGAAATATAACTGGAAGATATCTCTTTGTTCTAAAGGTCAGAACATTATTACAGTGGTTCCTCATTAAGAGATAGTAGAATGCTGGAAGGTCTTCAGTTAAAGTTAAACATTAAAACAGCAAGCCGTGGGCACTTGTTCACATTCACTACTTAGTGGTCCTGAGCAAAGGGCTCTACAGGACCAATATTTGTATGAATGAAAGTGAAAGCATGTCTGGCTATCTCAAGGAGCCAAAACAAAAAGAGCTTGGGAGAAATTAAGAGAGGAGAAGCAAGTTGGGGTGAAGATGTGCAGCCATGGGTGTCTGGGTGTGGGGTTAGTTACTCCTTGATGAACCATACCACCCAGCTTCCATTTTTTAAAAATTCAATTTTTAACCAACACCCACATCTAAATATTTTTGTGCTAATGCTCTAGATCAGGCATCCCCAAACTTCGGCCCTCCAGATGTTTTGGACTACAATTCCCATCATCCATGACCACTGGTCTTGTTAGCTAGGGATCATGGGAATTGTAGGCCAAAACATCTGGAAGGCCACAGTTTGGGGATGCCTGCTCTAGATCTTCCATAAATGTCAGATATGGGCAGGGTGACTATAAAAGAATGGTGATGATGTCATGCGGACATGGTGTAAACACAGAAATGAAACTGTTTGGGAAATGGTATAGGAGGTTCATCTGGAAACACTCCAGGTTTTGCACTTTGGAGGATGTGTTTTCCTTCCTTGTCAAAGGAACAAGTTGATGTGTGCATAAGAGGAAAATTGTCACGATGACCCTGCCCATCCCAGGTAGTAGAAGTTGGAGGGCCAGGGAGGTGGCACTTATCTGACTGCCCATCAACAATGTCACTGCCATGTACTGGGTGGGTGGGTAAGGCAGTGATGGGCAACCTTTTGAGCTTGGTGTGTCAAAATTCGCCCCAAAACCGAGCATAACTCGGGTGGTGTGTCACTTCGAGAGAAAAAAATCAAAATTTTGTGATATTTATAGTTTAAATAACAAAAATGTATAATTGTAATATATAACTGTATTTAATAAACCAAAAACTAATTATTTAACCAATCAAACAAAAAAACCCTTATTTATCACAAAGTGCCCAGAGTTGTTGAGCTTTTTGGGGGGAGCTGCTGACCCCCAAGTTTTGGAGGTTTTTTTTTGGGTGCAAAAGTTGCTTTGCTTTTTTTGGGGGGGATGCCCCAATGCTGCTGCACTTTTTGGGGTGGAAAGAGAACAGAAATAAATGACGAATAATACCTTCACTGGAACTAACACGCAGCACTGACATAGTCTACCAAAGCGCGAGGAACAAAAGCACAGATAGGGTTAAAAAACCAATCTCTGGCTACCAGCAACAACAACAACAACAAAGGATCTGGGTTTTAACAGCGGAGACAAGCTGTAGCGTGAGGAGCAGCGGGAGAACAAATGGGGGGGGGGAAACAAGAACAACAGCGCGGATGGGCTGATGGGGTGTGTGCCAGCAGTGAGGGCTCTGTGTGTCACGTCTGACACGCATGTCATAGGTTCACCATCACTGGGGTAAGGCAACACAGTTGACAGGACACCAGCTAAATGCTTCTGCTCTGCCTCTGTGTCTGGTATTGCCAAGGGCATGGCTTGAAAAAGGCACAGAATACAGAAAATTGCTGAAGCTAAGCTGGACTGTGTGGGGTCAGTGCTTGGATGGGAGACCACCGGTTAACCCTGCTCGTGTGATCCTCAGTTCCATGGCTAATGGGAAGGAAAATTAATAGCTAAATAATCCTGAAAATAGAAGTGCATTCCACATCCTCCTCTTTTAATTTATCAGAGACATAAATATGTTAATAAACAGACTAAGACAATGCAGAAATTATACCCCCCCAATTGCTGAGATGACTGAAAACAATATGATTTTAAGCAAGGGCTGCATTCACAAGGTAGTTTGTTCCATTTTCCTGATGTTTTCCTAACTATTAACATCGATCACATCTGAGCTTTCACATGGTGTAAAAGCCATTTCCAGAAAAACAATGGAATATAGCACATGTTTAGTGCTCATTTCTGGGTTATTTGATTCCAGAAAAATAATAATCTGTTTGTAGCCTCCTTAACCCAGGAAGTCACAGACGTAAATTGGGGCAGTATATCAGCATACAGTGATGCCCTGCTGTTTTTGTGGAAGAATACTGGGGGAATAGAAGCACCCATGCGCAGAAGGGGTGGGGGAGTAGAAGCGCTGCCTGATGACATTGCTTGTTGTGTTGTACACACCAACTGGTGTGAATGCAATTGGGCAAAACATGCCGGTCTACTAGTCAAAAAGCCACAGTTCAGTGGGAAAGGAACATTAGGAAACAGGACAGAATCTCTAGCATTATAAAAAAACAGGAAAACTAATGCAATATCCCCCAGGTTTGAATGCACCCAAGGTCTCATCACATTTTGGAGTGAAGAAGACAGACATAGATCCTCAGTGCCTCGAAATGGCTTTTGAAAACAGATTCTTTGTCCTGAAAACAAATGTTTGAGAATACAGCGAATGCATGCCAAAATCTCCTTTACCACATATGCTGTCCACATCTCTTCACCCTTTGTTTTCAGAGTGCATCTGAGAATGTGCAGAGTGTCTCAAACTGAACCAGCTCCCCATAAAGGAGAAGGCTGAATATATGACTCTCCAGTGGTCTCATTTTCTTTTACATATCAGATATGGTAATGGGGGAAGAGGTCTCTGCCTACAAATCAAACAGCTAAAGCACCCCCTGAGCTGTAGCTTACCCTTTACAGAGCACCTTTAACAACTACAGTTCCCAGGATTCGTGTGTGTGTGTGTGCGCGCGTGCGGGTGCACTTTAACTGCGTGGTTTGTACACAGCCTGCATTCACCCTTGACTTGCCACAAACCCTGTATCTTTGTTTCACCTGTGTCACCGATTACTCAAAGACTCCCTTCTACACCGTCCTCTATTATACTACTCTTAAAGATGCAGGAAACTTAAGAGACTGACTCCCACATTCATTCCCTCCCCCCCCATCTTCCCATCAATCACCTTTCAGCACAATCAGTTGCAGCAGCCCCAGCAGCAGCGAGGAGGGCACAACTGCCATCGGCTCCCCCCTTTGTCTGCTTGCTTCAGTGGTCCTTCTTTTGCCGTGTCCTCGAGATACTGTAGTTCTGCTCCAACCAGTTCCTGGTGAAAGCTGTTTTGCTTCAGTCTCGGTCACCTGTGCTATACAATTTCATGTCCAAAGGTGAAAGGGCAGGGCTGGAAGCATTTCCTCTTCCCTGAGCTCACAGGAGTCTCCCTGAGTTCTGGGGGTGGAGATGCAACTTAGAAGCCCGTCTTCCCTGAATCCTTCCTCTCGGCCGCTCAGTAAAACTCCTGGCTCTCTCCCAATTACCTGAGATCTCCCAGCTCCCCAGTCCTAGTGCCGGTGTGGCCGAGCTTTGTGGCCGAGCTCCTGCGCGGCAAACATTCCACAGTGAGATGTTGTGATTGGGCACAGCCGTCCGCTGTTGAAACTCTACCCCCCCTGCGATGCCGGCAGGTACAAGGATGTTCTGGTGCAGGGGGGCACCCTCCCTCCCCGCCCTCCATGCCTCCTGCACAATTGACGGCCTCACACATTTGGTTCGATGCCCAAACAGAGCTCAAGTTCTCATTCCCATTATTCTGCAGCAGACGCAGCAGGCAAAATAGCTGTCTGTGTACAGCAAACAGGTATGAGGTAGAGAGAAAATATGCACCCCCCCTGCGTCCTCCTAACTTCCCCTGAAGGGGGAGATGTGCAATGAAAAAGAATGACAAGGCTCACAATTCACTTTAAGGCTGTGTACACACACACACACACACACACACACACACACACACACACACACACACACACACACACAATATTTAAAGCACATTAAAACACATTTCCCACCTCCAAGGGTTCTGGAAACTCACAGAGCTACAATTCCCAGAATGCTTCCCAACTCCAGTTCCCAGGAGTCTTAGCAGTTGTGGTGGGATGTGCTTTAAAAGTACAGTCATACCTCGGTTTAAGTACGCATCGGTTTGAGTACTTTCAGTTTAAGTACTCCGCAGACCTGTCTGGAACGGATTAATCCACTTTCCATTACTTTCAATGGGAAAGTTCGCTTCAGGTTAAGTACAGACTTCCGGAACCAATTGTGTACTTAAACTGAGGTACCACTGTACAATAGTATCATCTCCTGGAGCCAAAAACTGGGGCAAAACAATGATTTCCCAGAACAAAGGGTTTGTTCCCGTTGCAGCTTATAGGAGCCCTGTCACTTTAACTGCTAGATACTCCTTCCCTCCCATAGCTGAAGCATAATTCAGGCTCCTTCCCTTTATGAGCTAACCATTAAAAAGCCATACATTTCTGCCTGCCTGTTTTGTAGTCTTGTTCCTGGCTGCATTAGCAGGTAAGTGGTTTAATATTCAATCCATAGACGGCGTTTCTAACCTTCATGGAGAGAAACGTCTGAGATCATTGCTTAAATAGAAGGAAGTTAATTTCAGAATAAGCACATGGCTTAAATAGAGGTCTGATGATGTTCCTTCAACCGCCCTCCTTCCCTCTGAGGGAAGGGCCTTAGCTCAGGGGTAGAGCATCTGCTGTGAATGCAGAATGTTGCAGGTTCAATCCCTGGCGTCTCCAGGTAGGGCTGGGAGAGATCTCTTGCCTGAACTCCTGGAGAGCCACTGCCAGTCAGTATTGAGCTTGATGGACCAAAAGTCTGACTCAGTATAAAACAGTTTCCTGTATGTTCCTGCAATTCCCCCCTTAAATGCTACTGACCTCTCCTCAATGCTGCCGCCTCCCCTCTCCAGGAAGACAAGCGTTCTCCATTAGCTGCAGCACCCTACCTGGCTCTTTCTGGACTCACCTCCCTGGAAAGACTGTATACCATGAGGGTTGTTGATTTTGAAGAGAAGGAGGAAAACACACACACGCCACACATTCTATAAATATTCAATCTCATTCTTTCCGTACAATTACACCACACCTTAATCACTTCAAATAAGGACATTTGCTTCCTGGTTCGAACAAAGAGATGCCATCATTCATTTTTGTTTTTCATTTTGAACTGACTGCCAAGAGTTTGACTCAGCATGTGCAGAGTGCCTTTGACATGCACAAAGCTGCCACGTGTAGTGAAGTCAGGCTGTCAGTCTATCTGGCTAAGAGTGAGTATTTCTCCAAGGTCTTGACTCTCAGATTCACACAATTGTTGGCTGTGTGAATGCAGAGGATGTCCCTACCATTAGATGGATTGAGGTGGCTTCCTTGGGTGGCAGATGCCTGGCGTAGGGCAGTGGTGGTAGTTCTCCTGCCTTTCCTCCTGGCCCTCTAGCCATTCTCCTCTATTGGAGGACATAGCTGCGTGTGCCACACAACCAGCTCTCTGCCCCTTAGGCTATCATGCTGCTCTGAAGTGAGATGGAGGACTCTCCTGCCCCCAGGGCTGAAGACCCAACTTCCAGCCCAGTCAGCTGGAATGAAGGGGGCTGCCATTTTGTTCTTTGCTTCAGGCGACATTCACACTATACACTGAAAACACTATTGCACTGCTTTAACAGTCATGGCTTCTCTCAAAGAACTCTAGTGTGTTAAGAGCGTTGTTGAGAGACCCTTTCATAGAGCTATAATTTCCAGAATGGTTTAACTATCAACCCCTCTTCTCGGGGAACTCTGCCTCCCAGTTGTTCTTTCCAAGGCCACCCTCTTTTCATGGAGTTCCAAGTTTTATTGAAGGATGTTCTTCAGTTCCTATTGCCTGAGGAGACAATTGCACTTGTTCTATTTTAATCTTTTAATTAAAGGGCAATTTTCAGGGGATCAATTTGGTTTAGCAGCAACATAAGAAAGCTGAACACTGCGCTGTATTATTAGTGCGTGTTCAGACCCAGAGACCTCCCCCCTAAATAAATTAACACTTGACTCAAATTTTAGTTTGGTTTTGGCAGAATTTAGGCCACAACTTTATTGATTACAGAAAGTGAGTGGTTGCATAGGCTCTGGTTCGACTAGCTCCCTGCACCCTTGCAGGTAGCGCTGACCCTGGGCACCAGCATAGGTCAGCCAAGGGTGAACACCTGGATAGGCAGAAAGCCAGGAACAGGCTATGTCCACCACCCAGATGTTCCCTGGACTCAGGCATGGGCACAACCCCCTCACGGGTTGACCAAACCATTTGAGTCCCTGGATTCCTTTAACGGAATACCTTTCACATAGGGCTGGTGAGAGTGTTCTCCCATCCCTATCACCTGAATCAGTGCCACTCCACGACCTTACAAGTTGTGACGATTTGCTATGTGGCAGGCGAAACCCAAATGACAACAGCCAATCAGCCAAGTGGAGAAAATTCCTGCCGTGCTCCTGTCCCAACGACAGATGACACATGACAGCATAGCAAGGTCAAGCGCAACAAAGCCCTAAAAGTAGGGAGAGGTGGGCAGGTGTTCCAAATGCACACACCGAAAGAGGAAGCTCTGGGTCACATGCATGGGTATATATAGGTCCCTCGATCCGTTTGGACTGCGCCCCATTGGCCAGATTGAACCCAACCTCGAGGGATCTACTAATCGGGTCTTGTGCCTCCTTGATCCTTTTCCATCCTGGCTGATAAAAGCAAGCCAGGAAGGGCTATTTGGGGTGGTGAATGCTTCCCTCTGTAGGAACAGAATGCTAAACTGAAGGCGGCCTGTTTAGGGAAGTTTTTAATGTTTGATGCTGTATTGCAGGGGTGGCCAACTCCCAAGAGACTGTGATCTACTTTCAGAATTAAAATCTGGCAGTGATCTACCCCCATTTTTTGGGGTTCGGCTCAAAGTTGTTGAGCTTTTTTAGGGAGAAGGAAAGAGGGGTGACCAGATTTGGTAACCTTTTTTGGGGGAGCACTGCCCAAATACTTTTCTTACGGGGGACAACAGAAACTTTTAGAGATTTCTTGCGAGAGAATTGCATAAAAGCACTCACAAAACTGTACGCCGCACAAACTCCTTCACCCACTCCATTAACCTACCTATCAAGATTTCTTAAAAAATACATGCCTTCATCCATTGTTAGTGTGACACCTGCATCACCATTTTGGAATCCTTAAGGTGCTCATCTGTCATGTTTGAACGTTGCTCTCTCTCTCTCTCTCTCTCTCTCTCTCTCTCTCTCTCTCTCTCTCTCTCTCTCTCTCTCTCTTTCTCCCCCACCCCCTCAGCTAGGGCCACCCATGCACCTCTCTCTCTCTTTCTCCCCCACCCCCTCAGCTAGGGGCACCCATCCACCTCCCTCTCTCTCTTTCTCCCCCCACCCCCTCAGCTAGGGGCACCCACCCACCCACCCATGCACCCCCCCCTCTCTCTGGCTCCCAGTGGCTCAAAGAGACAGGGACAGGGGGGAAATCCCTCTGTGAGTCGCGGCTCCCGCTTTCCTCCCACGCACGCAAACTCACACACACACCTCCCTCTCTGCCGGCATGAGGGAGGAGGAGCCGGGGAGCTCTAGGCAGGCAAGAGGGACAGGGAGCAATCCAGCCATTCTGTGCAACACACTAACACAGTCACACACATACTGGTAAGCTCAGTATTGCATAGCTGCCAAGTTATCCCTTTTTAAAAGGGATTTTCCATTATGCTGAATAGGCTTCCTCGCGAGAAAAGGGAAAACTTGGCAGCTATGGTATTGGGAAGAGGGAAGGAGCTCTCCCTGCAATTGCTCATGTTTATTGAGCTTTTTTGTGGGGGAGAGACAAGAGTTCTTGAGGTTTTTTTTTTAGGGGGAGAGCTCTTTCTTTTCTTTTAGGTTGGCGATCACTAAGGAACCCACAATCTACCCGCGATCTACCAGAAGTGTCCTGGGGATCTACCGGTAGATCCCGATCTACCTGTTGGCCATGCCTGCTGTATTGTTTTTAATATTCAGTTGAGCCACCCAGAGTGGCTGGGGTATAAATAATAATAATAATAATAATAATAATAATAATAATAATAATAATAATAATAATACCAGTGTATGGTTTAAATCTTTAGTATTTCCAGCATTTACTGGCGAGGTAGTTCTAGTGATTCTGTTAGCTTCTGCCCCTTCCCACAACATCTGGGCCAATGGTCTAACTCAGTACAGTGGTATCTTGGTACTTGAACGGCTTAGCTCCTGAACAAATTGGCTCCCGAATGCCACAAACCCGGAAGTGAGTGTTCCAGTTTGCAAACGTTTTCCGGAAGCCGAATGTCCAATATGGCTTCCATGGCTTCCGATTGAGTGCAGGAAGCTCCTGCAGCCAGTCAGAAGCCGCGCCTTGGTTTTCGAATGGTTTTGGGAGTCAAACAGACTCCCAGAATGGATAAAGTTCAAGAACCAAGGAACCACTGTATATGCATACATGCAGGATGCAGAAAGAAGAGGAAAAAGCTGAGCAATGCATAAAGAAATGGAGGTAGTTGAAGCAGACAGAGATAGTACATAAAAGCATTCTCTCTTTGTGTATACACAAAAATATTAAAAGAGAAAGAAGAACACAAACAACGCTGACACAAAAACCCACACATACATTAAGCAAAATAGAAATATTGTCTCCCCCCACCCCCTTTTTTCTTCCTAATGTAACCCTAATGTCTCAGCAAATGAAACTGATCTATGGAAAATGTAACTTGAAAAAAGAGACATTGTGCATACCTTTGTAAACCAAGAAAACTTTAATAAAAATATTTTTAAAAGAGAGAAAAGAAGAAGAAATAATCACACAAAGAATAAAGCAATAAAACTATTGCAAGTATTTTATAATAATTTATTGATAATTTTAAAACCCTGAAACATCACAAATTAAAGATCAAGTGACTGAAGAAATTAAATTTTAAAAGTTCATAACTTATTATGTCTTGTCCCAGGTGCTGAATTTATCTACCGCTTGTTTCCACGTCATTTAAAAATGTCAATTAAAAATGTTAATTTTCTTTTAAGAGCAGAACGACAGGCATCACTTTCAGCATCACTGTAAAAGTCTGAAATATCATAGCTTCCAATTGATGTCCATGGATGGAAAATTCTCAGCTTCTTCTCCAAGTGACAATCCCGGGGTTCTTTGGGTGTAACAATGAGGTGTAGGACGTAGGAGACCAGGGTTCAAATTTCCAGTCAGCCTGTGGGTGTCCTTGAGCCAGTCATACACTTTCAGCTGAACCTACCTCACAGGGTTGTTGTGAGGATAAAAATGGGGAGGAGGAGAGCCATGAATGTCATCTTCAGCATCACGGAGGGAAGGTGAGCGTTCACACCTCCCTTTGTGGGAGCGCGCGCAGCACCCCCGAGCCATGTGGGACCCACCAGCTGGTTGGGCTGGCCCTCCTCCCTGTCGTCAGCCATTGGGGGTTCCTACCAAACCCCTTTTAGCAGCTTCTTCGGAGGTGGCGAGAGCCGAGGGGACCTTGAATGGGCAGGCTTCCCATTGGTCCACTTGAGATGCATAAATGGGAGGCAGAGCCAGCAGTAAGCATGCAGTTGGCTCCGGAGCTTCACTCCCCCAACCCTCCCTTTGTCTAATGCTTGATTGCAAGTTAACCATTTTCCTTCCTGTTCAGCGGGCGTTGCTAGGGTCTTTTGATGGTTGCTGTTGAAGAGTAGGGAAGGAATTGTTTTTCCTGTAGCAATTGTCACAACTTTGGTGGTTTTAAGGCCTTGGGCAGAATCCTTTAGTCCAGGCATCCTCAAACTTCAGCCCTCCAGATATTTTGGACTACAATTCCCATCATCCCTGACCACTGGTCCTGTTAGCTAGAGATCATGGGAGTTGTAGGCCAAAACATCTGGAGGACCGCAGCGGTGATTTCAGGGTTCCCTCTTAAAGGGGTTTGTGAAAGGGGAGTCACTGGCCATACACTGAAAGGTGGTCAGTGAACTCCCCTGTGTTGCACGGATATGTGCAAGTGTTTTGCAGTGTGTCCTCCCCTATGCCATTAACCCTAAGGAGCCCCAGTTCCCTGGCTGGGGGGCTGGGAGGGATACACGCCCAATGCCTAAGCTAAAGTCTTCCAACATCTGAAAGGTTTAATAAAGTTGCGGTCCATTTTAATTCCATAATACTGTATGTTGTCCCGAGTTATCATTCCTTCTGGTGGTCTCTTGGGGTTGGGTGTGTGTGTCTCCGCTTGGGCACGCAATGCTTAAACTATGATCAAATGGTTACAAAGGAATTGAAATGTGGCAAGGCTAATGCCTGTATTAATCAGAGAGAAGTAGGGGGTAGGTTTTCCCGGATCTAGTGCATGTGGTGATTTAAACAGAGTCCTCCAGCAGCCTGAATATTCCAGGCAATTATAGGTAAGACGGAAAGCCGATAGATTGGTTTTTCACAGAAGGGCTAGCAGAAGAGACAGCAAAGTGAATGTCACAACACGGGCCTTGCGTAGTTGGTCGCTTTTGCCGCCACTCCCATTTCCAGCACTCATCTTGTCTTGGATCCAGTTGGCATAGGAAGGCACTAAAGTGTAGACACCGGGGTAGTGGCTTTCAGCACAGCCAACTCCCCAACTTACAACCCCAGCCTGGGTCCAAACTCCTTTGAGCTGGCAAACCAAAGGTCCTCCAGAGTCCCCCTGTGGAGAAAGAGATGGGAGGTAGCAAAGGATCTACAGTGAACACTCTGACATCAGATTCTGAATCCTGATTCGGTGAAGCAGATGGAATCAGTGCGATAATCCGGATGGGGGACTCCACCTCCCAACAGTACCAGCCCATGGCAAGGGGTGTTGGGAATTGTAGCTGAGCAATATCTAGGCTTGTCCACAAACTAGGCTTGTCCCACCGCTCTCACCCAGGAAAACCTGCTGTTTACCACTGAATTGGAATGGACGTCCATTGGTTTTTTTCTGCGGATTGATGTTAGTGGTAAACAGTGGGTTTTCCCAGGGAACATGGCAGGACAGACGAAAAACCGCTCATGCCGAGAAATCATGGGACAAGCGGAAAACCTCTTGGACAAGCAGAAGTGTGGATGAGTCATAAGATTGCGGCTTCCGGTCCGTCGCGCCGGAGAAGAAGGACGCAGGGACTTCGCGTGCCGAAGTCCCTGGCCTCGCGGAGGGGGGGGAAGTCCGCAGAGCGAGCGGACTCCCCGTAAAACACCGGGTAGAGAGTCCCGGTGACTTACGCGCCCAGCGGCTGCTCCGTTTCGCGGATCCCCCGCTACCCGAGAGCTCAGTAGAGCGACCGAGAGCCAGCGGGGTGGAACCGCGGGAGCCATTTTGGGCAACATCTTACCTCCAAGAAGCGAAGCTCCGAGTCCTGACCCGGCAAGCGGCGGATTCTTCCAAAGAAAATAAAAGATTTCCATAAAGTAAGTGAAATCTTTATTTGGACTTTAGAATATTAATTGGAAAAATAGGAGAGATCTTAAAGAAACGGAAGTCGATCTCTTTCTAGTGGCAAATCGGGAGGCGTTTTAAATAAACTCAAGCCGAAAGAGGAAAAAGTTTTAGGGTTGGTGGACCCGAAAGAAAGAAAGACTTTTCCGAATCTTCTCAGCTCCCGAGTCCGGCACCCCTTGAGGTACAGCATTGTTAAGGGGAAGAGCGCTTTGACAGCTGTCAAAAGCTGTCAAACTGTCAAAAGACCGGGTGGACTTATCATATTGCTGTGAATAGCAAAAATTTGACTGAAAATGAGGTAGAACTATTTAAATTGGAATTAAGATTGGATTTGTGATTGAGTTAAAGACAAAGGAAAAGAACAGCCAAAATGAAGCCGATCGTCTAACAGGAAGGAATTTTCCAGCACCCTTTGCTCCCTATCTCCTGTTTGTCTGCGGTTAAGAGAAGTATGAAAACAAAGTATTCTCGAGCCTTCCAGGAGGCTGTGCTGAACTATCTACAAACATGGGAGGACATTTACAAGGAACGGCAACATCCCAATTTATCATCAGTTGAGGCTGAAGTCCAAGTTCAGGATTTAGAGGACACTTTGGATTTGGAAACTGTTGATTTTGAGACTGTGTGTGAGGAGAAACAACTTGATGAGAATTTTGAAGGGGACTTGGACTATAAAAAATATGTTCGGGATGAAGCAAAGCATGGATTTCAAAAGGAAGAAAAACAAGAAAAGCAAGAAAATGAGAAGCAATGGGACATGAAGATCAAAGGAATTGAAAACCCTGGAGGGGCTAAAATGTGGAGTGGTGTTATGCAGGGATGGGAAGGACAGGGGCAGGGGGGGACAAAGGCCTGGAGACGGAACTGGGAAAGAACTGGTGTGGGGTGAAAATTTTAGTTAAAAGGGTTTTTTTTTGGGTTTTGAAAGACGGTTTTCGAAATCTTGGCTTGTTAACGGAAATGCTGATCCAATTGGGGGAAAAGACTTAGGGAGAGGGGAAGGTGTGTGCGACAAAGTATAGGGTTAAGACTTAGATTAGAGATATGATAGTTAAAAAAAACCACTGTGTTTTCTGGAGGGAGTTAGAAGAATGGCTGAGGAAATTTTTAGGTCAATATAAATTTTTGTGAGTTCAGATAGGTGTCTGGGCAGAGAGCTGCCTATCCTCCTCTCTCTACTCGGAGGCACCCAGTGGCAGGGGGTGCTCAGAGGGGTGAGGAGGGGGTGGAAGGAAACCCAGACACAATAATGGAACCTTGGAAGTGCTGTGCCCTGCGGGTTCCTCTTGTGGCAGGAGGGGGCCTATGGGAGGACAGCATGGAAAAGGAGGAGGATTAAGTTAATATTATAAGAATAGGATTTTGAATTGGAATAGAAAACCCGCCATAATTAATTAGAGAATGTCAGGAAAACCAGGAGGAAGAGTACCGAGGAAGTCACAATTATAATGTTAAGATAATAAGAATTGGGAATTTATTTCTTCCCTATTGTTGTTGTATTGTTTGTATTTGTTTAACTATGTTTATGAAAGAGCTGGGGGGAAACCAAACCTCAGAGCTCCTCCATTCCTGTCCTTTCAGTGGCAGGGAGGGGATGTGGGGGGAGGAGGGAGGGGGGAGGCCAAACCCAACTTAGAATGGACCCCTTTGATTCTTAACGCCCACGGGTACCACTGGTGGCAGAAGTGGACTGGTGGGTGGAGGGAAAATGAAGGGACAGTGTTATAATGTATGTTTTGTTTGTCTTGTTTGTATAAAACTAATAAAAATTATTATAAAAAAGAAGAAGTGTGGATGAGTTCCCAAGGTCTGGTTTAAATCTTCATCTTTATTTGCCGAAATGGCGAAAATGACAGGGAAGATCAGAAACCAAGAAGGCAATGAATTCAATAAAGAATGGGGGGAATTTTTAAGTTACCTGGGAGAATACTGTAAAGGGAGGATTTTAACAAGACTTGTAATGTAACAAGAATTATGGTAAGAATGAGATTTTAAGGAAAAATAGAGAACATTATATGATGCAGTTGAAAAAGATTAACAATGGAACCCATGGAGGGAAGTCCAAGGATTCAGGGAATCCTATATGTTTATGATTACGATTTTGGTTTGAATGTAAATGTTAATTGTAAAATTGAATAAATAATAATAATAAATCCTTATCACTCAGGCATGAATGGACAAGATAGTTCTAGTCATTCTGCCAGCCTCTGGGGTATTGCCCAAAGAAGAAGCATCACAATATTTAAGATCAAACAAAAGCAATACACTTTGAAAAATGGGAGAAGCTGAAAAATTGTCAAGTACCATCTCCCTAGCTAGAGCCAAATAAGCAAGCAATGCCTAAGTACTATAATCACACAATGTAAGTTCATACGATAATAACATAAGGGATTTTAAAATGCCATCACACCAGAGCCTGCCTTTGTCTACCACTTGCAATGGCTGTATGAAGGACAGGTCATGGAACAACCTACCTGGCAGGAATCTTTCCCACCTTCTGGGTAACCAGCACAGATCATATCCTGCTTGACAGGATCCCTGCCCAGGCCTTGCACTGGGCGACTGTTATAGAGAATATTGCAGACTTCTCGAATTATGAGTGGCACCTTCAATTCCTGGAGGGTTTGTGGGTCTGGCAAAGGCACTGGAAGAGAGAGAGAGAGAGAGAAATGGAAAGCGCTCATGGAAGGCAGAGGCAGAATAATTCAAGCGCATTCACACACACACAATTTTAGCAGTGAGTGCATGGCGGGTGTGGACTCATAGAATCATAGAATCATAGAGTTGGAAGAGACCACAAGGGCCATCCAGTCCAACCCCCTGCCAAGCAGGAAACACCAGCAAAGCATTCTTGACATATGGCTGTCAAGCCTCTGCTTAAAGACCTCCAAAGAAGGAGACTCCACCACACTCCTTGGTAGCAAATTCCACTGCTGAACAGCTCTTACTGTCAGGAAGCTCTTCCTAATGTTTAGGTGGAATCTTCTTTCTTGAAGTTTGAATCCATTGCTCCGTGTCCGCTTCTCTGGAGCAGCAGAAAACAACCTTTCTCCCTCTTCCATATGACATCCTTTCATATATTTGAACATGGCTATCATATCACCCCTTAACCTTCTCTTCTCCAGGCTAAACATACACAGCTCCCTAAGCCGTTCCTCATAAGGCATTGTTTCCAAGCCTTTGACCATTTTGGTTGCCCTCTTCTGGACACGTTCCAGCTTGTCAGTATCCTTCTTGAACTGTGGTGCCCAGAACTGGACACAGTACTCCAGGTGAGGTCTGACCAGAGCAGAATACAGTGGTACTATTACTTCCCTTGATCTAGACGCTATACTCCTTTTGATGCAGCCCAGAATTGCATTGGCTTTTTTAGCTGCTGCATCACACTGCTGACTCATGTCAAGTCTGTGGTCTACCAAGACTCCTAGGTCCTTTTCACATGTACTGCTCTCAAGCCAGGTGTCACCCATCCTGTATTTGTGCCTTTCATTTTTTTTTGCCCAAGTGTAGTACCTTACATTTATCCTTGTTAAAATTCATCTTGTTTGTTTTGGCCCAGTTGTCTAATCTGTTAAGGTCATTTTGAAGTGTGATCCTGTCCTCTGGGGTATTAGCCACCCCTCCCAATTTGGTGTCGTCTGCAAACTTGCTCAGTATGCCCTCAAGCCCATCATCCAAGACTCGCCACACCTCAGAGCATGACATGTGCAGAGCATGACATGGTGCTTTCTTTAACATGTGCAGTGGGACACCATATTCCACTCAGGGGTGACATGTCCTAATTTGGCTCCTGGGGAAAAACTGGAATGTGCCAATGCCAAATCCTCTGTTACCTGGGTAACAGCAGCGATGGCAGGTTTGGGTGAGATCTCATCAGATCTCATTGAAAGCTGCCACTGCCACTGCTTCTCTGTCAGTGGTGGAGTCTGTGGGGCACTTGCAGAGGTGCTACCACTTAGTGTTCCGCCACCCGAGGCAGCTGCTGCAGCCTGCCTCATCGGTGGGCTGGCTGGGCTTCCACTACATCTAAGAGCACCAGGCTAGCTTTGGAATGAAAGGCAGATAACATGCCTGTTTCACATCTCTCAGCGTTTGCCAGCCGAGGCACCTGCTTCGCTCTGCCTATTTTCGTTTGAGCATGGTTTGGAGAAAGTGCAATTTAGGTAGGTTTGTCTTTAAATGAAAACGGAATCAAATTTCTCTCCCTTCTGCACTATTCCATCATGCCTCCTCCTTTCCCCATGGAAATGTTGGAGTTGTCCTTGGGATAGGGAGCTGTTCCCACCAATTCATACTGTAAAGCACTGTGGAAAATGATGGCATGAAAATTCTGGCACTGAATTTGCCTCCAGAGTGTCAGCATTTTGTGGGAGGGATTCAAGCATATACCAGAATGTGAAGTTTTGGGTTTCCAAGTGCAGTATGATCACATCTTGCACAGGGGTTCTGTTCCAGGTGTTCTGCGCATGCCCAAAAATTGCTTATACCTAAACCCTTGGAACTGCCCCATAACCAAATCAGACTGAATGCTCAAGAAGGACTAGAATTGGGGCCTTCTGGATATCGTTTTTATTGTGCATTCCACTTTCAGTACTGCTTGCGTCTGAAAAAGTTTTGGGGTGGACCTACTGCTTCGTTTCCCATGTTCTGTAACTTCCCGCTGAAATCCTTTAACTTCTGATATCACAAATGTACTGGGCCTTTTTGTGTGTGTCCTACTTCTGTTGCACTATAGTGAACTGTATAAGTGCCCTACCAGATAGTAAGGATGCTAGGACATTTGAGAAGCATTGCAGAAAAATGGCGAATCATGTGTGGATGGCCCTGTATAAATCTACCACTAATGCACTATTATAGCGCAAACAACATGTTGCCGAACGCACCCTCAAAGAAACACCAGTCTGGAGGTGCCCGTAATATTAACCACCATTTAAGCTTGATGCAGGTGAATCAGGACGAGCCCCAGAGTCTGAATGAGCCTTTTGAAGAACATCCCTCACCTTCAGATTGAATATTTCCCCATCCGGTCACCCAGCAGTATTCGTTCAAAGGGAACTGTGCAGAGGACTCTGGCAGGCAGATGGGGAGGATGTGGCTGGTGAACTTCACAGGGGACTTCAGCTTAATTAAAGCAATATCTCCACTGGAGGCATCCAGGCCATTGTAGTCAGGGTGGAGGATAATCTGCTGCACGTCAGATATCACTGCATTATCTGAGAGGTGTGAGAGCTGATTGGCACCTAGAAGGACATTGTATTGGAACCCGTTTCTGTGAATAGAAGGGCAAAGCAAGCAAGCAAGTAAGCAAGCAAATAAATAAATGGATCTGGCAATGCTGACCTTTGACTTCCTGCTGCTCACCCTAACCCTGTATCCCCCAGAGAACTACAATTTGAAGAGCTCAATTCCCTAGAAGAATGATGGATTTTGAAACTATTCTGAGAACTGTAGCTCTGTGTGGGGAACAGGAGTCTCTTAACAACTCTGAGCACCTGTAACATACTATGCTTTTTTTTGGGGGGGGAAGCCATGACTGTTTAAAGTGACATGGTTCTGCTTTAAATGTATTGTACACCTGAGACACCAGGTAGCTGACAGGCAGGCAGAGGATATTAGCCCGCTTGGTAACGGCTTCACAGCAATACCTATCAGATACTCACCTGTTGAAGAAGCAGTGAGCTGCTGAGAGCACCCACTGCTTGGCTATGAGGGAGCCTCCACAAATAGGATATGAGTTCCGTAAAATGCTGACCTGCCAGGGCCACGACCCATTTGAGGCTGGTTGGCCACCAACAATTCGTGGAGAGTTTATTGGTTGCCCACACTCTGTGAAGGATGAGGAAGAAATGAGAGGACTTGCTATTATGGTTTGCAGCACAGCCATGTTGGATCTCTTCGAGCAGAACATGATGATGATAATAATAATAATAATAATAATAATAATAATAATAATAATATTTATACCCCGCCCTTCCCAGTTAAGACCGGGGTCAGGGCGGCTAACAACAAGAATATCAAAGCAAGCATAAAAGAAACAATTTAATTAAAATGCAGATTAAATGCAATGTTAAAATTCAATTTTAAAATTAGGAATCTACAAGTGCAACCTCATTTAAATATATGTAGGGTAAAGCCTTAGGGGAGGGTAACATCGGGGTCAGACTGAGTCAGTCCAAAGGCCAAGTGGAACAGCTCTGTCTTGCAGGCCCTACGAAAAGACAACAACTCCCGTTGGGCCCTAGTCTCCTGAGAGAGAGCGTTCCACCAGGTCGGGGCTAGTACTGAGAAGGCCCTGGTCCTGGTTGAGGCCAGCCTAACCACCTGGTGACTCAGGATCTCCAGTATGTTATTATGAGGACATGAGGAATCAAAATTTCTGAATTTGAATTGGTTTGCCAGTAGTCAGTGTTTGCAATTTTCAAAACAAGATTTCCAGTTATCAATTCTACTGGATTTAGTGAGCATTTAATCTGGTAAGTAAAACTGACTTACTGTTTCTTAACACAACATTTATTGCCCAATAGTTTCTCCTCAGAACATGTGGCCCAATGCTGTGCATGCTTATCACAAGTAAGTCTCATTTTCTTCAATGAGACCAAGGACCCAGCAACACGTGGTGTTAATTATGTGGTTTGCCATTGAGTCGTTCACAGATTTCCAATGTGGGCTCCTGGATCCGGATTGGAACCTTGATGTGTGCATTTGGGAACCTTAACCATTTAGCCTCACCACAGCCATGATCAGGATCAGGCCCTCCTCTGCATGGGGGAGAGGTTACCCTTCACAGTTCTCTGTTGTCCATCAAGGCAAGGAGCCTGGCTGGAGAGAGGTGTGGTCTTTGGAGGGTACATGAAATGGGGAGAGCCTTGAGGACTGACTAGCTTCCTCATCCCTGTTTGTGGCTTGGCTTAATGCAGGGGTCCCCAAACTTACGTCGCCAAGGGCCGGTGCCGCCAGCGCTGATCATGCTGCGGGCTGGAGCGCGCAGGAGTGCGCACCCATAGGTGATTTCTGGCACACTTCCGGGGCGCTGGAACACCGGAAATAGCTTGTGCACATGCACATGGGCCTCCTCTGGCCCAGAAGTGTGCCGGAAATTGCACTTGTGCATGCGTACAAGCTATTTCCGATGCTCTGGCGACCCGGAAGCTGTTAAGAACGGGAGGTGGCAGCGGGCGGCGGGGGTTGCCGGGGGCCGCATAAAAGACCCTCGCAAGCCACATCCGGCCCCCGGGCCTTAGTTTGGGGAAGCCTGGCTCAATGTCTTAAGGAAGTTGGTAATCTAGAAGACATTGCTTCTGAAAACCACGCAACAACACCTGGAATGGGAGAAACCTCTTGCTCTATTCTTGTAATGTGCTGGAACCAGCTTGATTTGGATATACTGTCTTCATATTAATGTGGCACATTAAGAAGTATCTCATCTGAGGTGAGGAGATTGGATAACATGACCTCTGTTTTTAGCAGTCCTCGTTTGGTTTTGATCTCCACCCCCCGGGTGAAACTCCGGCACAGAAATGCTTCCAATATATAGAATTGCTCTTACCTGCTGTTGAGTTGGCAGCACCTGAGGAAAATGAAAAGGCAGATTCTTCAGGTAAGAAATATTGTAGAAGAAAGATACAGTGTAGGATTGCATGTAGGAACAAGGGGAAGGAACCTGGTCACATGGGCCAATTTCAAGAATTCATGTATCTGCTTATGTGGTACCTGTTACTCCTCCCTTTATGCAAGCCATAACCAAAGCAAGAAACTCCCAATTAACTTTAGTACCCCCCCCTTTTTTTTTAGATCCTGGGGCAGAGGCACAAACTTCTAAAGAGGTTTGTGGGGACCTGACGTAATATCCTGATGTCACACACACAGTGTTGTGAGAAGCCAGGGAACAGAGCTCTAAACACCCTCTAAACATTGAGGGGGCCCACCCCCCTAAAAATGCCCCCTGAAAGTGCCTTGGTTCCTAGGAGCAGGTGAGTATGGGGTGTGGCTTGAAGGAGTTGTGGGGGGATGTGGGCAGGTCAGGTGTGGCAGGTATTCAGTATTGGCAAGCAATGTGAACAGGGGTGCGTTCCCTAGGGCTACAATAGAACAAAGGCTCTCAGAGCTTTTAGATGCCGCTACTTAGGAGCAGCAGGGGTACAAGAGAAAGCTCCTAGCACAATTCTTCCCTCTAAGTTCAGTAGAGGGCAAGTTTGCCCCTCCACTCTTTTGGTTTAGAATGAGGGGCACAGGATGAATAGGGTTGCCAGACTCAACAGAGGACAGGATTTCTGTGCCTTTAATTGCCCTGCTCTCTCTCTTTTTTAAAATTAATTTATTGAAGATTTTCCAACACACACATACAGAAATACAAAACATACAGACACACACACTTACCCATTACAAAAATTACAAGAAAAAAAAATACAAAAAAGAGAAAAAAATGCAAGAAAAAAAATGCAAAAAGCACAAAAACAAATATAAAACAAAAAATTATCAAGAAACAATATCTTAATCAACACCTTTTGGACTCCCTCTACCTCCCCCCCCTTGGGTCCCTAATTGAATATTATTTAGACAGTATTCATTGTACTTATGCCAATTTTACATATTATTTTCTCAAATCTCTATTCTTATTTCTAACCCCCAATCCTATACTTCTAAGTCCCTTTCTACATTCTATAACTTTTTCCCTTCTGTCTATAATTTTTATTAACAACCAATCATCATTCTAATATTAATTCTTAAATCATAAATTGTTACAAACCATTATAACATTGCTCCCCCTCCCCCCCTGGTCCAGGTATTCCAGAAGATTGTAGCGAAAGTCCATACCAGTGTCAGGCCATTTCAATCGTCCCTCTCTAACCACATTTAAAATATATTAACCCACTCCCACCCTTTCCCACAGGTTCCACCAAATCCTTTCCTCCCACTTCTGCCGTTTCCCACCTGTACTTTTCTGTCTACCTTCCCAGGGGGCACCCTGCCCTCCCTCTCTCACTAGGAGGACAGGTGCCCTGCTCTCTTTTGAGTCTGGAAACCTTAAAGAGAAACCAGCAGACCCTCTTCAAGGTTTCCAGACTCAAAAGAGAGCAGGGCAATTAAAGGCACAGAAGTCCTGTCCTCTATTGAGTCTGGCAACCCTAATGATGAAGCCAGGTAGACTTGACTCTCAAAATCCTTTGCTCTTAGAAAGAAGTATTCTGTGTTATGCTGAGCATGTGGTTTCCTTTCCTCGTCAAAGCAACAACAATTGCCTGTGTTTTTGTGTGAAGGAGAAATACTGTTTTGACAGCTTCCCACCTTTGCATTGCATGGCGTAAAGGTGCAAGATGCATCAACCTTGCTGAGATTAAGATGTCGTTAATGTGAGATCTTTGTCCATGGAGTTTTCTTGGCAGGGATACTGGAGTGGCTTGCCAGTTCCTTCTCCAGGTGGATCACGTTTAGTCAAAACTCTCCACTATGACCTATCCATCTTGGGTGGCCCTGCATGGCATAGCTCATAGCTTCTCTGAGTTATTCAAGCCCCTTCGCCACGACAAGGCATTGATCCATGAAGGGAGACATCACCTTGCCGACAAAGGTCCGTATAGTTAAAAGCTATGGTTTTCCCAGTAGTGATGTATGGAAGTGAGAGCTGGACCATAAAGAAGGCTGATCGCCGAGCTTTTTATTTAAAATAGGTTTATAGCTCAAGATTCCCTTCCTATCCCCTAAATGCAGGCTGCATGGAGGGGATTTCTGCATTTCCCGAACCCTATAAGTCAGGGCCGGCTCATCGTAGACCCCCGGTGGCGCAGGGCACCATGGCGCCGGCCCGCCAGGAGGGCGCCGCGAGCTGCGCCCACCCGCTGGCTGCCGGTCTGCCGCGCAGCTGCGCCTGCCCGCCCGCCTGCCGTGCAGCAGCGCCTGTTGCACCAGCGCTGTGCGCGGCGCCCACCCGCCCACCGCGCTGGGAAATGGGGTGGGAGGGCGCCGGAACGGGGCGGGAGGGCGCCGGAGTGATCCGGCGCACCACGGCTCCGGGGGCGCTTAAGACGGCGCTGCTATAAGTCACCTTGTAGTATGGTCAGCTGCAGAAGCCACACAGCCAGCATGAAAGACACAGTTGCCATGTCCCTCTTCTGAAGTGTCCTCTGAGTGGTTGAGCGCCAGTCGGTTCCGGATAACAGACGTTTTATTTCGGTCTGAATGTCTTCTAGGATCAAATACAATAACAAGGGTGAAAGGATAATGCTTCCTTCACTGGAGATGCAGCACAGAACCCCCAAGTCCCTCAATCCTCTGGATCCTAGCAGCACCAGCACCCCAAATCGCTGCTGACCTCCTGAGACCTCCTGTCTCCTTCATGCCTTGGGCTATGGTTGGCAAACTTTCTTGCTTGAGTGATATTATGGATTTGGAAGACTTAGATAAAAAGTAGTACGTAAGTGTTTTAAAATAAATCAATAAAAATAAACAAATTACCCATTAAATAACAGTGTAAAATAGTGATTGGGGTGTATGGGGTATTAGGGGAGGAGTAATACCTCTGGTATGGGACGCAGGTGGCGCTGTGGGTTAAACCACTGAGCCTAGGGCTTGTCGATCAGAAGGTTGGCAGTTCGAATCCCCACGACGGGGTGAGCTCCCGTTCCTCGGTCCCAGCTCCTGCCAACCAAGCAGTTCGAAAGCACGTCAAAGTGCAAGTAGATAAATAGGTACCACTACAGCGGGAAGGTAAACGGCGTTTCCGTGTGCTGCTCTGGTTCGCCAGAAGCGGCTTTGTCATGCTGGCCACATGACCCGGAAGCTGTATGCCGGCTCCCTCGGCCAATAACGCGAGATGAGCGCCGCAACTCCAGAGTCGGTCACGCCTGGACCTAATGGTCAGGGGTCCCTTTACCTTTAATACCTCTGGTGGGGGACAGATGGATGCCAAAAACAATAAAATAACAATAACAATATATTGTTGTTGTTGTTGTTTTGTAATTTTTTAGTTTATTTACAGATATACAAGCTGAGCATAGTACACTTCCTCCCTGCAGCAGATCTTCCGCCTCCCTTTAGGAAGATATTGGCACCGTGCCTTCCCAGCTCTCCCTCTTGTTGCTTTTGCATCTCTCCAAAACTGCTTCTTCTCTTCATTTCTGCATGCACATACCTGCTCCTTGGCTTGGCAGAGGGAGCTGGGCGTGCCACCTTTTCCAATCTCAGAACCTGGGCCAGGACCTTTGCTTCCTGACCAAAGCACTGTCCTGCAGAAACTCTGGAGAAGCTAAGCAGTTTTGGAGGGAGACCACCAGTAAACCATGTTCATGAAGTCCCCAGCTCCGAGGAAGGTGGGAGGAGAAATAAACAAACAAATAACCTCAGAAACAGAGGGGCACTCCCCCCTTGCCTCTTTTAATCTACTAGAGAGAGAGAGAAATGCAGTACTAGGTTAACAGAAAAACGCTGACTTTTCCATTTCCCAATTTCACACACAGAAGCACACCACCCAGCTGCTAAGATAGCTTTAGAAAGGATACAGTGGAACCTCGGTTTTCGAACGGTTTGCTGACTCAAAAGTTTTTTGTTTGAGCCATTTAATTTTATTTACAACTTCTTTGTTTAGTAAATTCTCCACTTGTGTTTGTAATATCCTAATCCTCACTTTGGCTTCCTCGTCTTTAGGATTTTTTGCCACTTCTTTTTCATTCTGTCTTATTTCTTTAATCATTAGGTGGACGTTTTGATCTCTGTTTTTCTTTTTCATAGCAGATTGTTGGACGCAGAACCCCCTCATACATGCCTTACTGGCACCCCAAATTATATCAATCTCCGTCCCTTGTTGGTTATTAATTTGAAAAAAATTCTTATAACATATCTTTGGCTGTTTAAACTGTATCTCATCATTCAGGATACTCTCATTTAGTCTTCACCTTTTCATATACTCCTTCTTCTGTGTTATTTCCAGCATTGTTGGGTTATGGTCTGACATTACTGTGGGCAAAATTTCTGCTTTACTTGGTCTTAATACTATTTTATTGGAAACCCAAATATTATCTATTCTACCTCCCAATTTTTGGGATTCCGAGAAGTGTATAATATCTTTCCCATTTGGGTGTTTAATCCTCCATATGTCGAAAAGATCAAGATTCTCTACTAATTGGAAGAAGGAAGATGGTAACTTCTCACCATTCATAACCCTATCTCTTTCTGTTCTGTCCAAGTCTACAGAGTCCAAGTCTACAGAGGTCACACCATTAAAGTCTCCTACGAGAATTATATTTTCATTATTATGATTCCAACTTTTTTCTTTCTAAATTCTTATGAATTTCTGATTTCTTACTATTTGGGGCATAAATTCCGATAATAGTTAATTTCTCTCTCCCATATTTTATTTCCGCCCCTAATACTCTACCTTCCTCATCTTTGAACAGTACAGTAACTTTGGCTCTAGGTTGGGGTTAACATACATCACAACCCCCCTCTTCTTCTCTGAACTTGCTTAAATAAATTCTGAACCCAGTCTTTTATTAATTAGAATTCTTCTGTGTTTCCTATTTTATATGGGTTTCTTGGAGGCATATAATATCCCATTTCTTTTTAAATTTATGTTCTATTTTAGATTTACTATTCAGACCATTAACATTCCATGATATACATTTGAGAAGGGATGCCTCTTTTTAAGCCCTTGCTACAAACAGGCAACCTGTTTATGGAGCATTCACCCTAATTTTTTGGCAGGGAGGTTTGCTGTCACTGTGCTAAGTGGGTATTCTCCCACACTTCCTAGTGCCTTTCTCTTCACTCTCATCACAAAAATATCTAATTTTGCTAGGAACTGGGTTTGTTATGCACAACCTGATTTTGCTGGTTATGTCATGGAATCCCCCTGCCCCGCAAAATAGTGAGTCTAGAGCCGTCACTCTTTAAACCCATCTCCTTTTTACACCCCTGAAAGGTGGGGAAAACTTGAGGGATTGATTCCCACTCACCAATCCATCATCTTTTAGCACAATTAGTTGCAGCAGCCGCAGTACCAGTAAGGAGGGCTAAACGACATGCTCCACTCGCTTCTGACTCGGCAGTCCTTCTCTGAAGTATCTTTTCCACCGTGGTTCTTTTCCAGCGAATGCCAGGAAAAGCTGAACTTCGATCTCAATTAACTGTGCTATATGATGTTCTATATCAAAGGGCAAGGGTGGCCCTTCTGTGAATTTCCTCCTCTTTGGGTTCCCGAGAGTCTCTATGTCTGGAGTGGGGATGCAACATATAAATCTCAGTTCTTTGAATACATACCCTCCAACATTTCACTGATGAAAATAGGGACATCCTTTTCCATAAAAATAATTTTATTGTTTATACAGTCATACCTCGGTTTAAGTACGCTTCGGTTCGAGTACTTTCAGTTTAAGTACTCCGCGGACTCGTCTGGAACAGATTAATCCATTTTCCATTACTTTCCATGGGAAGGTTCGCTTCAGGTTAAGTACGGCCTTCCGGAGCCAATTACAGTCATCCTTTGGGTTAAGTACGCTTTGGGTTGAGTACTCTGCGGACCCGTCTGGAATGGATTCAGGGCCGTCTTAAGTGCCCTTGGCGCAGTAGAGTGACAGATCCCTCTGGCGCACCCCCGCCCCGTTTCCCAGCGTGGTGGGTGGGTGGGCGAAGCTGCGCGGCGGGCGGGCAGGCACAGCGCGGTTGCCGTGGGCGCAGCTGCACCTTGAACCGGCGGACCGGCTGGCCAGCGGGTGGGCGCAGCTCGCGGCGCCCTCCTGGCGGGCCGGCGCCGTGGTGCCCTGCACCACCGGGGGTCTACCTAGAGCCGGCCCTGAATGGATTAATCCACTTTCCATTACTTTCAATGGGAAAGTTTGCTTTAGGTTAAGTACGCTTCAGGTTAAGTACGCCGCGGACCCATCTGGAACAGATTAATCCACTTTCCATTACTTTCAATGGGAAAGTTTGCTTCAGGTTAAGTACGCTTCAGGTTAAGTACGGACTTCCGGAACCAATTAAGTACTTAAACCGAGGTACCACTGTACTCTGGGCAGCTTCCAACATATAGAAAAACATAATGAAACCAGGGCTTTTTTGAGCCAGAACCAGCACTTTTCTCCCCTGGGGGTACGCATACCCCTAAACATTTTGTGAATCTAAATTTGGCCTCATTGAGGGGCAGTATTTCAATATGAGTAGGAAAATGAGCACTAGCCAGAACTCACCGGAACTTAGTTCCGGCACCTTTCAGGTGGGCCCCATTGCCATTATAAGAGAACAAGGGAGGTGTTCCTGGTGAGTTCCAGCACCTCTTTCTTTTCTTTTTCTTTTAAATAGCACTGAATAAAACAATAAACATTTAAAAAATACTGGGCTGCCTTCAGATGTCTTCTAAAGATTATATTGTTACTTATCTCCTTGACTCAGAGGTCACATGCCTCCATACCTGCCAAGATTTCTCCGATGAAAATAGAGACATCCTAAGGAAAAGTGGGACATGTTGGGATCAAATAAGAAACCAGGACAGCTTTTGTAAATCCAGGACTGTCCCTGGGAAATAGGGGCACTTGGAAGGTCTGTTGAATTATCTAAGCCCCATTGCAACACCTCAAATCCTAACACTCTCCCACAACCCCAGACCTGTCATCTCCCCAATCCTGCTACTGGTGTTGACAGGTTTTCTGGCCAGGTTCCTGTGTCTTTAAGTCAGGCAGGGCCGACTCAAGGCATTTTTGCTGACTGAGGTGAACAATCAGATGCTTGAATTGGAGGAACAGTGGCAGGCTGACTTTTGAATCTTATTTCAACACTGACAAAGTACAGTGCCCTCGATGGCACCTGAGTGCAGTAGGCTTGTGTAAGGGGCAAAGGGCAAGCTATGCGGCATGTATAGAATTGTAGAGCTGGGCCTCCATGAGTCATCTAGTCCAACCTCCTGCAATGCAGTATAGTTCAGCCCTCCAACATTTCAATCTTCTTCCCTGTTGTATCTGCCACACAGGGGGAAGTGGCAGTTTCAAAAAAGGTTTGAACCCAGAGCTCGTTTCCAGAGCTTGGAAAGGCTTTGTTGTAGAAGCTTTTTGTGTTGTGCTCATCTCTGCTATTTGTATTTGTTAAAACTGCCTTAACAAAATAACAACCCCTCAGTGTTACTCCATCCCTGCTTTACTCAAACCTTTATTGTATAAAACCATCATTTTCTTCTCAGTGTACTGCTACCTCTGCTTTACTCAAACATCTGCTGTTGTTTAAAACCACCATTTCTTGACCTAACTCTAACCTTGTTCTGGAAGCAATTTTTTGCTGGTGCTACTCTTACATTTTGTTATTTGAAAGTTTGGGAAACGACACTTCTTGAAATATCACCATATTAAGCGAAGGGTCTTGAGGGGTCAAATTAAAGAGATTTGTCTGTTTGGTGCAATGTTATTATGTTTGCCAACAATGAGGAATACCATATTGTCTTACACTGAATCTAACCAAAGACTTTATAATCTGAACAAAAAAAGAGAGACATTGCATGTTATTCTTAAGTTCTTCTTTATGGAGGCGAGTCTTTAATTATTGGCTGAGCCTCTGGCATAGACTATCTTGCCATTATCTGGTGCATTGCCTATGACGAGATGAGTTTGACAGTCCACGGTCAAGTAAAATCCATGCCAAACTCTTGTCTTATGGAATTTCTCCGTCAGACGTATTAAATCTAGACCTCGCCTCAGCCAAAAGACTCATAAAACAAAGACTAGATGACAATGAGTTACAACATAATCTTATGACTGGTGGTGGGGCTTGTTCTCCCTTGAATCATGGTATTACCCCAATGTACCAGGTTCCATCATATCTATCCGCCCTCTCCGCAGCGACTCATAGATTTGCGTTCATCAAAGCAAGGTTTAATGTTTTTCCATCAAATGTACTGAACCATAGGTTTTCCAAAGGCCTAATTTCTGTTCTATGTGCTCGCGACAACAGATCAACAGAATCCCTTTCTCATATAATTTTTAATTGCCCCCTATACATTGCAGCCCGGTCCAATATTCTGAAGCTGTTAATCCTGGAGATCGCCGATAAACCATCCGAGTCTCACCTAGCATGTACGCTACAAGACAATGATCCGTACAGGACCCTATTGGTAGCAAGGTTTTTGGTCTCAGTCCTCGCGTACGAGAAACAAGCAGGAATGCTCCATGATTATTGATACCCTAATATAGTTTCCTATATGTCCTATGTAAATACAAAATGATTCATCCAAAGTTCATCCAAGGCTCTTCCCCCCAAATGCTGTCGTGTAATCCCACAGATCTACTATATTTATATGTTTGAAATTTGTATCTCTGTTTTTTACGTCTGATTTATTTTTGTGGTGTGGGCTTATAGCCGAATAAAGATTCATCTTATCTTATCTGCATGTTATTCTGTATTTCATGAAAATCTTTAATAAAAATTATTTTTTAAAAAAACCAATGAAGAATACAATCAATTGCTACTGAGGTCTTTCCAAAGATTTTGGTTAATATAATAACTCTTCCTATCTATGCCTCTCTCCACTGACGTGTAAGGGGTATTCATATGGTGAGATTAGTATGAATATATTTGGATATCGAGTTCTCCCCTTTTTTCTGTAAGTACATTCATGCTGGATACAATGGGCCCTTTGCCTGACCCAGCAGTTTCTTCTTACATTCTTATGGAAACTTCAGGTCAAGAGGCAGTCTATCTAGATTCCTAGGTTTCTTGGGGTATTTGGCAGCAAGACTCGTCTGATGTTCTTATGAGGGCGCCAAGTTGACGAAGGCTGAATTAGATACTGGAGGTGGGGAGATGCTATTCTCTGGCCCCACTCCTTCTAGCAGTCCCTCTATCATTGCTAAAGTTGCGTGATTTGTGTGTAGGGATGCTGCCGCCTTGTTTGCTTTTAATTCTTTGAAGACTTTTAGCAGACACATGATCATCCCCTCCTTTTGAAGTTGTATATATATATATATATAAAAGCCTAGCAAGCAACGATTCCTTCCTCAAACATCCCCCTCGCCTTCTCCAACACCCACCCACCCACAATTCTGTTCCATGTTGTGGTATGGGGCCTGCCCAATCCTGCAAGGGTGCTTCACCCAAAGCACAAGCGAGGAGAGCCCTGGGCTCAAGTCTCACTTCTCGGCCGATATGAGATTGGACAGCGCCCCCTAGGGAAATCCAGCGTCGCTATCTGCTGTGATCAGCAAGTAGATTATTATTTTAAAATATGATGAAAGAAAATGCCCCCCCCCCAAGTTGGCAGGTATGCCCCTCCCAGTACTTTTATATGCGGATGACGCAGTCCTACTTTCTTTTTCCTGTGTTGGTTTAAGGAAACTTCTGAGATCACTTGCTAATTATTGTCCAGCTGAACAATTATCAATAAATTACAACAAATCTAAAATTATGGTTTTTTTTTAAAAAAAACCAAACACAAATGGAGAATTGATGTCAAGAATGCTTTGATGGTGTTTCCTGCTTGGCAGGGGGTTGGACTGGATGGCCCTTGTGGTCTCTTCCAACTCTATGATTCTATGATTATAGGTAGCAACATTTAAATATCTGGGAAAGGGGCTCATGGCATCATCAGATGAAAAACGCCATTGCTAACACAGGAAGGGCTACTAAAGCCCCAACAAGATTTTTTTTAACGGGAAAGGGGGTCAATATGTTCCGGCAGCCTCCCAGGTCTTTGCTACAAAAATACTCCCGCAACTCACTTATGGATCCCAGGTCTGCAGTTTTAAAAATTTCACGCCGGTGGAGGCATTTCAAAACGAATTCTACCGCTGTCTATTGGGGATCCCCCCCCTTGTGTATCTAATATAGCCGTCTGCTTAGACGTTGGACAACTACCCGTGAACATGCGGCTGTGGATTCTAAAGATACACTACTGGTTAAAACTTATCTTCTTCCCGGCTGGGTTGGCACCTTTAACATTGTTAGACACCTATCATTCTAACTCGAAAGTTTCCCTGTTTGAAAAGATAAGAAGCTTGGGATTTCCTCCGCAGATCTTGATAGCGGCAGGATACGAGAGAGCCAGAAGTCAAGTGCTCCAACGTATAAGGAACGTGGAGCTGCAGTGTCATATGGGCAAAATGGACAAAGATGCCACAATAAGAGATTTTGGGAGAGGGTTCTCACCCGCAAATTACCTGGCAAAACTGCAAATACCCAAGTATAGACATTCCTTTACCTTGGTCAGATTTAATGTGTTGCCCTCCGCCCTGTTGCTAGGCAGGTATGAGGGTAAACCATATGAGTCACGCGTTTGCCCATGTGGCTCATCGGAAGTGGAAACAAATTTGCATGTATTGCTGCACTGCAGTTTCTATGAGGATCTATACCTGACCTTTATCACCCCAGCCTTACAAAAGCTTAAAAATGAACCAGAATCCCAACGTCTGAGAGCCTTGGTAGAAGACAAGGTCCCTGAAATTACGATCAATGTCACCAAATTCTGTGTATCTGCTATTAGTCACAGGAAACAAGAGCTTTCCAATGTCAATACGCAGGCGAATGCGAATATTTAATTTTAATTATGTCATTTAATTTTAAAGTGTTGTTATGGCCTAATTTGTATTGAAATTGTCCTCTGTTTATTTCTGTGTTATCCTTTGTTGAATAGTTGTATGACTCGATTTGGTCTGTGACCGTTTAAAAAAAATTGATTTGATTTGATCACTCCCCTCAAATATCCCCAGAGTGTTCCGAGTGCTTCAGGCCCATAATCTCCCCCCTCACTCTAGAACGCTGTGAAGCTGAATGTTGGATGGTTTGGGACAGAGAAAAGAAAGGGCTCCTTCATAGTTAAACCGTGAAACTTGCTCTTGCAGAAGACAGTGATGGCCAACAACCTGGGTGGCTTTAAAACAGGGCTGGACAAATTCATTGTCCCTGACAACCTTGAAATGGCTACTAGTCACATGCCCTCATGACTAATAATTTCAGGGTTGTCAGGGACAAGATCTTTCAGCCATCCATGATGGGATCTTGCTATGCAACCTAAATGGTGCCTCTACGTTTGCCCTCTGCAGCTAATTGAAGCTGCAAGTGGATGGGGTTTGGATTTGAGGAATCAACATAGAAGGAAATTCCACAGGGAGGTACATAGATCTTCTATGTAATATTCACTTTGGCCCCCTCAAACAACACCGCCTGTGCTTTCCAAACATACAAACATCCTGTCCTAGTCTTGCCATTTCTACGTGGTTCCTTCATAGCCGGGCGGAAAATACTCTGTACTCTAGGAATGGTGGCTAGTTAAAGAGGGAAGGAGAAATCACCCTTTATAAATATACATGATGTGGTTTTTTTTATCATGCAGCATTATGTAGTAGTCACTCCAAACAAACACATTAGTTTCCTGGTTTGAACAACAATAAACAAAATATTTTGATTTTTTTTAAATAAATAAAAAAACACTGTAAAGGGTGTGACTCTGCATGCAGCATGAGATGCAAAACAGACCATAGAGAAGGAAATGGTTAGAGCAATCCACAGAAGCCATAAATGGGCAGGATATTGGGTGTGATCACGTTAGTCATGCTCAAAGTAGATCCCCTGCAGTCACAAAAAATAGCATTTTAATGTGCATTTTTGTAATGTTGTATGCAATTCTACTTAATATGCATGTTTGCAAGCCGCTCAGAATGGCTGGGGAACCCAGCAAGATGGGTGGGGTATAAATATTATTATTATTATTATTATTATTATTATTATTATTTATTGTAATGTAACATATTTTTGTATTAAAAATAAAAATAAATAAAAAAATTGTCCAGTAGCACCTTATAGACCATATAGTTGGTCTATAAGATGCTACTGGTCAATTTTTTATTTTTATTATTTTTATTTCGACTGTGTCAGACCAACATGGCTACCTACCTGAATATTTTTGTATGTCATTTCCACTAATATATCCAGGTTTTAATCACACTTCCTCCTGATGTATGTGTTCTTTTATGCATTATTTCTTTGGATAACTGCAGCACAAAATTAGGAGGATTAGCTGTGTTTTCATTTGCATGTAGTTTTGGAAGCGTGAATTATGTAAGTTTGCATTAAAATGCAAACTCAACCAAATTTATTCCCTGAGCCTATTCGAAGGAGAGGGCACTTGTGAGGAGGCAGTTGCATCAACCCTCTGGGCTGTTTCCTCATTCCAAAACTCAACATAGTTTTACAGAATCCAGCACCAGCTATAAAAATGTGCATGTCAGTATTGCTGCCACACCTACTGCAATGAATACCAATAGGAGGAATTTATTTCATTTGCTTTCGTTCTTTTACTTCCATTTATTCCATTGTTATACTATCATTCGACGGCAACTATAGACTTGCTTTGGTTGTATTCAAAACACTATGTGTAGCCACCGATGGCTACACAAATAAAGTTCCAGTGTGGTTGGTAACCGTACCCACTCAGTCATCCAGCATTGTAAGTCATGTCAGGCCTTCTATTTAACAGGTTTAATGTTAATAATGCAATGGATGGACACAAACCACTCACACCCACTACCCACAGTGGAGGCACCAGGCGAAAACATTCCCCTTCAACCAGGCCTTGGGATGATTAACATGCGATGTCCTTTTAATTATGGGTTTACTTTGGTTTTGTTCTTGTTTTTTTATTAAGCACTTTGTGTATCTATTTTGTATTTTTATGCTGTGATTTGCTCTGGGATCTTCGGATGAAGAGTGGTATGCAAACTTAATAAATAGTAAAAGAAGAAGAAGAAGAAGAAGAAGAAGAAGAAGAAGAAGAAGAAGAAGAAGAAGAAGAAGAATCTGGAGCACGGGTCCTGTATGCCAGTGCTGTATGCCAGTGCTTAACAGTTAAGTCCAGTTGCAGATGACTCTGGGGTTGCGACGCTCATCTCGCTCTATAGGCCGAGGGAGCCAGCGTTTGTCTGCAGACAGTTTTTCCCGGTCATGTGGCCAGCATGACTAAGCCACTTCTGGCGAAACCAGAGCAGCGCACGGAAACACCATTTACCTTCCTGCTGGAGTGGTACCTATTTATCTACTTGCACTTTGGGGCGTGCTTTCGAACTGCTAGCAGGAGCTGGGACTGAGCAACGGGAGCTCACCCCGTCACGGGGATTCGAACCACTGACCTTCTGATCGGCAAGCCCATGAGGCTCAGTGGTTTAGACCAGTGGTCCTCAACCTTGGGCCTCCAGATGTTTTTGGCCTACAACTCCCATGATCCCCAGCTAGCAGGACCAGTGGTCAGGGATGATGGGAATTGTAGTCTCAAAACATCTGGAGGCCCAAGGTTGAGGACCACTGGTTTAGATTACAGCGCCACCCACGTCCCTCCTCCTCAGTACAGCCAGTGCTGTACTGACAGCCGCCCTAAAGCAACATTACAGGAGGAGCTAACATGGTGCCCATTAGAAGCTTTTGGTCTTCAGCCCTGATGTGGGGCAGCCAATAGCCAGACAGGCTGTAGTTTAATAGCATATGGAGGGCACCTCTTTGAATCCCCCATATCACCTCCAGAATCCCACATATTGTGTATTTCCTGTTCGTCACCCCCTCTTCCTTTGTGTTGAGCTTCTGGCAAGATGACAAATCTATGGGCAGGGACTGTTTGCTTTTGGCTGTGGTACAGGACCATACCTACCAGGTAAGCAGCATGCCGCTTCCAGACTCTGATGAATGTCTTTGGTTCTTGAAATTGCACTTCTCAAATAGTTGCTGCTGACGTAATTCAATATAGTTCAGCAGCTGAGGAAATTCCGAGACCTCCTGATCTCTGCTGGAAATTTGCAGCTCAAGGGATGGGATTCTAGTGTTTTGACAGCTGCTCTTTCAGGCAGGAGGTTAAGATAAAGACGGACCCTGTGTTTTCAGATTGTGGTGTACAGAGTGCCTGATGACCAAGAAATATCCCCATCACAATTTCGATGTTGCCCTTTATGCAGAGAACCTTGGGTTCTCATATTTTAGTGGCACCCTGTGTGATGCCAACATTTGGTGGCCCCTGCCTCTTGCCTTTCATTCTACGTCAGTTACAGCATTCCCTGCAGCACCCTCCAAGGCTCTGTGTCCAGTGCGACCTCAATCTGCCACTGCTTTATGTAAAGGGCCCAGTCTGTGGTTGAGTTCTTCCACCCTCTGTCTTTAGAAGGTTCCTGGCTGTCATCTGCAAGAAGACAGGAGGGCTGATGTGACTGGACTGTAATTTCCATCATGCGTGACTATTCATGTTGCTGCTGAAGCTGATGGAAGTTTTATTCCAACAATATCTGGAAGGCAGTGTTGGCTACTCCTGAAATAATAAAATTTCTGAACATAGTTCTTTTTTTTTGCCATATCATATTAAAACAAACCCCAACACTTTTCAACTCAAAATGTACAGTGTCCATTTTTTAAAATTGTTTGGTGGTATTGCTGTTCTGTCATAAAAGGTAAAGGGACCCCTGACCATTAGGTCCAGTCATGACCGACTCTGGGGTTGCGGTGCTCATCTCGCATTATTGGCTGAGGGAGCCAGTGTACAGCTTCCAGGTCATGCTGGAACATGTACAGCTTCCAGCTTACGGCGATGGGGTGGGGGGTGGAGAACGGGGGCGGCGGGGATGCAAACGCACGCGCTCCATCGCGCGCTCGCGTCACAATCCCTCACGGTCCCTTTCCCTCTTCCCCTCGCGCCGTTAGTCGGGAGGCGAGGCGTGGAATGGCGGTTTGGAGGGGAAGCCGTTGAGGGAGAGAGAACCGCATTCCACCCCCGGCTCGAGGGCGTGAGTGAGTGTGCGGGGACGGGGAGTGCGCGGGGATGGGGCTCTGTGTGCGTTCAGTCCCTGTGTCCGTGGGGCACATGCGCAGTAGCGCGGACACAGGGACTGGACGCAGAGACACAGGGACTTTATTATATAGGATGCTACTAAAGCAGCAAGAATGCTACATGCTCCAAAGTGGAAAGAAGCAGAAGTCCCAGCAAAGGAAGGATGGATTCAAAAACTTATGGAATTTGCAAAAAGTTGACACTTACCGAAAGAAAAAGAAATCAAGATAACAAACTTTTTATAAAAGAATGGAAATGGTTTATTGACTATTTACAGATAAATTGCAAACAGATAAAAACAATAGCAGGAGTATTGTAATAACCTGCAGTTATATAAGAGTATATATTTATAATAGATAATTAATTGAGCAAGTTAAATGAATTTGGATATGCAGAAGACATTAAAAAAATAAATTTAAGGAACCGCAGAAGGAGGGGGAAGGAAGTCAAATTTTGAAATGTTAAATTGATTGTAAAACTAATGAAATGTATAAATTTGAAAAGTATAAATTTTAAAAAAGAAAAAGATATTCCATACAATTGGTGGGCAGACTGGAAGCCGACAGATTGGTTTCTCACAAATGGGCCAGTACAAACGCCACTGAGGTGAACGTCACAACACTGGGTAGCCCACCAATTTCCCCACCACCCCCATTTCTACCCTGCATTCTCTCATGGATCCAGTTGGCATAGAAAGGCACTGAAATGTAGACACCTGGGCGGAAGGGTTGGCCACAGCCCCTTCCCCAGCTCACAACCCCAGCCTGCATCCAACCTTCTTTGAGATGGCAAACTAAGGGTCCCCCGGAGTCGCCCTGTGGAAAAAGAGATGGGAGATAGTACAGGATCTGTGGTGAACACGGCGGTGAGCACTCTGATTAGGAATACCGATTAGATGAGGGAGCTGGAATGAGGCTTATAACCAGGGGTGGGGAACTTGTGGCCCTCTAGATGACTCTGAACTCCACCTGCCAACAGCTTCAGCCACCATGGCTCATGGTCAGGGACGGTGGGAGTTGTTTTCCAGCAAAATCTGGAGGACAACAAGTTTCCAGCATCTGATTTAATCTTCATTTACCTCCGGCAGGTACTGACAGGATAGTGATCCTGTCAGCCTCAGCCCCCCCCTTCCACTGCACCTGCAATACCAGGGGTAAAAGTATTGCTCTACTTTGTAGGGTTCGAAAGACTGTTGAAAAAATTAATAAGTATTACGGTGGTACCTCAGTTTAAGTACATAATTGGTTCCGGAAGTCTGTACTTAACCTGAAGCGTACTTAACCTGAAGCGAACTTTCCCATTGAAAGTAATGGAAAGTGGATTAATCCGTTCCAGACGGGTCCGCGGAGTACTTAAACCGAAAGTACTCAAACCGAAGCGTACTTAAACCGAGGTATGACTGTATTCCGTTAAACAACAACAGCAACAACACAACTAATTCTAACAATTGTAGATGACATGGGCCATCTTAAAAGAGGCATTCAGGCCTGTGTGTGAGAGAAGGGGGGAAAGCGTAATCTGTGATGATATGTGTGGTGTCCATCTTTCAAAAACAATATAAATAGACTTTCTTCCTTTTAGAACGGATGGCTTTAATCTCAGATACAAATGTATGTGGATTGTACTGAGTTTCAACATTTGAGTCCCAAGCCATACACTTAAATGACCAAGGTTGCAACCCTATACCCATTGACCTGGAACTAAGTCTCGTTGAAGTGAACAGGACTCATTGGGGCAAACAACGGGTCCTTCAGAATCACCCTGTGGAGAAAGAGATGGGAGAAAACATGGAATCCATGGTGGAAAACTCTAGCAACAGATTCCAAATACTGATCAGCCGAGGGGGGCTGAAATAAGGTTTATAATAAGAGATGGGGAACCTGATGTTGTTGGTCTCTACATCCTAACAATTACAGCCAGCATGACCCATGGTCAGGGACCTGAGATGAACCCCACCAAACAGAAGAGGACTTGTTTCTGAGTTGGTATGTATGGGAAACTTTTTTATATGAAACTTTTATATTTTTAGGTTTTGTTGCTAAAACAAGCAGCACAGAAATATTTTTTAAACAAAACAACAAGAACTCTTGGGGAAATAGGTGAATCTGAAAAGCTGCAAGGTGCCATCTCCCAATGGTAGAACAAAATTAGCTAGACCAAATTTAGGAAGGAACAACGCACACAACGCAATCATTCATAGAATCGTAGATTTATAGAATTGTGGAGTTGGAAGGGACCCCAAGAGTCATCTAGTCCAATCCGCAGCAATGCAGGAATCTCCGCTAAAGCCTTCTTGGCAGATGGCCACCCAACCTCTGCTTAAAAACCTCAGAGGAAGGAGAGCCCACCACTTTCAAAGGGGGTCTGTTCCACTGTTGAACAGCTCTTACCACCAGGAAGTTTTTCCTGGTGTTCAGGCAGAATCTCTTTTCTTGCAAAATTTTCTTCCTAAAGATATGCGGTATTTTTCTTTTTACAATGCGATCATGCCAGTGTCTGCCTTTGTCTACGTTCTCTGGTGGCTGTATGAAGGACAGGTCATGGAGCAACCTACCTGGCAAGAATCTTTCCCACCTTCTGGGTAACCAGCACAGATCATATCCTGCTTGACAGGATCCTTCCTTGAGCCCTGCGCTGAGACACTGTTAAAGAGAGCATTGCATACTTCTCGGCTTATGAGCGGCACCTTCACTTGCTGGAGAGTCTGTGGGGCAGGTAAAGGCACTAGAAGAGAGAGAAAGGGAAAGTATTCATGGAATGCAGAGGCATTCAGTAGGACATAATTTTCACTGAGCACACTGTAGATATGTAGCTGCCACACTTTGGGACAACATCTCCTCCCGTATTTATTTCTAGGGAAACCTAACAGCCCAATACATTTTGCTGTCTGAGGCAAAATACAAAATTCCCTCCCCCTGAGATTCCATGAACAATACTGGTGTTTTCTTTAACACAGGCAGTGGGACAGAAGCTTCCACTGTACTTGAGGGCACCGGGCTAGTTTGAGAGCGCAAGGCAGATCACATGACACCTACAGTTCTGAGTACAGTTCAGCACCTGAGTCACCTGTACCACTCTGCCTAGTGGTAGGATTGGCCTTGGGGGGGAGGGGAAATGTTCATTTTGCAATTATTTATTAAAAATCCTCATGAAAATTCACCAGCATTTTTGTGCAAATTTCATTTTGGTATGCATTTTTTCTATGTTACTTCCGTGAGGGAAATGGATGGAGTACGCACGTGCATTCAACCACTTAATGGCATCCGCGTCGCCCAGGTGATCACAGCAACAGAGATAAGAAAAGAAGAGTCGTTCTGTTGTCTGGAGAGGTCACTTCCTGGTTTGCATGGAGAAACCGTTTTCAACAGAGCCCAGTGATGGAAGTGCACAGGTGTATTGAGGCAGCACTGGATGTTGAAATGTTGTGTCCTTAACAGTTTTGCGCCCAGGGCAATCGCCCCTGTGGACACGCCCCCCCCCACTGCCACATCCCAGAACTGTTCATTTGGATGAGTCACAGAGTCTGAAAAAGTGCTACAAAGAAAACCCCTCACCTCCAGTTTGAATATCTCCCCATCCAGTTACCCAGCAGTATTCTCCTGAAGAGAAGCTTGTAGAGGACCCTGGCAGGCGGATGGGGAGGATGTAGTCAGTGAAGTTCACAGGCGACTTCAGCTTGATTAAAGCAATATCTGCTGTGTGGTCAATGCTGCCATTGTAGCCAGGATGGAGGATAATCTGTTCCGCGGCAGATGCTACAGCATTATCAGAGAGGTTTGAGAGCTGATGGGCACCTAGGAGGACATCGTATTGGAACATGGGCCCGACTCTGTGAATACAAGGGCAAAAGATTTGGCTGACGTTTGATTTCCTGTGGCTCATGCTAACTGTATACCCCACAAAGAGCTACAATTCCAAGAGTTCAATTCCCTGGGAAGAAGGATGGATTTTGAAACCACTCTGAGAACTGTAGTTCTGTGTGAGGAATAGGACTTTCTTAACAGCTCTCAGCAAACTACCTGAAGGAGCGTCTCCACCCCCATCATTCTGCCCGGACACTGAGATCCAGTGCCGAGGGCCTTCTGGTGGTTCACTCGCTGCGAGAAGCCAAGTTACAGGGAACCAGGCAAGAGGGCCTTCTCGGTAGTGGCACCCGCCCTGTGGAACACCTTCTCACCAGATGTCAAAGAGAACAACAACTACCAGACTTTTAGAAGACATCTGAAGGCAGCCCTGTTTAGGGAAGCTTTTAATGTTTAATAGATTATTGTATTTTAATATCCTTCTGGAAGCCGCCCAGAGTGGCTGGGGAAACCCAGCCAGATGGGGGGGGGTATAAATAAATTATTATTATTATTATTATTATTATTATTCCAGCCCCCAGGTTTCTGCGGGGGAAGCCATGGCTGTTTAAAGTGGTATGATAGTGTTTTAAATGTATGGTGCAGCTGAGGCCTAAGACAACAGGAAGCTGGCTGGTAGGCAGCTGAAATTAGTCTGGTCTTGTAAGGTGAAGCTTTATAATGGCTTCAAAGCAATACATACTGAATGATACTCACCCAAAGAAGAAGCAGTGAGCTGCTGTCAGGACCCACTGCTCAGCTATGAGGGAGCCCCCACAAATAGGATAAGAAAACAGTGAAATGCTGACTTGCCAGGGCCATGACCCATCAGAGGCTGGTTGTCCCCCAACTATTCGTGGAGCATTTATCGGCTGCCCACTCTCTGTGGAAGAGGAAATAAGAGGGTTTGCCATTACGGTTTGCAGCATACACATAACGGAAGTAATGTAGCAGAAGAGGTGGAGAACACGAGGAAACAAAATGTCTAAATTTGAATTCGTTTACAAGTAGGGTGGTTTTTTTTTGCAGATTTTAAAACCATATTTATTGTCATTGATTCTCCTGGGTTTAATTTGCATTTCATCTGGTAAGTGAAATTGACTTTTTTTTATTTCTTAGCACATTTATAGCAGTTTTATTTCTGCTGTGCAAAATTAGGAAAAGGGTGAAGTTTGAAGGATGGCTGTATTTTGCTTTACATATGCTGCTTCAGAAAGTGCCTTTAATTACCTTTAAATGTGAACCAAATTTAAATTCTCACCCATCCTTACTCATACAGTATATGTGGTAGTGGAATCCTTGAGTCCTGGACTCCTAGCTCTCAGTTTGGGCATCCCTTTCTCCCATACGTCTTCCATCACCACAGCTAGAAGTAGAACCATGTAAAACCTTGGGGTGTTTGGTTTCCATGGGTCAGAGATTAAGATGACAAGAGTCATTTCAAGATTCTTTATATGAGATGCTTGATGGGTGGGCCTTTCTTCCACAGCTTAGTGGGCAAAGGAATTGAGACTGTTAACTTTTGTAAAGTAGAGCACATTCCAGCCACGCAAAAGTCCAGAGGCTTCTGCATCCCTGCACTGACATCTCTCCATCCAGATAAGAAAAAGGTAGCAGCACAGTTGAAGGACACATTCCAAGCAGGCAGAAGAGCCCAAGGGCAATATGAATGGCTGGCTGGTGGGGGTGGGTGACACTGGGAAAGGAGTGGAGCCTTTGGAGGGAGCATGAACTGAGGAGAATCTTGAGGACTGAATATTTCCTTCACCCTGGCATTACAGCGTGCAGCTTGGCACCATGGCTTAAGGAAGTTGGACACCTAAAATCAATTCTTACTGAAGACCATGCAACCACATCTAGAATGCGACACCTTGTTTGCTCTACTCTTTACTTGTGGTGGGGCAACATCAGCTTGATGTGGGTTTATCTTCCTCATATCAATGTGGCATATCAAGGAGTATCCTGTCTAAGGTGAGGATGTTGGATTAGAAGACCTCTGGTTTTTAGGAGGCCTTTTCTTTAGCTTCCTCCACAGAGATTCCTGTGCAAAACTCCTTCCAATGTATCAAACAACTCTTACCTGCTTTTGAGCTTGTAGCACCTGAGGGAAACAAAGAAAGAAGATACCCCAGGTAAGAGTCATTATAGAAGAAAGACACAGTGTAGGATTGTATGTATGAACGAGGGGGAAGGGAACCTGTTTACACTGGCCCACTTCAGACAAACATGTCTCGATTTAACAAGCCAAGGTATGCACAAATTCTTTGCTTGTGAACAGAGCCCCTTCACTCCTCTCTTTGGGCATGCCATACTCAAAGCAAGAAGCCTCTGGTTAACTCTAATATCCCATGTTCTGAGAACCAGGGTAGTATGTTTAGTCACTTTTAAACAAACCAGTTTATAAAAAAGTGGGTTGATATTGGTTTAATTGCCTGGCTAGTTCTGAATTTGGTAACCACAGTTTGCTGGTTTGGACAAAACATGAAACATGAAGCATCCTTAGAAGCTTCCTACTTTAATCACAGCTTGTGGTGAAGGGAGGAGGAAATAGGCTATGTGGGGTGGTTGCGGGCAAAAGGCATCATGTGCATATGTCAGCTTAATAACCTGACAGATGATTGTCTGTGAATGCAGCCAATCTTTTCCCAATTGGTTGAAAAATCAACACCTTTGACCAGCGGGGTAGGAAGATAGGGGCAGTGGGGGCGGTGCGTCCCAGGGGCGCCATCGCCGCTGCCTACCCCACTCCAAAATGTGCACCCTGCGCACGGCGCGTCCCGCCCCAAAATGCGCTGCTACGTCATTGCGCATGATGCGCTCTGCCCCCCAAATGCGCGCCACGTCACTGCGCACCCCACCCCCAAAACGCTCCGCCACTGCCTTTGACAATTGTGCCAGGAGTTCATTTTGAAACATGGTTCTCAGGGTGTATTCAGAACTACATTTGAATCTGGGCTCACCAGGACTTTTGTTCTTTTAATGTTATGGCTTTACCCTGGAACTATCTAGGTTGGGAAGAACAGACGTCCTAAGGAAAAGTGGAACATTCCAGGATCAAATCAGAAACAGGTACAGCTTCTGTAAATCTGGGACTGTCCCTGGAAAAATATGGGCACAGAGAAGGTATGATTTCCCAGGATCCCTTGCAACTTTTAATTTTTTAAAGAAATGAAACCTTGAAGTAACTGTTCTCCAAGCACTTCCCCAACTCCATCAGTCACCTTGTAGCATGGTCAGCTGCAGAAGCCACACGGTCAGTGCGGAAGTAACAATAGGCATTGCTGTCCTTCTGAAGTCTTCTCTGAGTGGTTCAGCTCCAGTCAATTCCAGACAACAGATGTTTTATTTCAATCTGAATGTCCTCTAGGAGCCGTACTATTGAAACACAATATCAACAATGAAAAGGCAATGCTCCTGTCATTGGACTGTCTGTTGCTGAGTCTAGAGAAGTCCTTGCAATCACTGGATCTCAGAAGCCGCAGCATCCCAAACCTCTGCCAACACCCTGAGAACGCCCACAGGTGTGCTGGTTGCTCATAGGTGGAGGCAAGGCATGCATACACTTTCCCCATTGATATCCACATCTGAACCAGCCCCCCACCCCCCGCTTGTAGGGAATAGGGAGAAGAGGAGAGAAGATGAGACTCCCCAGAAGCCCCCATCCACCTTTTATCTTGCACATTAAGTCCACAAACATGGAAATGAAGGTGGAGACCTTCTTCTTCATACTTGCCCCCAGCTATGGTCACTTACAGACAACCTGTTTGTGGAGAAATAATCCTAATTCTTTTGGCTGGGAGGTTAGACGGCATTGTGAGAAGCAAATGTCACCCCACGTTTTCCTTTCATTCTCCTTATCACAAAAACATCCAGTTTGGGGGGAAGCGGGTTTATTATGTACAACCTGAATTTGCTGCTTATGCAATTGAATCCAGCCTGCAAAATAACAACAGTGTATTTGAAGAAGTGTGCATGCACACGAAAGCTCATACTAATGACAAAAGTTTTTCTCTAAGGTGCTACTGGAAGGATTTTTTAAAATTTTGTTTTGACTACGGCAGACCAACACGGCTACCTACCTGTAACTAGAACAGTGTAGCTGTTGGCCTCCATCTGTCTTGAGAGACAGCCCAGGGCCCCTATCCACACGGCCAAGGCTTGCGCCCCAGGGAGGTCACTTTGGTGCTGCTATTGCAGTGGCTTGACTTCAGGCCTGGAGGCGCACTTCATTGTCTCTGGAGACAGACAGGTGCCAACAATCTGCTTATGTATTTATTACTGCTAGATTGTACTCTCTATAAAGATTTGAGGAGTGAGGTTATTACCCCTCTACTACTACCCAAACCAGGTCGCTCAAGCACTGCTACTGTGTCTTTCTCCTGGTAGATCAAGATAACCAGGCGACAGCAAAAACTGCAATTTTTTTTAGCAGGGGCAATTAGAATAAGATCTATTATTTGATTAACTTTCTAACATTCCTCAGCTTAGGGGAAAAAAAATCAAAAGAAAGCCTATTGGTTCACATGTTTTATCTGTGGGTATCAAAAGATCATGTATCAGTTCTGTCATTTGTATTGATGTAGACCTCCAGGATGTATTTTGTATACCTAACTATTTAGTTCTATCCCCAGTATATTTTTTCTCATTGCTGTGGCTAGTGGCTAATGAAAATAAAGTTTCTATCTATGCATGCTTTTATTAGTTCTTTTAAAAGGGACCAGGGCAGCAAACAGCCAAATGTAACAACAATGTTAATACAGTATAATGAAAATACAATACAAATAAAAAAATAAAGTAAATATATATTTAAAATTTTAATAACAATGTAAAACATTTTAAAGGATCTAAAAACAACGAATAAAGGTCTAAAACATTTAAAAGACAAATGCATATAACCACAGCTCTTAATTTCATGATTGCCAGGAACAATATATTTCAGCCAGCCAGTACTGGATCTTGCCATTTAACCCAAATTGTGTTCCTATGTTCACTCTCTGTAGGTAATTGCAACTTCAATGCACTGTGGATTTGATCTGGGGAATCAGTTTGGGAGGAAATTATGCATGGAGTCATAGATCTCCTGCGTAGCATCTAGTTTGGCCCTCTCACATGACTCTGCCATTGCGTTTCAAATATACAAACATCCTTTCCTAGTATTTATCATTCTTACCTAGCTTTTTCAGAGCTGGCCAGAAAAGACTCTGTACTTCTAGCAGAAGCAGTTAGTTTTAGAGGGGAGGAGAGATCGCCCTTTATAAAGGCACCAAGTGCATTCTTCATATGAAGTAGCACTATGTTCCGTCATTCAGAACAAACATATTAGTTTCCTGGTTCCCCCCACTTTCTTTGTCACACACATGCCATAAAGGGTGTGACTTTGTATGCAAAGTGAGAAGGTTGCAACAGTAGAGTCAATTCCAAGAGAGCAGAGACAGACCATAGAGAAGGAAATGTCTCAAGCAATCCATACAGGCCATAACTGGGCTGAATATCAGGTGTGGTCGACTGTTAATCATTACTCAATGTGAATCCATTGAAATCACAAAAAGGTCTGAAAACGAGACCCTGCTTGTTCTCCTGGACTTCTTTGGTGGCTTTCAATACCAGGACTGGCCCGGGACATATTGCAGCGTGAGGGAAAGGAGAAGATGGTACCTTATCCCATGGGCAGAAACTAACTGGACAGACACTTGAATCTTACTCAATAATGGTGATGGGGAAGTATCCTTGACTTTTTACAAGGGCAGCAGGCTAGCTTATGAGGTTTAGGCAGTGCTTGATTGATAAAAGTGTCATGGCTGCGAATGGGAAATGCACCTGGAAGACAAAATGTACTGAGGAATTATTGGTCTGACATGGAGCCCTTTCTGCCTCTGTTCCTCCCCCACCCCTCTATGGAATGCCATTACAGTGGTACCTCGGTTTAAGTACACAATTGGTTCTGGAAGTCTGTACTTAACCTGAAGCGAACTTTCCCAATGAAAGTAATGGAAATTGGATTAATCCGTTCCAGACGGGTCCGTGGAGTACTCAACCTGAAGCCTTCTTCTTCTTCTTCTTCTTCTTCTTCTTCTTCTTCTTCGTCTTCGTCTTCGTCTTCGTCTTCGTCTTCGTCTTCTTTTATACCCCACCCATCTGGCTGGGTTTCCCCCGCCACTCTGGGCAGCTTCCAACAAATACCAAAATACAGTACATTAAAATATCACAGATTAAAAACCTCCCTAAACAGGGCTGCCTTTAGGTGTTTTCTAAATGTCAGGTAGTTTTTTTATCTCATTGACCTCCGATGGGAGGGCGTTCCACAGGGCGGGCACCACCACCAAGAAGGCCCTCTGCCTGGTTCCCTGTAGCTTTGCTTCTCGCAATGAGGGAACCGCCAGAAGGCCCTCGGCACTGGATCTCAGTGTCCGGGCTGAACAATGGGGGTGGAGACGCTCCTTCAGATATATAGGACCGAGGCCATTTAGGGCTTTAAAGGTCAGCACCAACACTTTGAATTGTGCTCGGAAATGTACTGGGAGCCAATGTAGGTCTCTTAGGACCGGTGTTATGTGGTCTCGGCGGCCGCTCCCAGTCACCAGTCTAGCTGCCGCATTCTGGATTAATTGCAGTTTCCGGGTCACCTTCAAAGGTAGCCCCACGTAGAGCGCATTGCAGTAGTCCAAGCGGGAGATAACTAGAGCATGCACCACTCTGGTGAGACAGTCTGTGGGCAGGTAGGGTCTCAGCCTGTGTACCAGATGGGAGCTGGTAGACCGCCGCCCTGTCTACTTAACCCGAAGTATGAGTGTAATTGGTTCTGGAAGTCCGTACTTAACCTGAAGCGTACTTAACCTGAAGCAAACTTTCCCATTGAAAGTAATGGAAAGTGGATTAATCAGTTCCAGACAGGTCTGTGGAGTACTTAAACTGAAAGTACTCAAACCGATACGTACTTAAACCGAGGTATGACTGTATGTATGGAAGTGAGAGCTGTACCATAAAGATGGCTGATCGCTGAAGAATTGAATTATGGTGCTGGAGGAGACTCTTGAGAGTCCCATGGAAGAAGATCAAACCTATCCATTTTGAAGGAAATCAGCCCTGAGTGCTCACTGGAAGGACAGATCGTGAAGCTGAGGCTCCAATACTTTGGCCACCTCATGAGAAGAGAAGACTCCCTGGAAAAGACCCTGATGTTGGGAAAGATGGAGGGCACAAGGAGAAGGGGACGACAGAGGACGAGATGGTTGGACAGTGTTCTCGAAGCTACGAACATGAGTTTGACCAAAATGCGGGAGGCAGTGGAAGACAGGAGTGCCTGGTGTGCTCTGGTCCATGGGGTCACGAAGAGTCGGACACGACTAAACGACTAATCGACTAAACAACAACAACAAGAAATGACTGTATGAATGTTTTGAGAACAGTCTTAAATGTTTTGCGAATATTGGGAGGAGGTGAAGTCCTCCCCAGCCCCCCACAGCTGCCTTATCAGTTGTGGAGGATAGTGCTATTGGAGGTTACCACCCACCCACTTCCGCTGCACCTTCTGCTTGTGTGGTGGCACCTCAGCAAAACCTCATCTTACTGTTTATAGCAGAATATTTCCCTGGTGGCAGACAACAAGAACAGTAGTCATAGTCAAGAGCTTCTTTATTGCTTGACAGGTTGCACAAGCATTTCTATTATAAATATATACAAACTATTTACATGCTTTCCATATCTCTTCAGCACAGTATAAAGTGTGTGTGCTTTCTTCGCGCCTCAAATTGCAAACTCATAGCTCCTCCTTTTAACTTCATCTTCAGCTGACTCCAATTAAGATGGCACTCCCACACATTGAAGAAACTTTAAAGGAACCTTATCTGTTTCTTTAAAGAATGTATACCTAACAAGTGCTGGGTACCTTCTTACATGTTTGACATGTTTTGAGAAAGTGAGGCACTGGGAGGGGGTGGCTAAGGGATGATTTGCATGTCACTAGTCTTGGAAGCCACACAGGCTATCTATAAAATCGGACAGCTTGGGCAGTTTCTTTTTTTTTAATAATAATTTTTATTAATTTTTGTAAAGACAAAACATACAAAACATACAAAATAAGCTCAGTCCCTTCATTTTCCCTCCACCCACAAGACCACTTCTGCCACCAGTGATACCCATGGGCATTGGGAAACAAAGGGGTCCATTTTAAGCTGGGTTTGACCTCCCCCCTCCCTCCTCCCCCCTCATCCCTCCCTGCCACTGAGAGGACAGAGGCGGAGGATCTCTGAGGTTTGGTTTATCCCCCAGCTAATTCTTCAATGTATCACTTTACTTAACAACAAAACAACAGATAGGAAAAAAAAGAAAAAAAACAAGAAAAAAGAAAAAGGAAAAGGAAAAAATATAAATTCCGTATCTTATTCTCATAACAGTTTGTTTGCGGCTTCCCCGATTCTCTTCCTCCTGGATTTCCTAACTTCTTCAATTGATTATGGTGGGTTTTCTATTCTAATTCAAAATCTTATTCTTATCATATTAACTTAATCCTCCTCCTTCTTCATGCTGCCCCCCTCCGAGTCCCCTCCTGCCACTAGGGTAACCCGAGGGGTTCAGCAGTCAAAAGGTTCCATTTTTGTGTCTGGGTTTCCTTCCACCCCTCCCTCTCCCCTCAAAACACCCCCTGCCACTGGGTGCAAAGAGTAAAAAGAGGGAGCCAGGCAGTTCTCTACCCAAACATCTGTCTGGTCACCAAGAATATTAAAAACAAACTCTAACATATTTCCTCAGCCATTCTTCTGCTCCCTCCAGAAAACTCTTAACCCTAAACTTTTAAAACTCTCTCCTTCCCCCCTCCCAATGTCCCTTCCCCCAATTGGATCAGCATATCCTTTAGCAGGCCAAGATCAGAAACCGTCATTCATCCACCAGAAAAGTAACCTTAAACTAAAGTTTTCACCCCACACCAGTTCTTTCCCACTTCCACTTCCAGGCCTTTGCTCCCCCCTCTTCCTGCCTATCCCCCCCCTCACTAACTCCACTCCACATTTCAATCCCTCCAGGATTTTCATTTCCATCAATCTTCTCTTCACTTTGCTTCTCCTTGTCGGCCTCGTCTCCTTGTTCAAATCTTTGTTTTTCATCATCCAACACATTTTTTTTGGTCCCAATCAGTCTCCAAATTATCAAATTGTTGCTCCTCACACACAGTCTCAGTCTCAAAATTGTCCTCTAAATCTTGATGTTGCACCTCATTCTCCATTGCTGTTGGATTCAAACATTGCCGTTCCTTGTAAATATCTTCCCATATTTGTAGATAGTTCAGCACAGCCTCCTGGAAGGCTCGAGAAAACTTTGTTTTCATACTTCACTTAACCACAGGCAGACCAGAGATAAGGGCCAAAGGGTACTGGAAAGTTCCTCTCTACCACGTTGTCGGCTCCATCTTGGCTGATCTTCTCCTTTGTCTAGCTTCATCACAGTTCAAATTTAAATTCCCATTAAATTACTTCTGAATCCTCTTCAATCGGTTTTTATAATCCACAACAATAAAATCGATTTTCTTAATCCTTTTAGCAATTTGACAGCTTTTGACAGCTGTCAAAACGTCTTCCCCCTTGTTACTGCTGAACCTCAAGGGGTATCGACACCGGGGGCTGGGAAGGTTTTGAAAAGTCTTTCTTTCTCTCGGGTCCACAATCTAGAAAAAACTTTTCTCCCTTCGGCTTGAGGATATTTAATGCGCCTCCCGATTGACCATTTGGAAGAGATCGGCTTCCGTTGTTTTGAAATCTCTTCCTATCTTCAAAATTGAAATTTTTAAAGTCCAAATAAAAATTTGACTTACTTTGTAAACGTCTTTTATTTTCTTGGAAGAATCCGCCGCTTGCAGGCTGAGGACTCGGAGCTTCACTTCAAGGAGGTAAGATGAGACCCAAAAATGGCTCCCGTGACTCCACTCCGCTGGCTCTCGATTGCTCTACGGAGCTCTCGGGCAGCGGAGGAATCGCGTTTGGAGCAGGCAGCTGGGTGCTATGTCACCGGGACTCTCTACCCGGTGTTTTTTCGGGGAGTCCGCTCGCTCTGCGGACTTCCCCCCTTCCACGAATCCAGGGACTTCGGAGCGCGAAGTCCCTGCATCCTACTTCACCAGCGCGACGGACCGGAAGCCCAGCTTGGGCAGTTTCTTTGAAGCTCATGCACGGACTGATCGGCTGCAGGGCCGTGCAAACCGAGGCTACCTGGGGGAGTCGCTTTGCCGCTTCTTGAGGGCTTCCAAGTGGCAGGTGGAAGTGCTTGCTTGGTACATTGCTTGCTGTTTTAGAATAAAATCTTTAATCTTCTCACTCACTTGTGAATTTTGTATTGCTTCTGAATCTCATTTTAAAAGAACCACCTTGCCTTCAGCAAGACAGGCTGCCAGCACAAAATGGCTGCCATGGGCAGGCAGGAAGGAAAGGGAATAATAATAATAATAATAATAATAATAATAATAATAATAATATATTTACACCCCACCCATCTGGCTGGAATGGTTCACAATACCAGTGAATAAAGGTAAAGGTAAAGGGACCCCTGACTATTAGGTCTAGTCGTGACCGACTCTGGGGTTGTGGCACTCATCTCGCATTATTGGCCGAGGGAGCCAGCGTACAGCTTCCGGGTCATGTGGCCAGCATGCCAAAGCCGCTTCTGGCGAACCAGAGCAGCACACGAAAACACAGTTTACCTTCCCGCTGTAGCGATACCTATTTATCTACTTGCACTTTGACGTGCTTTCGAACTGCTAGGTTGGCAGGAGCTGGGACTGAACAACGTCGCGGGGATTCGAACCACCGACCGTCTGATTGGCAAGCCCTAGGCTCAGTGGTTTAACCCACAGCACTCACAAAAAAGCACCAGGGCTTTTTTTTTTTGCAGCTGAAACTCACAATAACTCAGTTCCACCACCTCTCAAGGGAGGAGTTCATGGTGAGTTTCAGCACCTCTTTTTCTAGAAAAATAGCACAGGGTAGGACAGAAGATTAAGCATGCGCAGCAGTGGGGGCTGGGGACTAATGAGATAGGAGGCAGGGAGCCCAAACAGTCTGTGGAGCCTGAGTCAATGACTAACAGAGCCAACTAATTCTAAAGTTGTCCTCTGCTCTCTGCTGAGTTCTATAGGAGGAAGAGGAAGCTGAGAGCCAGTGACACCCCATGGACTGGTTGGAAGCAAAATGATAGGCATATGTGGGCTTCCTGAGGGCAGATTGAGGTTGGTGGGGCAATGGCCCATTTGGCCTAAAGGACCAGCATCCACTGAGCTCTAGCCACCCCACACCCATCTTACTCTGCCATGAGTACTTATTCCCAGATAAGTCAAAGTAGGATTGCAGTGTTATTCAACCAAGAAAAAGAATACACATGCACACAGCTTACACTCTGCAGAACAACTAATAGCCTTTCTTCGACCATTAGCCGTATTTGCATAGGTTTTTTGAGTGAGTAAATATGTATAAATAAATAATCAGCTTCAGCAACACCGGACAAAAGCTTTATTGATACTTTTGTACTGTATACTCAGTATGGCAAACAGGAAGAAAAATTAATCTAGTCTCTGTTTGGTAGAGCAAAGAAATTGAAAGGAGGATAATGCTGCACTTATGGTTCACTTCAGTGCATGACTGAACCCTACTTTTCTACGGGAGTATCCAAATCAGTAACTCAATTAAAGGGCAGCAATCAAAATTTAACAAATCAATCAATAATTAGAGGATTCCTCAAGAGTGCAGAAATATATTGATTGATCGGACCCTTCATGGAAAGGTCCCACGATGGCTTACAACAACAATACAGAGATACAATATTAAAGTCAGTTAAAGCTATTAACAATCAGAAGAACAAGGTGGGTCCTGAAAATATATTTAGGTATCAGAGGCCAGGGCAAAGAGGTACATCTTTAGTGTATGAATTGTATGTGCAAATTGTGAACTTGGTGGCATCAAGACTATCAGTGAAATAGACTAACCACAGACAAAGTAGGGATTTTTACATACCTCCGAGAATCCCCCACTAAGCAGATAATTGTATGCATATGAAAATAAAAAGGCAGTATACTCCACCCCAAGGGACGTGGGTGGCGCTGCAGTCTAAACCACAGAGCCTAGGGCTTGCAGATCGGAAGGTCGGCGGTTTGAATCCCCATGACGGGGTGAGCTCCCGTTGTTTGGTCCCAGGTCATGCCCACCTCGCAGTTCAAAAGCATGCAGTGCAAGTAGATAAATAGGTACCGCTCCGGTGGGAAGGTAAACGGTGTTTCCGCGTGCTGCTCTGGTTCGCCAGAAGTGGCTTAGTCATGCTGGCTACATGAACCGGAAGCTGTCTGCAGACAAACGCCAGCTCCCTCAGCCTATAGAGTGAGATGAGCGCGCAACCCCAGAGTCATCTGCGACTGGACCTAATGGTCAGGGGTACCTTTACCTTTACCTTTATATTCCACCCCAAAGCAAAACAGCCAGTTACTTTCTTTCACATTCTCCTTTCCTTCTTTTGGTATTTCTCTCTCTAACAATTGATACTCAGCTTTATTGCAAGGGCTGGTAATATGCCCACTTGCCAGCCCAACATAAAGGAGTATGCCACAAACAACTGAGATCAATCACACAGGAATGGATTTGATGTGTAATATACAATGTATAGGAAATAGTAAAATACAAATATGCTTCCTTTTTCTTTTTATTTACATTAATGTGTAATTTTTACAATAAAACCTCAACAAGGAGGCGCTATGCTTACAAGTAACACTGAGAAGAAATCCCAAGGATATCCTTATTTTGAAACAGTCACACTCACTCTATGCATTTAAAGCACTCTTCCGCCATTTTAACAGTACAGTCATACCTTGGTTTAAGTACGCTTCGGTTTGAGTACTTTCAGCTTAAGTACTCCACAGACCTGTCTGGAACGGATTATTCCACTTTCCATTACTTTCAATGGGAAAGTTCGCTTCAGGTTAAGTACAGACTTCCGGAACCAATTGTGTACTTAACCCAAGGTATCACTGTAATGGAGAATCCTGGGAACCATAGCTTGGTAAGGGGACTGGGGAATGTAGTTTTGTGATGTCAGCAACGTTAATAAACTACAGTTCTCTCTGTACTTGAGGAAGAACCCATATCTGTTAAAGTGGTATAAGAGTGTCTCAAACATGTGGTGTGGATGTGCCCAGAAAACTACTCAATGTCCATTTCCCAATGAATTTAACAGTCTTCTTTTTAGACAGGCATCTTAAAAGTGTCAGTTTACTCCTTAAGGTGATGTTCCACATTCTCCTAAACTGTGGATTCCCAAACTGTGGCCTGTGGACCAAAAGTGGGCTATGAGATATTTTGAATGCTCTCTAGGGTATGATGTAGAAAGTGCCAAAAGAAGGTACTTCCTCAAAGATATGTGTGCGCACCCCCCACCACAGAAAGTTGGTCCAATTGCTCATTTTAATAATCCCGGGTATTTCTGGGTACTTCTTTCAACATGTTCAGCAAAGCAAAATATACAGCAACTGTATATACAGAGCAATAGCAAGAAAACATTCACAAATATTTATGAATACCATATAACAATTCTTTGATCAAGTACAAACAAGCAGAAGTATAAAATTATCTGAATTAACATTATAACGTTGAACTGAAGATAAATTACAACCTGGCTATTCCGGGCGCCATATTTATTGGTGGCTTCTTACCACATCGCTTAACTCTTTCAACAGATTTAAAGAATATTGAGCTTTGCATCTAAAAGGTCTTAGGTTCAATCAGGGGCAGCAGAAGGGGTGTGTGGTGGGGGTGGGCCGCCCTGGGTGTCACCACTGGTTTTTTTTGTGTGATAAAATGCCAGGGGGCAATCAACACAGGGCCTGCAGCATGCCCGAGCCGCATGTCTCTCCTGGGAGTGACACGGTGGCTTGGATGCCCACAGGCTCTGTGCTGCCCCAAACAGTATGCCCGCCTCCTCCCTCTCGGCTGTAGGGCAGCTGAGGGGGAGGAGGCAGGCAGACTCCTCGGAGGCCCCATGGAGCATGCTGTCCTGGCTGGCCCTGCCCCGTGGGCGGCTGACCCCAACCCCCACGGGTGGCTGGCCCTGCAGGGCACACGTGCCACCCCAGTCGCCCGATTGGCTTGCTCCACCGCTGGGTTCAATTCCCAGCATCTCCCCGTAGGGCTGGGAAAGGCTCCTGTTAGAACCTTGGAGAGCTACTGCCAGGCAGGGTATAAAATCCTAAACTAGATGAACTGATAGTCTGCTTTGCTATAAGGCGAGGGTGGCCTGTGTTCCTGTTATGCCCCCAAACCAGACCCCGTGGTTGAATAAGTTGTCAGAGCATATAGGACTTAAATCACTACTGATCAGTAAAGCAATTTAAATGCAGCTGTACCCAAATTCCACATCGTTAGTAGATAGCCTGGAGGCAGAGAGAGGAGCATCTCATAGAAGGGTCAAAGCAAAAAACACTAGGAGAAGTATCACAGCAGGGGAATTCTGTTCTCTGCCATTCACCCCACCATTCCCACGCATCGCAAAGGTCATACTGGGTATATGCTGGGAGATCCAAGTGGCATAAAAAGGGACTGAAGAATAGACACCAGGGAGACCAGGGCGGCCACAGCCTATCCCCCAGCTCACGACCCCAGCCAGGACCCAATGTCCATCATATGGGCAAGCCAAGGGTCCCCCAGAGTCACCCTGTGGAAAGAGAGATAGGAGTCAGTCCATGGTTACAGGAAGCAGGTTTGGGAGACTGGTTTCAAAACAGATTATGCTTATTTCCTTTACAGATCTGGTCCTGTCCTCATGTATAGTTCAGCTAGATTAAGGTAGTGAAGAAATGGCTAAGGTATGGAGGAGAAACTATGCATAAGGCTGAAACGACCAAATATGAATTTTCCAAAACAATATGGGAACTGAAACCCAGCTATCTGTTGAAATCCACACATATCTGAATTTTGTGATTCAGTTCTCCAACTAAACAATGTTAACAAAGATGCATATATTATTAAAATATTGCTTGCACAGGCATGTATATTAGTCAAAGCTGCATATGAAATTGCGCTTATTGGGAGAAATTCACATTAAAATGTTGAAAGCTGAAATCGACAGATCCTTCTATCCCTGGTCCAGACTTTCAGTTTCAGTTTAATGAATATATAATGCAGCCTTGTAAAGAAGTCTTCAAATGTTACTGGCCTGCAAAAATGTATGTTAGCTTGCTGTGGGCTTGCAAAAATGTATGCTTGCTGCGGGCCAGGAGAGGAGAGACAAACAGCTCAGTCCTTATCGCAGCAGCCCACTGCATTTTAATGCAGGGCCTGGAGCATGGAGATTGCCTCCTCCAGCAGACCTCTTGGCTTCTATGGTGGACATAGATTAGAGATGGAGCACCCTGTCTCTCCTCTGCCAGCCTGCTCACTAGCTTGCATGTAATGCCTTGCCACCTATGTCTAGAGGGCCGGCTCTAGGGGTAGTCTGGGTGGTGTGGGGCGCCGGCCTGGTAGGGGGGCGCCGCACGGCGGAGCGGCACGGGAACCGTGCTGCAAGCTACGGCCACCCACCAGCCACAGCAAGAAACGGAGCGGGGCGGGGGCACCGGAGCAATCTCCGCACCACGGCGCCAGGGCGCCCGACATGCTTGAGACGGCCCTGTATGTCTACCACCCCACTGCTAAAACATTTCATTTTTATGTCATGTCTATTTAAGAGTGAGTAGGCCTGTACTCATCTTCTGAGAAGGCTACGTTTCTGAACTGCTGGCCCTGTGAATAAAACCAAGACAAAGGATGGAAAAATCTGTGGCCTCCCAGCTGTTGTTGGACTCCAACTCCCATCAGCCCCAGCCAGCAGAGCCAATGATCGGGGGGGATGACAATGTCTGGAGGGCCACAGGTTCTCCATACCTGAGCTAGACCTTTGGAGCCCGTCCCCTCCTTTACTGGGGTGCTGCTGTCCACCACAGCCAACCACAATTATGGAGCATCCTACCTGGCAGGAATCTTTGCCACCTTCTTGGTAGCCAGCACAGATCATACCAGGGCCGACTGGATTATAGAGTGGTGGTTCACGTTGGGCAGCATTGAAGAGAGAATTGCATTTTTCTCGGTCTATGAGTGGCACTTTCACTTCCTGGAGGGTTAGTGGGGGTGGCAATGCCACTGTAAGAGGAAGCAAATGTATCATTAGGGATGTGATCAGGTGGATAGCCACCCATCCCAATTATATCTCTTACCCCAATGTATACTCTAATAGCTGCCTATTTTACATTGTCCATTCTGCAAGAGGAAGGCAAAAGCAAATAGTGACTGTGTCCATCTCCCCTGACCACTGGTTTCTGAGATTTCACAAAGCACTGCCCAGACATGTGCGAAACTTTACAGCATTAAGAGAAAGAAACCTGCATTTTAACATCAATTCCTGATAAAAAACCAGGGACAATAATAAGATATGATTAAGTGGCCAGCTGATTGCCTTTTCCTTCCTCTCTGCTTATAGAATTGTATAAGAGGGTTCACTTTCACCATCTACTGGTGAGAAAAGCGGCAGCACTGTTAGCTTCCAGACTGTTGTGAAACTCTAACTTGGAGAACGAGGAACTTGTGACCCTCTGGAAGTTGTTCAACTATAACTTCCACCATCCCTTACCCTTGGCTCCATCTGTTTTCCAAGGGGAGAAGGTGTGCTGGAAAGTTACATGCTTGGATTTCAGACCTTGCCTCCTCATCTGTCCTATTATTCAGCTGTAGTTACTTTGTGGTTAATAAAAGCAGCAATGAGTCTTGAAGCACATTTATCCTATATAATAATTTGCAAGTTGTCCCTGCGTCCAAGCTGTCCCGTGTGTCCCTGGGTCACTGCGCATGTGCCCCAGCGACACAGGGATTGGACAGCAGAGACTGCACGCGCGCACTCTCTCCCCCCCCCTGCCTCCTCCAACCGCCGCTCCTGGCCAGAACGTCAGGGAAGCGAGGGTGGAGGCCGGCGGAGACCTCCTCCTCACAACCCTCCCTGGCCCGTGAGAGGAGCGGCAGGAGGCCATGAAGCAGCGGCGACGAAGTAGGGGTTTGTGTCCCGCGTCCTTCCTGTCGGCGGCTGCGGGAGAGGAAGGAAGGAGGAGAAAGCAGCGCTTTCTCCTCCTTCGTTCCTGTCCTGCCGGCGACAACAAGGACAGGTCCCAGGGTTCGGAGAAGCGCTGCGCAAGCGCTTCTCCGAACCCTGGGATGTCTCCTTGCTGTCGGCGGCTGCGGGAGAGGAACGGAGGAGAAGAAAGCAGCGCTTTCTCCTTCTTCATTCCTGTCCTCCTGCCGCCGACAGTAAGGACAGGTCCCAGGGTTCGGAGAAGCGCTGCGCAAGCGCTTCTCCGAACCCCAGGATGTCTCCTTGCTGTCGGCGGCTGGGAGAGAGGAACGGAGGAGGAGAAAGCAGCGCTTTCTCCTCCTCCGTTCCTGTCCCCCTGCCGCCGACAGCAAGGACAGGTCCCAGGGTTCGGAGAAGCGCTGCACAAGCGCTTCTCCGAACCCCAGGATGTCTCCTTGCTGTCGGCGGCTGGGAGAGAGGAACGGAGGAGGAGAAAGCAGCACTTTCTCCTCCTCCGTTCCTGTCCCCCTGCCGCCGACAGCAAGGACAGGTCCCAGGGTTCGGAGAAGCGCTGCACAAGCGCTTCTCCGAACCCCAGGATGTCTCCTTGCTGTCGGCGGCTGGGAGAGAGGAACGGAGGAGGAGAAAGCAGCGCTTTCTCCTCCTCCGTTCCTGTCCCCCTGCCGCCGACAGTAAGGACAGGTCCCAGGGTTCGGAGAAGCGCTGCGCAAGCGCTTCTCCAAACCCCAGGATGTCTCCTTGCTGTCGGCGGCTGGGAGAGAGGAACGGAGGAGGAGAAAGCAGCGCTTTCTCCTCCTCCGTTCCTGTCCCCCTGCCGCCGACAGCAAGGACAGGTCCCAGGGTTCGGAGAAGCGCTGCGCAAGCGCTTCTCCAAACCCCAGGATGTTCTAGCGCCCGTTATTGAACGGGCTGAAATACACTAGTTGTGGCATAAGCTTCTGTGGACAATTCCACAAAAGCTTATGTCATAAATATATTTGCTAGTTTTCAAAGTGCTGTACAGTACTTCTCTCTCTCTCTCTCTCTCTCTCTCTCTCTCTCTCTCTCTCTCTCTCTCTCTCTCTCTCTCTCTCTGTGTGTGTGTGTGTGTGTGTGTGTGTTGCAACAAAGTAACATGATTACACTATCAAAAGGCACTCTGTCTCACAGACATTCTTTCTAATGCATGGCTCTGAAGGCCATTTTTCTACCATTACAAGGCAGCCCAGAAGTTGAGCTCTGGCCTGGCCTGGCTCAAATTCAGGCCTGTAGATACCACCCCACTGCTGCAATGCCATACCCTCCCACATGTTGAGTCCTAAAACTGGGATACGTGTCTTCCCAGATGTGCTCCTGTGCGAGTCACGTGACCTGTGTGAGATCACAGAGCCCAAAAGACATGTTTTATAAAGGGCTGTACTGTCACACAATAGCCTGACAGCCCAAAATGCATGTTTTGGGGCACTGCATGATATCATGGACCTGAAAAAGCACTTCTTTCATGGAGAGATCATGGCGCGAAATCGTGCAAGATTACGGCACCCAAAATGTGCTCTCGCAGGAAAAAACAGGAAGTACTGGTTTTTCCCAGGACACTTGTTGGGTATGTAATGACTGCACCAGATAACATAGCGGTGGTCGGTGTGAGTTGCATTCTCTGCTTAGCTCCCTTTACTGCCTTCCTGTTCACTCTCAGGTCAGGTCCAGCACAAACTCTTTGTCTTCATCATCAAAGTAATCCATGGTCTTGTCTTGCTTTTGATCTCTCTCTCCTCATACCCAGCCTGAGGCCCTAACTATTCATGGTTTGCAGGTACAGTGGTACCTCGGTTTAAATACACAATTGGTTCCGGAAGTCGGTACTTAACCTGAAGCAAACTTTCCCATTGAAAGTAATGGAAAGTGGATTAATCCGTTCCAGACGGTCCGCGGAGTACTTAAACTGAAAGTATGCAAACCAAAGCGTACTTAAACCGAGGTATGACTGTATTTATAACCCTTGGGGTAGGATCTTTTCACAGTGGCCCCATGTCTCTGCAATACTTCACCATCTAAGATCCATTAGGGCTCAACACTGGGCTGATTGGAGGTTGTGAATCCCTCCAGATGTTGGGGAATATAACTCCCATCAGCCCAAGACATTATTGTCAATGGTCAAGGATGATGGGAATTACAGTGCACAATTCCTAGCTGCAAACCATACCCGCCTGGCTGCAAATCATACCCACCTCCACCCTCCAGCATTTCAACCACATCATCCAGCATCTTCCACCTGAGGCAGCTTGCCCTATAAAAGTGCAGTGTACATTGCTGGCATGAAAGTAAACAGAGCCTGAAGGAGAACCCCCAAAAGCACCTCTCCATCTCCTCACCTCCAGGTTGAATCTCTCCCCATCCAGTCACAACACAGCTTTCTTCCATTGAGAACTGTACAGAGGCCTCTGGCAAGCAGATGGGGCGAATGTAGGCAGTGAAACTCACAGGGGACTTCAGCTCTACTAAAGCAATATCCCCTCTGGGGGGGGGGGTGTCATAGCTGTCATAGCTGGGATGGAGGATAATCCGTTGGATATCAGATGTTACTGTGTTACTTGAAGTGTTCAGGAGCTGATAGGCACCCAGCACCACAACATAATGCTTAGTTTGCATCTTAAAGCTGTAAGTGAAAAAACATGAGCAAAATGCAACAAGATCTTTGCCAAAGTGGTTTCCAAGAGGTGAGTGCCCTTAGACCTTGTAATTCAGTCTCATGTCAACATGTCTAGTTTAAAGGGGAGACTAGGGCCATAGCAACCCAGTGGAGAAAATGCCATATCTCTTTCCAAGCAGAAGATCCCAGGTTGGCCCTTCCATGTCTCCAGACAAGTTATTGGCACCCATTCATTTTTGCTTTCCCTCTGGTTTTTTTTTTTTATAAATTGTGCATAAGCACAAGTTCTTGCCATTTCTTGCAACTAGCTTATAGGGTAGGGATGGAGGACCTTTGGCCCTCCAGATGCTGGACTTAAACTCACAACGTCTCTGGTCACAGAGCACATGGGATGGGGCTGATGGGAGTAGGAAGCCAGCAATATCTGCAGGGCCGTTGGTTTACATCCCTGACCATTGGCAAGTCACCTTGCTCTCTTTACCACCAAGAGGGAGCTACTGGCACCATTTCTGATGTGTTTTGTTATTTCAGTCCCCTCCCAAAGCAGGTGGTCAGCAGACATCAGGTGACACAATAGTACAAAAGTGGAGATGAGCGCCACACCCCATAGTCGAATTTGACTGGATTTTACCTTTTACCTTTAATGGCATTCAACTTGAGCCTATAAAGTTTGTGATTTGAGTCTGGCTCTGGAGTTTGAACAATTTACTGCTCAGGCATAGACAGAACTACTCTGTGCATGCCTGTCTCCATTTGCATGTTTTAAAATATGCAGTACACATCCAGAGCTGCATGGCTTGAAAGTAGCCTATTGTACAAAGGTGAGAGCTGCTGCTGTTGCTCCACTGACATTTGTCTCTGGCCCCAACCACTTCCAGGCTGAAAAAGATCCACCCAGCCCTACTCTATAACTTCTGCCAGCTATCTGCTTCCTTTAACTTTATTATTCATTGCTCTGCCAGGCTCTGCTTTGGCAAGGCCAAGGCACTGAGTTGCTGTTAGGCCAGCCATGGGCAGTCATTCTGAGCCAATGGGCACATTGGGAATGTTGAGAAAGTGTTTAGGTGCTAGTCACAAAATGGCTGCTCTGGGCTGTGAGGTACAAAACAAAATGGCTGCCACATCTGTAAGAGATGCTATTTGCTGATACCTTTTGTGGATGCCATAGGGCGTACTGGCAGGGACACTGGTGCCTGTGGGTGTCACATTGATGCCTTCTGTGTTAGGCATAAAATATTAGTTTGGCCTTGCAGCTGCCTCTAGGATGAAACTGAACGATGCCTTCACAGCCAAGTACACCAGAAACTTACTTAGGGAAGCAGTGAGCTGCAGACAGGACCCACTTCTCGGCTATGAGGGCGCCTCCACAAATATGTTTGCCCTGATAGAAAATGCTGACTTGCCAGGGCCATGACAACCCATCAGAGGGAGCTGGTCGGCCCCCAATAATTCGTTGAGCTTGCGCTTCACAAACTGTGGAAGAAGGAAAGAAGGTTTAAAAAGATAGGTCGCAATAACACCAGCACTGAAGCACACCCAGAAACAATCAAACATAAAAAAGCCTTGTCTGAAACAAAAAAAAACAAATATTTGTATGTGATCTTTTAAAGAACATTTCTAGTTATTGATAATGGTTTCCAGCCAATCAAATTTAGAGCCATAATGCCTCTAACTGCAGCTAGGCTGGCTCACCATATATTGAAGCAATTGAAGCAATATTCAGTTTATTTATTTATTAAGTATACTTTTAAATCTGCCTGGAGGCTCCTGTTTAACAATAGGTCTGCATGATCATTAGGTTTGTAGCAGCCCTATAATTTGATGAGACTCCCCTTTGGTTCAGCCCATCCATGAGCCTGAAATTTTGAGTAGGAAGGTCAAAATATACAGGGGTTCCTACCTGCTTCAGAACTGGCAGCATCTGTAGAAAACAAAAATGAAGGGAAAACATTTCAGTTTTTCATATCAGAGACACTGAAGCACAAATACTGAAAAATAGGTGCCTATGTAAGAGAAAGAGGAAGAGGCTCAGGTTACAATCTCTTACTAATGTTTTTTTTAATAAAAAGAATACAGCTCTGTATTGTGACACATATGCTATGAGTATATTTTCCTAGCTAGACTGGTAGAGCTTATTGCAGGGCTTAATTTGAACAGAGACTTATCGGGACTTTAGCTCTGGAGCATGCTTCTAATACCAAGACTCTATCCTGAAGTATTTTATATAAGTAAGTAAGTAAGTAAGTAAGTAAGTAAGTAAGTAAGTGTTTTGAATAGTTATCAAATGTCAGCCTCGTGTGGTACATACTAGGGGTCAATAGCCCTCAACTCATTTACCTGAGGTCCCACCTCCCAGCCCACCATTTTCCTCTGTGCCACAGGACTAAATCTGATCTGCTTCCTCAGATACAGTGGAAGGATGTGATCCTATGGCCAATGTTGAAATAAAATTTAGTTGCCACTTCAGTTGGTTTCTTTATGTGGAATAAGGAGGGGGCACCATCTTGTTCTTTGCCTCAGGTGGTTACATGTCTTGGGCCAACCTTGGCCCAGTGAAGGCTAATTGTCTGTTGCCAAGTACTACTATGAGCCAAAAAAACCCCCCTTCCACACACATATATACATCAATTCAGCTTTAACACAGTGAAAGATGGGCCAGAACAACTAGAACATTAATGAAAACAGAGAATTGGATTTCAAATCCTGTTAGTCCAATTTGTCAAAGAGGCAAGGCAAATGAGCACACCTTAGAGTAGAAGGAGGTGGGGGAGTGAGGACCAGCTTTGGTTAAGCAATCCTGTCATTTTTCAACCAAGAATCGCTATCCAGGTTCACAAGTAATGCGAAACGAGTTAAGCCAACAACAAACCACAATTTGCTAACAAACCATAGTTAGTAAACCATAGTTTAACATTACATGGGGACGCAGGTGGCGCTGTGGGTTAAAACACAGAGCCTAGAGCTTGCCGATCAGAAGGTTCGAATCCCTGTGACTGGGTGAGCTCCCGTGGCTCGCTCCCTGCTCCTGCCAACCTAGCAGTTCAAAAGCACCTCAAAGTGCAAGTAGATAAATAGGTTCTGCTCTGGCGGGAAGGTAAACGGCATTTCCATGCGCTGCTCTGGTTCCCTCGGCCAGTAAAGCAAGATGAACGCCACAACCCCAGAGTCGTCCGCAACTGGACCTAACGGTCAGGGGTGCCTTTACATTTACCTTTAACATTACACGAGAACAAGGCCACTATCTGCTGCCATACATTTGTCTCCTTAGCGGAAAGGAATATGAGTTCCACTTGAAAGCCCAGTGTGTGAGAAGCTCCTTTGTTTGCACTTATAAACCATGCACCTCCTTTTTTAGCTTAATGGATCTCCCACTCCCATTTTAACTCCCCTGAGAAGCAACTGATTCTCTCATCCTCAATTACCTTCCCTCCATTGTCTCTCCACATCCTAGGGATTGGGGTCCCTTCAGCCCCCCCATAAAATATTGAGGGGGCCACCTCGCTTCCCAAGTTGAGGGGCATTGCCATTCAAATGGTGTCTGTGCACTGAGTCTTGTGATTGATTATGCAGGGCGGGGCTTACCCGGGTCCCCAATATTTTCAAGTTGGCACCCCTGCCCCATGCCATCACTCACCTTGTAGCAGCACAGGCAGTAGAAGCAGCCACACAGCTAACGAGAAGGGCACCATTGACACGGCGGTCGCTGCTTCTGTAATCCTGCTCTGAAGTGGACCCTGAGTGGTTCTGCTCCAAATCCAAGCAACAAATCCTCTGCTTCTGTCTCAATTCTTTTGTTATCTGTAATATTAATGTAATATCAATGGCAAAATGTAATATCAATGGCAAAAAAAGTATTTCCCCTGCATCCTCTTGATATCAGCAGGATGGCAAATCCTTGATCTCCCCTTGTATCCGGGATCTTCTATCTTCACCAGATGTTGTGTTGCTAGACTTGCTGGTATAGCTCAGGTGACAGCACAGCAGGATGATGATGTTGACGACATTGTTCCAGTTATGGTTGATTATGATAATACTTATTTAGTGTTATCAATATGCACGACAATTTTACAAAGTGCAAGGCGGCATGTTTCTACCCCATGGAACCTACAGGGTGGCATTCAATTTTATGCTGGCAAATTTAAGTTGTGCAATTAAAGTGGATTTGGAGGCCTTGTACAAAGAGTCACTTCCTTCCCAAAACTGAGCCTTTTTGCAGTAAGGAATGCAATGGGATAACATTTTCCTGGTGATAAAGAAAGTAACAGGATAGAAATGCCCTGGGAATGCAACATTGTCTAACCTCCCCAGAAACAAATTTAGAATGCATGCTTAATAAGTAGCAGGTGTCATTTAATCTCCTCCTCACAAACTTTGTTCAGATATATCAGGATGAATGCTCAAATAAACAGGTTGCCTCTGAAAGTGAGTTTACCTGGGGAGGAACGTGAACACTCAAAGATTACAAAGCTAGCAACTCACTATAAAACTGTTAATATCCCCAAAGGCAAAAGCTAGAGGCACTGTTTTTTCAAGGGTAGATACAAGGAAAGAGAGTTGCCAGCCCTTTGCTTAAAGCAGAAGATACTCCTCCCCCCCCCCAGCTGCAGTAGAGCCCATGATCCATATCTTAACACTCCTCTGACCATAAGAGCAATAAAGCTCTATGGAACTGCTTTACAACCCCTTTCTTGGCTGTGGAGCAAGTCTGTGGTTTAATACACAATCCGAAGATGTTGTTTCACCTTTATACAAATAGTTTTTTGGCTCACGCTTTGAAGTGGTAGGAGTTGATTCTGGAATTAGTGCACACATCTGTTAAGCACAACCCTGTTGGAACCTCTTAGACTACCCTCCCATTCCTCTGAATGTCCTGCTAGGGCAGGAGTGCTGAAGCTTTGGCCAACCAGATGATGCTGAATAACAACTTCCACCATCCCTGGCCATTGACTGATGGGAGTTGTAGTTCAGCAACATCTGGAGGGCCAAAGACTCTCAACTCCTGTTCTAGGACCTAAGCAGACATTACCTGGGAAACATGGGATTGGATACCCTTGTGTATATTTAATAAATCTATATAGCAGAGATACATTTGACCCTCTCCAGCTAAGAGCAGCTTAGGAAGGGAGGAGTGATTTACAAAGGGGTACCACAGAATGTTAGTGTCGGAAGGGACCGTGATGGTCATGTAGTCTAACCCCCTACTCCAAAGCATAAAGGCTGTCACTCATTCCTGTATGAAACCTCCAGCAAAGAGGAGCCCGATCCCTCCCGAGGAATTCTGCTCCACTGTAGAACAGATCTTACTCTTAAGAAGTTGCAATTTCCACCCATTGGTTCTAGGCTTGTCCTCCTCCTCAGCAGAGAACAAATCTGGTCCAACTTCTGCACGATAACCCTTCAGACATTTGAAGAACACCACCATGGCTCCCCTGAATCTTCTCTTCTCCAGGCTAAACATACCAAGCACTGTCAACCATTCCTCAGGATTTGGTTTCCAAACATCTCACTATCCTCGTTGTTCTCCTCTGGGCACCTGTTCTAGAACTGGTGGAGGGGGAAACGGTTGGGCTCCACCTTCCCACCCATGCAGCAACTGCTTTTAGAAGAAGAAAATGATGTGGGGAGATCCAAGCATAGACCTCCCATGTAATATTAGAATCATAGAATTGTAGAGTTGCAAGGCGCCCCAAGCGTCATCCAGTCCAACCTCCTCCATTGCAGGAATCTCAGCGTAAGAGGGCCATCCAACCTCTGCTTAAAAACCTCAAATGCAGGAGAGTACACCGCCTTCTGAGGGAGTCTGTTCCTCTGTCAGCTCAGCTGCGGAACAACTCTTACTTTGGCCCTTGGTACCATCTCAGAGCTCTACCCATCTCTCATCTTCAAATATACAAGCATCCATTGCTGTTCCTACCTGGTTCTTTCTGGGTCCGTTCAATAAGAGCCGTGTATTTGACAATTTGCTCCTGCTTTTAAAGAGAAAAAAAATCCTCTACACAAATCTCCCCAGTGCATTCTTTCTGTGAGATAGCATTATGTCTTAATCACTCAAAATAAACACATTAGCTTCCTGGTTTCATCAAAGGTTCGATACCATCTTTTGATTTTTAAATTGTTTAAAACAGCTGTCTGTGAAGGCTGTGACTCAACTTGCACAGAGTGATGTTTTTGCGAAGGTAGGATTTGAAAAAGAAGAAGAGAAACTAAGGCGGAATGCCTCTGTGTATACACCATGCCTCCCTTCCCTGAAGGAAAAGACTTTTTAAAAAAAGAGCCCCAAAAGTAGGTTAAATAACCACCTGAGAGTTGAATGGTGTCTACAGAATGTAGATTTTAAATGTGAACGGAATCAAATTTCCTGCCTATTCTGAGTAATAATGCATGTTATATAATGCATCTAGTACTAACCTGCTAGATTCAATACTGTTTACCCCAACAAAACCCCAAATTGAACAGTTTCTATAAATACTAATATGGGAAAATACTCTATTTCGTAAAATATGTATTGGGATATTTTATAAACAAACATTATTCCTTATTATTTTGTTCCTGCTCTGGCTGAAATAGATTGACATACTCTCCATTGAAGCTAGGGGTAATGAAGGCCAGAGGTTCCTAAGTCTTCATATGAAAAGAAATCAGCAGATTTTCTACAGTTTTTATTGCTTGAGGTTCTCAAAGTTCTCAGTTGTGCTTATTGACTTACAATCATTCAATTAAGAGGCAAACATAGATGGGTTAACGGCTGCCCCACATCAATGTGCATAGTGCCCAGAGCTGGTCAAATTATTTTAGCACCAGAGGTAGAAAATTCCATATTTGCCTTAATGCTTTTTAACAACAACAACAACAACAACAACAACAACAACAAAACCCAACGTAAAAGCCCAAGAGATTTGGGAGGCTTTTACTGTACAGTGGTACCTCGGTTTAAGTACACAATTGGTTCCAGAAGTCTGTACTTAACCTGAAGCGAACTTTCCCATTGAAAGTAATGGAAAGTGGATTAATCCGTTCCAGACGGGTCCACGGAGTACTTAAACTGAAAGTACTCAAGCCGAGGCGTACTTAAACTGAGGTATGACTGTATAACTAAAGATACAATCAAACAACAAGCTGTTAGGTCCTTGTCAGCCTTTGAACATAGCAAGGGTCCGGGTGTCACAGTAATATAAAAAAATTAATAGCCTTAGACAGAGACTTTGTCAGGATGGAAACAAGCTGGGAGGTTGATCTACATACCAAGCATGATTTAGCCAGATGGAATAATATGTGGTAAATTCTTCTCTCTGTTTTATCTAAGCTCATATACAGGAAACCATTAAAAAAAAACACTTCTTAATTTTTATTTTATTTTTGTAAATCCTTTTGTAGCCCTTGGGTTTATTATAGCCAAGGGCAATATAAATGTTGTGAAATAATTAAACTACAAACACTGTTTAAAGGTCACCTTACCACGACTGAGATTTCCTGTTTTATCCTGAATCTCTCTTCTCAATGTTTGTGCTGTAGATCCAGGAAAAGCCTATACTACCAGTTATGGTGGGCCAAATTTTGGGACCTGATTTTTCTGAAATTAATTTAATTACAAAACAGTGAGTCTTTTCTGTGGGGTGGCTGGGACGGACTGAATAAAGACTGCTGCGACAATACTCTGGTCCAACACCTTCTAGCTGCAGCACAAATGCTGATAGTTAAAAGTTGGAAATATTTGGAGGGGATTAGCAAAGAGACCTGGTACAGAGAGTTCTTCTTCTTTTTTTAATAGTGATAATGGAAAACAACAACAATAACAACAACAACCACCACCAATAAAAAACCAACCAAAATCCAACCTCTATTAAGAGTCCCACTTTTTGGGGGACTCCTATGATAGCACTGTATGGCTCAACTGCAAGGGAATTGCAGGCAAAAGAAATGGAAAATATGGGGCACATAGCTCATGCCCACACTGTACTTTTAAAGCATGGAGCTCCTGCAAAGGATCATGGGAGCTGGGAATTGTTGCTCTGTGAGCAGTAAACGATAGGTCCCAGAATTCTTTGACGGAAGCCATATGTCTTAAATGTGCTTTAAGAATAGTTTAATGGAAATTTAATACTGAAATTGTCAAGTGCGATGGCTAGTACAGTTCAGCTGATAAAACATACCAGCACAGAGATTAAACTGGTGTGCCTGTAATCTCCTCATTTTCACTGACCTACTTTTTATGGTATTACCTCTTAGTCAGTTGTAAGGAGCCTTACTGTAGAGTCAAGATAATAAGAGTACAGTATTATTATTTTTTTAAAAAACCCTTCAATAGGCGATATATGTATTTTATTTTATTTTTTAAAAAATTGTGACAACATGATGTGTCACTCGCTGGTGTGACTCATTTTTTTTAAAGAAGTCATGCCTGGGAACTTCTGGTTGAGACAGTTTTTCAGAAACCTGCAGCATCTTTCTCGCGCTCACCTTAATGAGGCCAATTCAAGGAATTTATTGAACTTACCTCCAGTTTCCTTGTCCTCTAGGTTTGGGCAAATCTGTACATTTTGGTTTCTGTCAGTTTCTCACTTTTCCAGTATTAAGTTCAGTTCTCCACATTTTTTACATCAGCTTGCATTTTTTTAAAAAATGCCCTCAGGAAAATTCACCAGCATTTTTGTAAGAATTTCTCTTAAAATACATGTTTATATGCAATTTTGCCCAATATACCTGTTGCAAGTTTCTTCTAGTCAATGAAGACAGACATGAGTTCTTTGAGGAAGGTCTTGCTTATTAAGCTGTGCTGCGGCTTCAGTGAGATATTTCTCAAAGACTGAGCCCCAAATATAGGCAGGCGCTCCTTTTTATAGATTGTGACAAACAACATATATATCAGTGCTATAGCAAAATGCATGCATAAGCAAGATTATACACCCGTTGCACACAGCTCTCACGATTCCCTTATCTTGTAACACATTTGTTACTCTTACTGTTGCAGGAACCTTATCTCCCTCCCCTCCTGTCTCTGGCTATGGAGGAATTTGCACCTCTAGCCGTTGAGGCAGCGCCATGGGACACGCTCCAAGAGAAGCTCCGTACCCACTACGCGCCCAAGCTGTCTAAAATTGCTGCCCGCCATGCCTTCTACCACAGGAACCAGGCCGAGAGGGAGTCCATCAGCAATTACCTCGCTGCTCTCAGGAAGGCCGCCCTACATTGTGAGTTCCGGGACCTTGACGACGCCCTGATGGATCGAGTCGTCTGCGGAATCCGGAACATCCGTCTGCAGCAGCGCCTCCTCGCCAAGCCGGACCTCACGCTACAGAAGGCCATGGAGGAGGCCGCAGCCGCAGCTGCAGAAGCTGCTGAACTCTCCGCCCAGGAGATCCGCAAGGCCAGCAGCCCACACTCCACTAAGAAGCCAGTTCTAACAGAAGGCGAGGTTCAATCTACACCACCCTCACAAGCGGCGGATGTGGATCCTAGCCAAGCCACGTCAGAGGTTCAGCAGGGCCCCCCAGAGTCTAGTGCCACTGCTGTGCCTGACCATCCGCCCAGTCCGCACATGGCGGTTCCTTCAGCAGTTACGGAGACAGGAAACTTGGACTCACCACCAACATCGGTGGCGCCACAGTCTCAGCAGGAATCGGCCAACCCCCTGGACACTGGTACTGGCCCTCGGCGTTCCACCAGGGTCACCAAGCGGCCATCCTACTTATGGGACTATGTCAGTAACTGCATTTGAAACGTTGCATTGTAAATAGAAGCTATGTACCTTGAAACTGTTATGCTCTTGTACCTAATTGAAACCATTACGAATGTAACTAATGCCTTTTCTCGGTGGGGAGGGGTGTTATGTATTAGTGTATATAGTTTTCCCTCAGGTCCTCAAGTCCTCAGGTCCTTGACAGTTGTTTTAGGAGGGAACTTTAGGAGGGAACTTTGAATTATGTTTGATACATTGTTTGAGCCAGCCTCTATAAAAGCAGGCTAGCTCGGCAATGCAGTTCAGTTCTGTTCTAGCTTCCAAATAAAGAGCTGCTTTGGAGAGATTGCTGTGTCGTCTGCTATGCTTACCCACAACTTAACAAAGAGTGTGCAGTAGGAAGTTGGCCAGAAGTTGGCCAGCTTGGGCAGAGTGGAGGATGAGAGGCACTGGGCAATTTTAAAGAGACATTAACTTTGGGTCACAAGACAGAGTATGTCTGAGCAGGATGGAGACTGTGGTGTGGGAAGCTTTTCATCCAACCTTTAACCATAGCTGCCAAGTTTTCCCTTTTCTCATGAGGAAGCCTATTCAGCATAAGGGAATTTCCCTTAAAAAAAGGGATAACTTGGCAGCTATGCCTTTAACTTGGTGCCCGTCAGATGTTTTCGACTAGAGCTGCCATCATCTCTGACCATTGGTCATTGTGTCAGGAGCCAATGGGAATTGTGGTCCATGGCATTTGGAGAGTTCCTAGTCAGGGAGGGCTGCTTTAATCCTTTGCCCTTTCTGGTCCTGATCAAATTGAGTATCCCGAGCCCTGAAATCTGCAGTAGGTGGAAACAGCTAGTTGATGTTCCTTTCCTTTACCTAATAACTTTTTAATGACTGCTAAGCAGAAGAAAGGTTAGCATTTATCCTGACGCTGAATTGTTTAATGTTTATACAAGGAGGGGGCTTAGACTGGTGAGAACTGGCTCCTGATGTGAGATGCAAGGATCATTGTACACACCGCCCCTGGCACAGAGCACAGCAATGTAGGCCCATAAAAACAAGCACACCCATGGTTCATATTTAGACCATCTCACCCCCTGCCACCCACAAATCCCCACTCATAATTCTGCCAACGGGAATCCACCCAAACCCCCAGGCTTTTCAAGTGTACTTTCCCTCTTGAGCCGCCGAATCATTCTCCCCGCTATTAAGTCTAATCCAGGTGGCGACAAGGCTCTTCTTCTGTAAACTCATTGTTACCTCTTCTCGTTCTGTTCCCCACTGCAATATTTATATGGCTGAATGACAGGTGGAGGAGAGGTCTAGGGAGCAGAACACGTGTGGTGGTTATGTGGTGTACAATGTGGGTGGGATCTAGAGGGCTTTGGGTAACAGGCGGGACTTCTGGGTTCTTTTTTCTCCAGCTATCACTCAGTTACAGTGGGAATTTGGTTCTGCAGCCAGTCCTAGAAGGGGACCTCTAGTGGGTTAGATTGCAGCAGGACCCCCGGATGCCTAGTGTTTGTAAAAGCTAAGAGCCAGCGTGCCTGAATTCTCAGAAGGAGATTTAGCTCATAAAATTTCATAGATCTGTGGTGGGATCACAAGTGAGTTAAAACAATGTTGTCCAGTGGACTTTAGACTCTCTATATTCCAAGCTGGTTCGCCATGTTTTTTAGGGAGAAGCAACAGAAAGAGTGAATTTGCTGATACTCTGGAGTTTTCTACCCTTGGTTGGACTCCTGGGTTCTTCCTGTTGTTGTTTTTTTGTGAACATTAGTTCCCTTTCTGTTGCGTATAACAGCTTCTTAGGCTCCTTCGTAAACCTGATTGTCTGCCTGGAGATATCTGCTCGTCCTGTCCTTCCCTACATTGAGGTCGCCAGACAAGAGGGACAAGGTCTACATCATGGCCACAAAAACAATGGGGTTCTTGTTTCTTCTGATGCTGCCCCTGATGAACAGTGAGTATAAGAAATAGTTCCTGCCTTTCTCTATGCAGGTATGCTTGTTTATTGCACACATCTTCATCCCCATTCTGACTTTATTTACATGAAGCCAAACTGGATGCAGTAGGATTTAAAGAAAATACATTTATTAATATGAAATATTTGTAGACCGCATTTGTAACACATCAAAAAGTGGTCAATAGGTAAACATTTTTTAAAGACAAAATAATGAAGACGTTTAAAACAAAGCAGTACAATCAAAATTACCCCAATTACAGAAAAGTCAGAAGAAAATGAGACCCTAGGGAAACACACCACGTCACCCAAATGCCTGCCAGAAGACAAGGGTGTTATATCCTTTCTGGAGCTATACAGCTGCAAATAAAACTTTTAAAGTGTGTTTTAATTGCAATATACAATGTGACACTAGATGGTGATGGGGAGCCTTATGGAGAATTCAATGTATTTTTGAAAAACTTTTTTTTAATAAAAAAAAAGCACTTTCAGAACGGTTTATATATGTGTGTGGAATCCTCCTTGGTAAAAGAGTTTGTTAACATTTTATTCAGTATTTGTTTTTCAGCTATGCACATAATTCTTGTCCAGCGCATCTGAATATATTGAATGCATAGGTGAACAAAACCATTGTGGCACAGAAGCGTAGGACACATTTCAAACCTATCCCATTTATTTTTTAAAGTAAATATTTATAACCAAAGAAATAGTTATAACTATTAAGAACAACATTTACAGTAGAGAAGATCTCTTGTGCAAATAAATATCGAAATACTATACCCTCTTCATAAAGTCAACAGAAAGGAAATATTTCGGGCACAGTTTGGTAGTGAAGATCAGCTGGCTGAGGAACAATATGATTTGGCAGAAGCCCAACTGTGGTGGTGGAATATCACCTACAGAGCCATCAGGACAGGGATTTTTCTCAGGATCGGGGGGGAAGGGACCATTTTTTTTAAAAAAAAATTAAGCAAATAAACATGCACCTAGATTGTAAGGAGTTAAAATACCATCAATTCAGAACTTTTTAAAAATTTATCTTTATATATACACACACATTATGTGTGTGTTGTGTAGGGAAACCGCTCACTTAGTACAAATTAAACACCAGAGAAGGTAAATTATCACTGAAACACACCGGCAATGGTTTCCATGCTTTAGCCTAAAGTTTTGTGTTATCTCTTTTAAAATACTGTTGTACCAATTGGAAAATATAACCTAATTCGGTTATGTACTGTTGCGTATGAGGTGACACTTGGTGGTATGAAAGTCCTGTCTCTGGTGGTGGTTCAGGGATGAATTAATTAGCAAATGGGAGGGGCGAGCCGAGCAGCCCATAGGGGTGGGGTGAGGGGAGGACGAAGGTGGGGCAAGCCCTCCATAGGGGCGGGGTGGGGCGCACCGTGGGGCCTCTGGAGTCTGCCTACCTCCTCCCACTCAGCCGCCCTACAGCTGGGGGGGGGGGAAGGCAGCGGGCAGACCGTTTGGGCAGCGTGGAGCCTGTGGGCGCCCAAGCCACCCAGGAGAGAAGTGTGTCTCGGGATGCGCTGCAGGCCCCGCAGTGAGTGCCGCCCGGTATTATATCACCCCCCTCAGTGGTGACACCCGGGGCGGCCTGCACCTACTGCACCCCCTTGCTCCGCCCCTGGTCACTGGACTGTGCAGTGATTAAGCAATGAACGAGCAAATATGATCCTACTGAAAGGGCATTCCGTGTGCTGGGACATGCCTCTAGCATTTCCCCATGAGAACAGGGGAGTGATGTTTTTAACCAGGGTTGTGGGATGGTACATGGGGGCACAGCTAGGCTGCAGTGGAAAACTTTTTTTTTTTTGAGTTTTAAAAACAAGTTTATTAATCAATTTAAAACTTTACATAAAACAAAAGCACATATAGTAATGGTACAACTCAAATATTTCCAATTTTGCAAGTCATACTCATTTCCTATATCTATATAAATAAGAACCCCCTCCCCCCTCCCATCCTCCCTGTTCCCCCCCTTCCCTTTTCCTTTCCTACTATTTTCCCTACCGTCTCCTCTCCCTCCCTCCCGTCACCATCATTCCTTTTTTCCTATTGTACATTATATATATCTATTATATATAGCAACTCTGGAGCTTAAGGAGAGCATTCAGTAGAAATCATTAAAACTAAAAATATTATAGGAAAAACAAAGGGTTTGTATGTGTTTTCCCTTTTTCTTTCGTGTTCTCCTTCCTGCCAATCACTAATATATTTTTTAAACATATGCGAACGTACTACACCCAGTATATTTCTCTATTATACACATCTAATACGTCCCTTTGTCTTCCTGCATCAAAACCTTATGTATACATTTACTTTTTTCTTTCCCCCTTCTTTATTTTTTAGTCGATTATTACCAAATCCAGTGCACCTTTAGTATATTTTTGAATATATAATTTATATTTTTGCCAATTTTCCGAGAAGTTTTTTTGCGATTTGCCTTTCAGGTTGTTGGTTAATAGGGCCATTTCTGCCAATTCCTGTAATTTATTTTGCCATTCTATTAAAGTAGGGGCTTCAGCCTCCTTCCACTTTTTCGCAATTAGTAGCCTTGCAGCAGCAGTAGCATATAGAAAAATTTCTTTCATTACAGTTGGTATCTCACTTCCAATCATACTTAATAAAAGTGCTTCCGGCTTCTTTGCAAAGGTTATTCCTAACATTTTCTTCATTTCTTCATAAATTTGGTTCCAGAATATTTTAATTTTTTGGCAATTCCACCACATATGGAGGAGATCGCCCTTATTTGCCCCACATCTCCAACAAGCGCCCGATGCATTTATATATATTTTTGATAATCTATAGGGTGTTAAATACCACCGATGTTGGATTTTATACATATTTTCCCTGATAGTATAACTCGCCGTGAAATTCATATTGACCTTCCATAATTGTTCCCAATCTGCTAGCATGATGGTTCGCCCAAAGTCTTGCGCCCATTTTATCATATAATTTTTCACGGCCTCCTCCATTACATGGTATTCAAGGAGTAATTTATACATTTTTGATAGGATTTTGTTATTATTATTTATCAAATTTATTTCTAATTTCGATGGGTCTTTCTCAAATCCTAATTTCTTATCTTTAATAAACAAATCATAAATTTGATGATACTCCAACCATGTTGTAAAATATTTTTTAACTTCTTCATATTTCTTAATTGTTGTTTGTCCATTTTTTTCCATTAATATCTTATTATATGGTGTCCAACATCTGTCCATGTTCCTTTTCTTAACCGTTGTTGCTTCTATTGGGGATATCCATTTTGGAGTTTTTGGTTCCAAATATCTCCTATATTTCCCCCATGTTTTTAATAGCGGATATCTTATTATATGATTGTTGAATGCTGTGTGGGCCTTTTGTTTCTCATAATTCAAATAGGCATGCCACCCGAATCGGGTGTCATGCCCTTCTAAATCTAAAAGTTCTGGATTGTTTAATGTGAACCACTCTTTTAACCAAACAAAGCAAGCCGCCTCAAAATATATTTTTAAATCAGGAAGACCAAACCCCCCTTTTTCTTTGTTATCAATTAATACTTTGTGTTTTACTCTGGGCCTTTTCCCTGCCCAAATAAATTTTGATAGTTCTTTTTGCCAATTATCTATACATTGTAATTTTCGTATGATTGGAATTGTTTGAAATAAAAAAAGTAATTTTGGTAGTACATTTAATTTAATTGCTGAGATACGCCCCAGAAAGGATAGGTGAAGTCTGTTCCACAATTCTAAATCTTTTTTGATTTTCCCCCAAATTTTTCGATAATTGTTTTCAAATAAATCTAGGTTTTTTGGAGTGATCCAGATCCCAAGATATTTTATTTTCGAGTGTATTTTTAAATTTGTTGCTTTTTCTATATCCAATTGTTCTTCTTTTGATAAATTTTTAACTAATAGCTTTGTTTTTTCTAAATTTAATTTGAATCCCGA